>NC_053394.1:264533903-264854689 GCF_905171765.1 Bufo bufo | reverse complement strand
TACACACCTTGAAGGATTCCCTAAGGGGTTTATTTTCCAAAATGGGTGTCACTTTTTTTATTTATTTCCACTATGGGTACCTCAGGGTGTCCTCATATGCGACGTGGCTCCCAAAAGCCATTCCAGCAAAATCTGCCCTACAAAATTCTTATGTTGTTCATTCCATTCTGCGCCCTGCCGTGTGCCCTTATAGCAGTTTTTGACCACATATCGGATGTTTCTGTAAACTACAGAATCAGGGTAATAAACATTGAGTTTTGTTTTGCTGTTAACTCTTGATGCATTACAGAAAAAAATGATAAAAATGGCAAAACTGCCCAAAAAAATTGCCATTTTGCTTTAATTCTTGTGGAACACCTAAGGGGTTAACAAAGTTTGTAAAATCAGTTTTGAGTAACTTGAGGGGCGTAGTTTCTAAAATTGTGTCATTTATGGGTGGTTTCAACTATGTTAGCCCCACAAAGTGACTTCAGAACTGAGCTGTCCTTAAACAGTGGGTTTTGGAAATTTTCTTAAAGGGTTTCTATCACTTCATATGACATAATTAGCTGGCAGACACTAGCGATCTGCTAGTGTCTGCTCTGGCCAACCATCCTACTATAATCACTTGTGGGGCAGCGGTTTTGCTAAAAAACTAACTTTTATAAATATGCTAATGAGCCTCTAGGTGCTATGTGGGCGTCATTAGCACCTAGAGGCTCCGTCTACCTTCATACACAGCCGCCGCCCAGCGCGTCCCTCCAGCCCGCCCATGTCCTCCTCCGTGTGACGCAGCGGCCGAATTCTCGCGCATGCGCCGTGCGCGGCTGTATTCGGCGCATTAGAGATGTCTGAGCTCGGAGCGGTCAGACATTCAATGCGCATGCGCCGCTGTATTCGGCGCATGCGCATTGAATGTCTGACCGCTCCGAGCTCAGACATCTCTAATGCGCCGAATACAGCCGCGCACGGCGCATGCGCGAGAATTCGGCCGCTGCGTCACACGGAGGAGGACATGGGCGGGCTGGAGGGACGTGCTGGGCGGCCGCTGTGTATGAAGGTAGACGGAGCCTCTAGGTGCTAATGACGCCCACATAGCACCTAGAGGCTCATTAGCATATTTATAAAAGTTAGTTTTTTAGCAAAACCGCTGCCCCACAAGTGATTATAGTAGGATGGTTGGCCAGAGCAGACACTAGCAGATCGCTAGTGTCTGCCAGCTAATTATGTCATATGAAGTGATAGAAACCCTTTAAACATTTTAAGAATTGCTTCTAAAATTCTAAGCCTTCTAACGTCCTAAAAAATAAAACAAAAGACATTTAGAAAATGATGCCAACATAAAGTAGACATATGGGGTTAAGTTAAGTAATAAATATTCTATGAGGTATCACTTTCTGTTTCAAAAGCAGAGAAATTGAAATTTCCAAATTTTTGGTAAATTTTGTATTTTTTCATAAATAAGGGCGATATACACTCACCTAAAGAATTATTAGGAACACCATACTAATACGGTGTTGGACCCCTTTTTGCCTTCAGAACTGCCTTAATTCTACGTGGCATTGATCCAACAAGGTGCTGATACCATTCTTTAGAAATGTTGGCCCATATTGATAGGATAGCATCTTGCGGTTGATGGAGATTTGAGGGATGCACATCCAGGGCACGAAGCTCCCGTTCCACCACATCCCAAAGATGCTCTATTGGGTTGAGATCTGGTGACTGTGGGGGCCATTTTAGTACAGTGAACTCATTGTCATGTTCAAGAAACCAATTTGAAATGATTTAAGCTTTGTGACATGGTGCATTATCCTGCTGGAAGTAGCCATCAGAGGATGGATACATGTTCTCATTCTGTTTACGCCAAATTCGGACTCTACCATTTGAATGTCTCAACAGAAATAGAGACTCATCAGACCAGGCAACATTTTTCCAGTCTTCAACAGTCCAATTTTGGTGAGCTCGTGCAAATTGTAGCCTCTTTTTCCTATTTGTAGTGGAGATGAGTGGTACCCGGTGGGGTCTTCTGCTGTTGTAGCCCATCCGTCTCAAGGTTGTGCGTGTTGTGGCTTCACAAATGCTTTGCTGCATACCTCGGTTGTAACGAGTGGTTATTTCAGTCAACGTTGCTCTTCTATCAGCTTGAATCAGTCGGCCCATTCTCCTCTGACCTCTAGCATCCACAAGCAGTGTTCCCTCTAAGCTGCGCGGGTGAGCGGCCGCACAGCAATTATTGTGCCCCCGCTCACAAGTTTAATAAGTCCGCTCAGCAGCACCCGCTCGCAAAATGCCCACACTTGCCCACACTATTGATGAGTCCTTCAAAACTTCCTACTTCCGTGAGCGGCTCAGCGGGGCGCCGCCTACTACATGTTCCCGCACTACTGCTGCCTCCTCCTTTTCTAACTGAAGAGGAGGACTGAGCAGCAGTGCACAGGCAGAGGTAATGTGGCGGTCTGATGGAGAGAAGGGCCCCGCTGCTAATGTCCCCCGGCCCCATACATCTCACTGCTGTGCAGGTGGAGGGAGACAGAGCAGTCCCTGTTCATGAAATCCTAATGTATTCCTCACATCCCGCCCCAAAGCAGTCACCCTGACACCGCCACAGTAATAAGGAAGGGGGACGCTAATATTTATTAAACCGGACACACTCCTTGACAAGAGGCATTCTGGGGCGGTAAGGTCTGTTCCCCACATGGAAAATTCACTTTGTGGGGTTTGTCACGTATGGAGACCAGGATACCGGTCCTATATGTGGACGGGATACATGCAGGAGAGCTGAGCTTCTTAGAGTAGCAGAGCCGAGCTTGTTAAATGCAGCAGGGCTAAGCTTGTTAGATGCAGCAGGGCAGAGCTTGTTAGATGCAGCAGAGCTGATCTTGTTAGGTGCAGCAGGGCAGGTGCTTACTATATATGTTGGGGTACAACTTGTGAAATCCTACTGTGTCCTGACTCCTTACATTGGACTGTAGCCGCATGTACCGACTGTTCACAGCACAGACACTGCGGCCTCAAACAGTCCATTTACAAACCAAGCTCTGCTACATCTGTTCACAAATCTCTGTGTGCCTATACTGCAATAATATTTCTTTTCTTTAGTTCTATCCGCTTCTAGAAAAGCTGGGTGAAAGCCAATATTGCTGCCATTCCGACCTTCACCCAGCTTTCCCAGACCGCAGAACAACAAACCCTGAGGGGCAAATGTCGGGTGCACCTCTGCCGGTATGTGCATTCCACCGAGGCCTTCTCCACACAACTGGGGGGGGGGGGGGGGGGGGGCAGATATAGGTATAGGCTGTATATAAGTATAGACCGTATATAGGTAATGGCAGTATATATGTACATAGGTATAGGCTGTGTATAGGTATATCTATTATCTATCCCACAGGGGTTATATTGTCTGGCATGGTATAACCACCATACATTTGCTGTAAAGTATACATTATAATCCATACACAATGCAGTTTAATATATAGTATAACACCTACACTGTAGGGTTATGTTGTATATTGCATGGCATGGTGTATGGATTATGCTGTATATTTTACTGTATGGTGTATAGATTATAATGTATATGGTGCAGGGATTATAATGTATATTATACGGCATGGTGCAGGGATTATCATGTATTTTGTACAGCATGGTGTAAGGATTATGCTGTATATTACACAGCATGGTGCAGGGGTTACACTGTATGCTCTTTAATGTGACAATTATTTTAGGTTTTCCTATCGCCCACCTTTGATGGCACTGTGTCCAGCTCTGAGCCGACCCCGCTCAGCAGCTGCCAAGGCTTAGAGGGAACACTGTCCACAAGGCATTTTTGCCCACAGGACTGCCGCATACTGGATGTTTTTCCCTTTTCACACCATTCTTTGTGAACCCTAGAAATGGTTGTGCGTGACCGGCCCGTCTGGCACCAACAACCATGCCACGCTCAAAATTGCTTAAATCACCTTTCTTTCCCATTCTGACATTCAGTTTGGAGTTCAGGAGATTGTCTTGACCAGGACCACCCCCCTAAATGCATTGAAGCAACTGCCATGTGATTGGTTGACTAGATAATTGCATTAATGAGAAATAGATCAGGTGTTCCTAATAATTCTTCAGGTGAGGGTATATTGACTCAAATTTACCACTATCATGAAGTACAATGTGTCACAAGAAAAAAAAATCTCAGAATGGCTTGGGTAAGTAAAACCGTTTTAAAGTTATCACCACATAAAGTGACACATGTCAGATTTGCAAAAACTGGCCTGGTCCTTAACACGTTGAGGACCCAGGACGAGAATGCTCGTCCTAAAGGGCAGGTACTTAGATCCCTGCCACATCCACCAGCAACGGTGATAACGCTGATGCCGGTGAATTAACCCCTCATATGCCGCGGTCAGCGATGGTTGCCATGGCAGCCCCAAGCCATTCCAAGGCTTGGGGCCCGGCATGTACGGAGGCCTAAGCAGCCCAGACCCCAGGCTGGGTCTCCTGGGCAACTGTTAGCGTCTTACAGTGTAAGACACTAACAGTTCAATACAGCACAATACAGATTGTGCTGCTTTGAAACAGGGGTCCTTCTGCGCCCTGCCGTGTGCCCGTACAGCAGTTTACGACCACATATGGGGTGTTTTTGTAAAGTACAGAATCAGGGTAATAAATTGTGAGTTTTGTTTGGCTGTTAACCCTTGCTTTGTTAGCAGGAAAAAAAACTTATTAAAATTGAAAATCTGCGAAAAAAGTTAACCCCTTAAGGACCGGGCTCATTTTCACCTTAAGGACCAGGCCATTTTTTGCAAATCTGACCAGTGTCACTTTAAGTGCTCATAACTTTAAAACGCTTTGACTTATCCAGGCCATTCTGAGATTGTTTTTTCGTCACATATTGTACTTCATGACACTGGTAAAATGAAGTCAAAAAAATTATTTTTTTTACACAAAAAAATACCTAATTTACCAAAAATTTGAAAAAAATTAGCATATTTCAAAGTTTCAGTTTCTCTACTTCTGTAATACATAGTAATACCCCGAAAAATTGTGATGACTTTACATTCCCCATATGTCTACTTCATGTTTGAATTGTTTTGGGAATGATATTTTATTTTTTGGGGATGTTATAAGGCTTAGAAGTTTAGAAGCAAATCTTGAAATTTTTCAGAAATTTACAAAAACTCAATTTTTAGGGACCAGTTCAGGTCTGAAGTCACTTTGCGAGGCTTACATAATAGAAACCACCCAAAAATGACCCCATCTAAGAAACTACACCCCTCAAGGTATTCAAAACTGATTTTTGCATACATTGTTAACCCTTTAGGTGTTGCACAAGAGTTATTGGCAAATGGGGAGGAAATTTGAGAATTTCATATTTTTGTCAAATTTTTCATTTTAACCCATTTTTTCCACTAACAAAGCAAGGGTTAACAGCCAAACAAGATTGTATCTTTATTGCCCTGACTCTGCCGTTTACAGAAACACCCAATATGTGGCCGTAAACTACTGTACGGCCACACAGCGGGGCGTAGAGTGAAAGGTGCGCCGTTTGGTTTTTGGAAGGCTGATTTTTATGGACTGGTTTTTTGACACCATGTCCCATTTGAAGCCCCCTGATGTACCCCTAGAGGAGAAACTCCCTAAAAGTGACCCCATCTAAGAAACTACACCCCTCAAGGTATTCAAAACTGATTTTACATACGTCGTTAACCCTTTAGGTGTTGCACAAGAGTTATTGGCAAATGGGGATGAAATTTGAGAATTTCATTTTTTTGCCTAATTTTCAATTTTAACCCATTTTTTCCACTAACAAAGCAAGGGTTAACAGCCAAACAAGATTGTATCTTTATTGCCCTGACTCTGCCGTTTACAGAAACACCCCATATGTGGCCGTAAACTACTGTACGGGCACACAGCGGGGCGTAGAGTGAAAGGTGCGCGGTTTGGTTTTTGGAAGGCAGGTTTTGCTGGACTGGTTTTTTGACACCATGTCCCATTTGAAGCCCCCCTGATGCACCCCTAGATTAGAAATTCCATAAAAATGACCCCATCTAAGAAACTACACCCCTCAAGCTATTCAAAACTGATTTTACAAACTTTGTTAACCCTTTAGGTGTTGCACAAGATTTAATGGAAAATAGAGACACAATTTCAAAATTTCACATTTTTGGCAGATTTTCCATTTTAATATTTTTTTTCCAGTTACAAAGCAAGGGTTAACAGCCAAACAAAACTCATTATTTATGGCCCTGATTCTGTAGTTTACAGAAACACCCCATATAAGGTCGTAAACCGCTGTACGGGCACACGGCAGAGCGCAGAAGGGAAGGAATTCCATACGGTTTTTGGAAGGCAGGTTTTGCTGGACTGTTTTTTTTTGACACCATGTCCCATTTGAAGCCCCCCTGATGGACCCCTAGAGTAGAAACTCCAAAAAAGTGACTCCATTTTAGAAACTATGGGATAGGGTGGCAGTTTTGTTGGTACTAGTTTAGGGTACATATGATTTTTGGTTGCTCTATATTACACTTTTTGTGCAGCAAGGTAACAAGAAATAGCTTTTTTGCCACGTTTTTTTTTTTTATCATTTGACAGGTTTATCATGTGGTAATTTTATAGAGCAGGTTGTCACGGACGCAGTGATACCTATCCAATTTTTTTTATTTATGTAACTTTTTGTTCGCTCGCTATTACACTTTTTGTGACGTAAGATGGCAAAAAATTGCTTTTTTACACCGTTTTTGTTTTTATTTTTTTACGGTGGTCACCTGAAGGGTTAGGTCATGTGATATGTTTATAGAGCCGGTCGATACGGACGCGGCGATACCTAATATGTATACTTTTTATTTTATTTATGTAAGTTTTACACAATGATTTCATTTTTGAAACAATCATGTTTTAGTGTTTCCATAGTCTAAGAGCCATAGTTTTTTCAGTTTTTGGGCGATTATCTTGAGTAGGGTATGATTTTTTGCGGGATGAGATGACGGTTTGATTGGTACTATTTTGGCGTACATGCAACTTTTTTGATCACTTTTATTACCTTTTTTGGGAAGTAAGGTGGGCAAAATTTCAATTTTCTCATAGTTTTTATTTTTTTATTTTTATGGCGTTCACCGTGCGGGGAAAGTAACATGACCGTTTTATAGATCAGGTCGTTACGGACGCGGCGATACCTAATATGTGTAGTGTATTTTATTTTTTTAATTTTTATTCAGTGATAAATGTTTTTTATTTTTTATCTTAACTTTTTTCACTTTTTTTTACATTTTTGTGACCCAGACCCACTTGGTTCTTGAAGATCCAGTGGGTCTGATGTCTGTATAATACAGTACAGTACAATATATATTGTTCTGTACTGTATTTTACTTACACTGAACAGATCTATGCTTTTAGCATAGATCTGTTCAGCACCATGGACAGCAGGATGCCTGAGCAGGCGTCCTGTTGCCATGGGAACCTTCCCCGTCTGCCACAACTTCGCAGACGGGGAAGGGTAAGCACAGGGCTGAGGGGGGCTGTCGGGGGGCTCTCTCCCTCTCCATCGGGGGGCTGCAAAGGCACAGCAGCCCCCGATGGAGAGGGAGGGAGCTCCCTGACCGATGACAGTTAACTTTTTCCATACAGCGGTCCGTACGGACCGCGGTATGGAAAGGGTTAAACGGCTGACATCTTCACAGATGTCAGCAGTTTATACCAGGGTGCCAGCAATGTGCCAGCAAATGTATTGCGGTCATATTGGTCTAAAGACCCAATACATTCAGGGCTGGTGCAAGGATTTTTGCCACCCTAGGCAAAAGCTAATTTTGCCGCCACATTGACTCCGCCCACTGACCACACCCCTTTCCCCGCCCCTTTTTCAGCTACCTATTGCATGCAACATTTAACTATGGTCGTGTACCCTGTGCCAGTCTATGGTCATGTACCCTGTGCCAGTCTATGGTCATGTACACTGTGCCAGTCTGACTATGGTCATGTATATATAATATCCAGCCATTGTCTGCCACCTAGTACCATCTCAGTGATGCCAATCACTCTGCGCTGTTCAGCAGGTTGGCACACCAAACACGAGCAGTGCCACCTATTCACTGCCAGGCGCCATTCAGCCACTGTCTGAAATCCTGTGCCACCAGGGCAACATAAAACAGTATGCTGCCCTGTGCCCTCTGCCAGTCTGGCACTGTCCTGCACCTGTACCATTCATAGCCCTTTAGACAGTCTGTGCCACCTATTAGGCTCCATGTGCCACTGCTGGGCACCCTGTGCCAGTCAGAATCTATGGCCCCTAGTCAAGCAGCAGGTGTGCCCTGACCCCTGTACACAAGTGTGTGCCACCCTGCTGCCAGTCACTGTCCTGCAGCCTCTGACACCCTAGTGCAGGTTGTCAGAGTGCGGTTGCCAGGGGTGCTCACCAGGTTCTGCTCCTCGCTGTGCTCCAGGTCCACATTGTCTTGGCTCTTACCAAGATCATGTGTCTTTGGCGCATGATCCCGCGAGACCCACCTCTGGAGGTCACTGGTCTCGCGGGATTGCGCGCCCGAAGTCAGGGCCGGTGCAAGGATTTTTGTCAACAGAAGCAAATCTACATTTTGCCCCCCCCATCATTTCACATTTCTGCCCCTCATGATTCATGTCCATTTCTTGCCCCCCCCCCCATCATTTCACATTTCTGCCCCTCATGATTCATGTCCATTTCTTGTCCCCCTATGTGCTAATATCATAGTGCCATCCTCTCCTCCTGCCCCCTAATGTGCCAGTATCAAGTGCCTCTCTCCTCCCCCCTCCATGTGCCAGTATCATGGCGCCAATAGCCCCCCTGCTCCCCGCAGTAAAGTAACAGTCCGGTATTAAAAAAAAAAAAAAACACTTTCAGAAAAGTTTCTCTTGGGATTCAAACTCACTACCTTTCACATCAGAGGCAAGGCATTTACCCTCACAGCTATGAGAGCTGTATAAACAGTTACTTTAAAAAAAAAATAAAAAATAAGACTTCTACTGTAGATAACTTTGATACTTAGTGTACATCCATACACATGACAGCTGCCCCAGTACACTGTGTATGGATGTAGCAGAGCTGGGTGTGTTGGGGCAGCTGACATGTGTATGGATGTACACTAGGTATCAAAGTTACCTACAGCAGAAGTCTTATATATTATTTTTTTTTATTTATTTTTTAAAGCAACTGGCAATACAGCTTTCATAGCTGTGAGGGTAAATGCCTTGCCTCTGATGTGAAAGGTTGTGAGTTTGAATCCCAGGAGAAACTTTTCTGAGATTTAAATACACCAGGGTCTCGTAGCTGTGTGTCAGCTGCGTGCCGCTCTCTCTGCCCGAAGTGAGCAAACTCATGCTCACACTCATCGGAGCGCATCCGTCAAGTACAGGAACAGAAGGAGATGATGTCAGATGGATGACAAGTAGGGGGCGGGGTGCAGGTGGCGGCCTGCGCCCCCAGGCAGAGTGCGCTCTACGTGGTGGCCTACTCTGCTTATGGGTGGCGCCGGCCCTGAATACATTACATGCCCATGTTCTCTGCTGCAATGTCCAGGGCATGTTTTGAGGTCATCATGTGCTTTATGCATTTCGCTGACAATAACACCTGTCATCCAAGAGGCCACCCTGCTTATGACCGGCTCCACAAAATTCGGCCCCTCATAGACCATTTGTCATCCAGATTTGCAGATGCGTATACCCCTAATCAAAACATCTGCATAGTACATTTTACCGGGCGCCTTGGCATAAAACAGTACATCCCCAGCAAGCGCGCCCGGTGTGGGGTCAAACTGTATAAGCTCTGTGAAAGGGCCACAGACTATACATATCGTTTTAGGGTCTATGAGGGAAAAGACTCAAAACTGGAGCCGGTCGGATGTCCTGACTACCTGGGGAGCAGTGGCAAGATTGTCTGGGACTTGGTGTCACCCTTACTCCACAAGGGGTACCACTTATACGTGGACAATTTATACTCAAGCGTGGCCCTCTTTCGGCACTTACATCTAGTCGGAATTCTATCTAGTCGCCGGGGCTTCCCCCACTGGCTCTTTAGTACCCGATTGCACGGGGGGAGAGGGCTGCCTTGTGTGACCAAGAACTGCTCGCGGTGAAGTGGAGGGACAAGAGGGACGTTTACCTTCTGTCCACCATTCACGCAGACACGACTGTCCAAATTGAAAGGGCAACTGGAGTCATTGTGAAACCCCTCTCTGTCCACGACTATAACCTTCACATGGGAGGGGTGGACTTCAATGACCAGATGTTGGCTCCCTATTTAGTTTCCCGACGCACCAGACGCTGGTATAAGAAGGTGTCTGTATATTTGATTCAATTGGCTGTATATAATAGTTTTGTTCTCTACAGTAAGACTGGGAGAACAGGATCCTTCCTAAAATTCCAGGAAGAGATCATTTCGGAAATCCTGTTTCCAGGAGGGTCCGTGCCCCAAGTCCCTGATGTAGTGAGCCGGCTACATGGCAGACACTTCCCATCTGTCTATCCTGGTACCCCAACTCAACGTTCCCCAAGAAAAAGATGTCGTGTCTGTAGCAGGGGTGGAATAAGGCGTGACACCACCATTTTTTGTCCTGACTGTCCTGACCAGCCTGCCCTATGCATAGGGGAGTGTTTCCGCAAGTTCCACACACAGGTACACTATTAGTATAGGGATTGCGTGACGCAGGACAGGCACACAGGGGTCTTAGGGCCCTTTCACACAGAGCTGCCACAAACCTCTCCTTTCACCTGGGACAAAGTGCATAATGTACTTCGCCACATCTCTGGGCGATTTGCGCTATGCATATTGTCCCATGGGGAAGGAGAGGTTTGTCCTCTAAAGGTAAAAAAAAATAAAAAATCACAGGTAAGCAAAAAAATTATTGTTCTGTTTCAAAAGTTTATAAAAGTTAATGTTCAGTTCAAATGTTATATAAAGTTAATGTTAATAAATTTATTGCGTTGCGGCCTGTTTTTTTTTTTTTTTTACCTTCTAGGTGGACCAAGCGATCAAGCAGCTGCAGCAGATTACACGAAAGTCGGTGTATGCGGCGCTGCAAGACGAGATTTCTCCTCTGCAGTAAAAAAGATACGTTTGCCGAGGCTTATGAGCTGAGGGGCGGTGTTCATATGCTTTGGCAAACATTTTTTATAAAAAAAAAATAAAAAATCCTGGCAATGATTTATTCATCCACATCGATTGATGTGAATGGAGAAATCGGGTTTGCCAGGGCATACAAGCTAAGTGGGTTTGGATGTTGGGCGGAGCTCCTATGTCCTGGCAGACGCCTTTCCCCTCCTTTTTTTTTGGCAGAGATTATTTCATCCACATTGATCGATGCGAATGAAGAAATCTGTGCCGTTCATTTTTTCTTTCAGCCCAGTGGCTGAACGAAAAAAAAAAAATCTCATTACCCGTATGCTCAATATAAGGAGAATAGCAGAAACTCCTAATGCTGGCCATACATGTAATGATTGCGGAGACCCTCAAATGCCAGGGCAGTACAAACTCCCCACAAATGACCCTATTTTGGAAAGAAGACACCCCAAGGTATTCGCTGAGGGGCATATTGAGTCCATGAAAGATTGAAATTTTTGTCCCAAGTTAGCGGAAAGGGAGACTTTGAGAGAAAAAAACAAAAAAAAAAACAATTTCTGCTAACTTGTGCCAAAAAAAAAAATCTTCTATGAACTCGCCATGCCCTTCATGGAATACCTTGGGGTGTCTTCTTTTCAAAATGGGGTCACATGTGGGGTATTTATACTGCCCTGGCATTTTAGGGGCCCTAAAGCGTGAGAAGAAGTCTGGAATCCAAATGTCTAAAAATGCCCTCCTAAAAGGAATTTGGGCCCCTTTGCGCACCTAGGCTGCAAAAAAGTGTCAAACATGTGGTGTGGCCATACTCAGGAGAAGTTGGGAAATGTGTTTTGGGGTGTCTTTTTACATATGCCCATGCTGGGTGAGATAAATATCTCTGTCAAATGACAACTTTGTATAAAAAAATGGGAAAAGTTGTCTTTTAGAGAAATATTTCTCTCACCCAGCATGGGCATATGTAAAAAGACACCCCAAAACACATTGCCCAACTTCTCCTGAGTACAGCTATACCACATGTGTGACACTTTTTTGCAGCCTAGGTGGTCAAAGGGCCCAAATTCCAAAGAGCACCTTTAGGATTTTAACAGGGCATTTTTTACACATTTTGATTTCAAACTACTTCTCACGCATTAGGGCCCCTAAAATGCCAGGGCAGTATAACTACCCCACAAGTGACCCCATTTTGGAAAGAAGACACCCCAAGGTATTTTGTGATGGGCATAGTAAGTTCATGGAAGTTTTTATTTTTCGTCACAAGTTAGTGGAATATGAGACTTTGTAAGAAAAATAAAAAAAAATACATCATTTTCTGCTAACTTGTGCCAAAAAAATAAAAATTCTAGGAACTCGCCATACCCCTCACGGAATACCTCAGTGTCTTCTTTCCAAAATGGGGTCACTTGTGGGGTATTTATACTATCCTGGCATTCTAGTACCTCAAGAAACATGACAGGTGCTCAGAAAGACAGAGCTGCTTCAAAATGCGGAAATTCACATTTTTGTACCATAGTTTGTAAACACTATAACTTTTGCGCAAACCAATAAATATACACTTATTGCATTATTTTTTTTATCAAAGACATGTAGAACAATAAATTTAGAGAAAAAATTATATAGAAATGTAGAATTATTTGAAAAATGTAACAACCGAAAGTGAAAAATGTCATTTTTTGGCAAAAATTTTGGTAAATTTCGATTAATAACAAAAAAAGTAAATATGTCAGCAGCAATGAAATACCACCAAATGAAAGCTCTATTAGTGAGAAGAAAAGGAGGTAAAATTCATTTGGGTGGAAGTTGCATGACCGAGCAATAAACCGTTAAAGTTGTGGAGTGACGATTTGTAAAAAAAGGGCCTGGTCACTAGGGGGGTATAAACCTGTAGTCCTTAAGTGGTTAAAGTGAAAAATGGCTATGTCCTGAAATGGTTAAATAGAATATAGACACATATAAACAATTTGTGTAATTATAGTTGATTTTTTCTTTTTTTCCTTTCTTTTTAAACTATGTTTCATCAGAGCTACTTATAAGCAAATTATCTAAAATGTCCCCCCTAAAAAGTACCCCCTTGAAAAAGCTAACGCGAAACGTGCATTGGGGAGTGGACTGGTGGTGGTCGTGTGTGGTATACAAGGCTGGTTGGTCAGTATTTTCTATGTGCCTACTACATTTTGCTGCTTTTTTGCTTCAGTCACTTCTTGTAGTGTGCATTTGTAACATCCTAGAGTATGTTACTAAAAACTCCTTTCTCCCTGCTGCATCATGTCAGGTGTATACACTGCGTGCAGAATTATTACGCAAATGAGTATTTTGACCACATCATCCTCTTTATGCATGTTGTCTTACTCCAAGCTGTATAGGCTCGAAAGCCTACTACCAATTAAGCATATTTGGTGATGTGCATCTCTGTAATGAGAAGGGGTGTGGTCTAATGACATCAACACCCTATATTAGGTGTGCATAATTATTAGGCAACTTCCTTTCCTTTGGCAAAATGGGTCAAAAGAAGGACTTGACAGGCTCAGAAAAGTCAAAAATAGTGAGATATCTTGCAGAGGGATGCAGCACTCTTAAAATTGCAAAGCTTCTGAAGCGTGATCATCGAACAATCAAGCGTTTCATTCAAAATAGTCAACAGGGTCGCAAGAAGCGTGTGGAAAAACCAAGGCGCAAAATAACTGCCCATGAACTGAGAAAAGTCAAGCGTGCAGCTGCCAAGATGCCACTTGCCACCAGTTTGGCCATATTTCAGAGCTGCAACATCACTGGAGTGCCCAAAAGCACAAGGTGTGCAATACTCAGAGACATGGCCAAGGTAAGAAAGGCTGAAAGACGACCACCACTGAACAAGACACACAAGCTGAAACGTCAAGACTGGGCCAAGAAATATCTCAAGACTGATTTTTCTAAGGTTTTATGGACTGATGAAATGAGAGTGAGTCTTGATGGGCCAGATGGATGGGCCCGTGGCTGGATTGGTAAAGGGCAGAGAGCTCCAGTCCGACTCAGACGCCAGCAAGGTGGAGGTGGAGTACTGGTTTGGGCTGGTATCATCAAAGATGAGCTTGTGGGGCCTTTTCGGGTTGAGGATGGAGTCAAGCTCAACTCCCAGTCCTACTGCCAGTTTCTGGAAGACACCTTCTTCAAGCAGTGGTACAGGAAGAAGTCTGCATCCTTCAAGAAAAACATGATTTTCATGCAGGACAATGCTCCATCACACGCGTCCAAGTACTCCACAGCGGCTGGCAAGAAAGGGTATAAAAGAAGAAAATCTAATGACATGGCCTCCTTGTTCACCTGATCTGAACCCCATTGAGAACCTGTGGTCCATCATCAAATGTGAGATTTACAAGGAGGGAAAACAGTATACCTCTCTGAACAGTGTCTGGGAGGCTGTGGTTGCTGCTGCACGCAATGTTGATGGTGAATAGATCAAAACACTGACAGAATCCATGGATGGCAGGCTTTTGAGTGTCCTTGCAAAGAAAGGTGGCTATATTGGTCACTGATTTGTTTTTGTTTTGTTTTTGAATGTCAGAAATGTATATTTGTGAATGTTGAGATGTTATATTGGTTTCACTGGTAAAAATAAATAATTGAAATGGGTATATATTTGTTTTTTGTTAAGTTGCCTAATAATTATGCACAGTAATAGTCACCTGCACACACAGATATCCCCCTAAAATAGCTAAAACTAAAAACAAACTAAAAACTACTTCCAAAAATATTCAGCTTTGATATTAATGAGTTTTTTGGGTTCATTGAGAACATGGTTGTTGTTCAATAATAAAATTAATCCTCAAAAATACAACTTGCCTAATAATTCTGCACTCCCTGTATGTATTGTCATTTTGTGTAATCTAAAAATGCATTTTCCTTTCTAGGCTTGTATAATGTATTTGCTGTAATTTCCATGTACACCAGCAGGTGGCAGCAATTTGTTCAGCAGACCTTAGCCAGTTTAGCATATCTAGACTGGAATAGTTCATTCCAATCTAGCTCCCCCCTCTTTGAGGAGGAGTGGAATGTTCCCACATCCTACCTCATGGGGAGGAGAGGAAGTTCTAGTTAGTGTGTACCAGCCCCCTGCTAGGGGAAGGCTGTGTTGGTAGGAGCTCCCAGAAACAGGGATCCCAACCTAGGATCCAGCCTCGGATGAGGCCAAGGATCATCCTTCCCAGACTGAGCCATCAACCTCAGTGCTGGTGGACAAGCAAGCAGCCACCTCCAGATCTACAGATCTCCAGGAAGCCATTCCCTGCGAGCAGAACTGTGAGTCCAGGAGAAGCCAAATACCTCCTCAGCTAGTCAGGCCCACACCAAGCAGAAGACAGACAGAGCAGAAGATAGATACCTGCCAGATTCACTAGGCATATGATCAGAAGCAAAATATATATTGATTCCTGCCACATATTGCCAATACCTGCTGGGACCCAAGACCTATGCTGTAACTTGTATGGATTTAAGCTGCCATTCAGTAAAGACAAGTTGGATTATATTTCCTGTCTGGATCTCATTCATTCCTCAATTACTCCTACTAACCGCACTCACATTATTGCAAGTGAGCCAGGATCCAGGAGTCCAGCCGTACCAAGGTAGGAGACACCGTTGACACAATACCTACTACACAGAGACATTATCCCCCTTTGGCATTCCTCACCTGGTACGTGAGTTATAACACCTTAAAGGGTTTCTGTCACCCCATTAAACCGTTTTTTTTTTTTTCTTTACTAATAATCACTATAGTGCGATCTCATGATACATAAGCAAATTAATCATTTTGGTTCAGTAGAATTTGCTAAAAATCGATTTTTAAAATATGCTAATTACCTTAGGGCGGCTACTTGCTGGTAGCAGCCGCATCCTCCGATGGTAATGACGCCCCCTCGGCATGCTGATTGACAGGGCCAGGGAAGGGAATCGTTCTCTGCTGGCGCTGTTAGAATTTGAAATCTCGCGCCTGCGCCGTACCTGTCTTCAATCGGCGCAGGCGCACTGAGAGGCGGCCGCTCTCTCGACCGCTCCATCCTCAATGCGCCTGCGTCGATGACGTCATCAAGTACAGCCCAACACCGTGCAGGACGTTTGGCATTTGCCAGAGAACACCAAGATTGGCAAATTCGCCACTGGCGTCCTGTGCTCTTCACAGATGAAAGCAGGTTCACACTGAGCACATGTGACAGACGTGACAGAGTCTTGAGACGCCGTGGAGAACGTTCTGCTGCCTGCAACATCCTCCAGCATTACCGGTTTGGCATTGGGTTAGTAATGGTGTGGGGTGGCATTTCTTTGGAGGGCCGCACAGCCCTCCATGTGCTCGCCAGAGGTAGCCTGACTGCCATTAGGTACCGAGATGAGATCCTCAGACCCCTTGTGAGACCATATGCTGGTGCGGTTGGCCCTGGGTTCCTCCTAATGCAAGACAATGCTAGACCTCATGTGGCTGGAGTGTGTCAGCAGTTCCTGCAAGATGAAGGCATTGATTCTATGAACTGGCCCGCCCGATCCCCCCGACCTGAATCCAATTGAGCACATCTGGGACATCATGTCTCGCTCTATCCACCAGATGCTTTAGTCCAGGTCTGGGAGGAGATCCCTCAGGAGACCGTCCGCCACCTCATCAGGAGAATGCACAGGCGTTGTAGGGAGGTCATACAGGCACGTGGAGGCCACACACACTACTGAGCCTCATTTTGACTTGTTTTAAGGACATTACATCAAAGTTGGATCAGCCTGTAGTGTGTTTTTCCACTCTAATTTTGAGTGTGACTCCAAATCCAGACCTCCACGGGTTGAAAAATTTGATTTCCATTTTTTTATTTTTGTGTGATTTTGTTGTCAGCACATTCAACTATGTAAAGAACAAAGTATTTCAGAAGAATATTTCATTAATTCAGATCTAGGATGTGTTATTTTTGTGTTCCCTTTATTTTTTTGAGCAGTGTATTTCATTTTATAGCTGCAGAAAAAAATCATTGGAAGTCAAAGCCAGGTAGGGATAGATTGTATTACTGACATATTAAACCTATAGTATGACATTTTCAAATTTTTGGTTATAATTTAAGCCTTTTATTTATTTTTTATTCCTAGTTACATAGTAGTCTTTGCAAATATAGAATATAGCAGTATCATTAGATGTGGTTTCAAGGTTTATATAGAAGTAGGGTTAGGTATACAGAGGATTCTTATTTTTAGTTTCTTAAGATGACAGCACATTTTCCTTGAGTGGATGAAGGTGCAAGATCACTAATTGGGTCCGGTTATTGCACATCAGTCAAACATCAAGTTTGTAATTTGCAAAACATGCAAAGCCAGTGTCTGCACCTTTATATTAAATGCTCTAATTGACTGACTCTCATTATCAAGGAAATTTGCTTCCATGCTCCGTGATGCTTTGTTGAAATAGGAGGCGCAGGTAAAGTTCACAAGACTTACTTAGATTGCATTCTAAAGTTTATGTAAAATTATATGCAATATTAAGTATTCAAATGAGCCCTGTCTTGAAAGTTTATTTCAGATTAAGCTGACATTTTATTTATACTCATATTAATATATATATATATATATATATATATATATATATATATATATGTAGGAAAGGCTCTATTGTTGAGCCGAAACGTTGTTTTACCATATGGGAAAATAAAAGGTTTTTACTTTATCCTTGGAACATTGGAGTGCTGTCCGTTTTTCCTTTTATATTGTGGGTAAGTGCATATTCCCATTGGACGCGCACCCATTTATTTACACCAGTCAGTGCTGCCATTTTTCTAATATATATATACTGTATATAGTGGATATAAAAAGTCTACACACCCCTGTTAAAATGTCAGATGTCAGGTTTCTGTGGTGTAAAAAAATGAGACAAAGATAAATCATTTCAGAACATTTTCCACCTTTAATGTGACCTATAAACTGTACCACTCAATTGAAAAACAAACTGAAATCTTTTAGGTGGAGGGAAGAAAACAAAAAAAATTATAATAATGTGGTTGCATAAGTGTGCACACCCTCTTATAACTGGGGATGTAGCTGTGTTCAGAATTAAGCAATAACATTCAAAAACATGTTAAATAAGAGTCAGCATACACCTGCCACCATTTAAAGTGCCTCTGATTAACCCCAAATAAAGTTCAGCTGCTCTAGTTGGTCTTTCCTGAAATTTTCTTAGTCGCATCCCACAGCAAAAGCCATGGTCTACAGAGAGCTTCCAAAGCATCAGAGGGATCTCATTGTTAAACGGTATTGGTCAGGAGAAGGGTACAAAAGAATTTCCAAGGCATTAGATATACCATGGAACACAGTGAAGACAGTCATCATCAAGTGGAGAAAATATGGCACAACAGTGACATTACCAAGAACTGGATGTCCCTCCAAAATTGATGAAAAGACGAGAAGAAAACTGGTCTGGGAGGCTACCAAGAGGCCTACAGCAACATTAAAAGAGCTGCAGGAATATCTGGCAAGTACTGTCTGTGTGGTACATGTGTCAACAATCTCCCGTATTTTTCATATGTCTGGGCTATGGGGTAGAGTGGCAAGACGAAAGCCTTTTCTTACGAAGAAAAACATCCAAGCCAGGCTACATTTTTCAAAAACACATCTGAAGTCTCCCAAAAGCATGTGGGAAAAGATGTTATGGTCTGATGAAACCAAGGTTGAACTTTTTGGCCATAATTCCAAAAGATATGTTTGGCGTCAAAAACAACAATGCACACCACCAAAAGAACACCATAGCCACAGTGAAGCATAGTGGTGGCAGCATCATGCTTTGGGGCTGTTTTTCTTCAGCTAGAACTGGTTAAGCTAGAGGAAATTATGAACAGTTCCAAATACCTGTAAATATTGGCACAAAACCTTCAGGTTTCTGCTAGAAAGCTGAACATGAAGAGGAACTTCATCTTTCAGCATGACAACGACCCAAAGCATACATCCAAATCAACAAAGGAATGGCTTCACCAGAAGAAGATTAAAGTTTTGGAATGGCCCAGCCAGAGCCCAGACCTGAATCCGATTGAAAATCTGAAGAGGGCTGTGCACAGGAGATGCCCTCGCAATCTGACAGATTTGGAGTGTTTTTGCAAAGAAGAGTGGGCAAATCTTGCCAAGTCAAAATGTGCCATGCTCTTTGCCTCATTTTTTTTTACATCACAGAAACCTGACATTTTAACAGGGGTGTGTAGACTTTTTATATCCACTGTGTATATATATATATATATATATATATATATACAGGGAGTGCAGAATTATTAGGCAAGTTGTATTTTTGAGGATTAATTTTATTATTGAACAACAACCATGTTCTCAATGAACCCAAAAAACTCATTAATATCAAAGCTGAATATTTTTGGAAGTAGTTTTTAGTTTGTTTTTAGTTTTAGCTATTTTAGGGGGATATCTGTGTGTGCAGGTGACTATTACTGTGCATAATTATTAGGCAACTTAGCAAAAAACAAATATATACCCATTTCAATTATTTATTTTTACCAGTGAAACCAATATAACATCTCAACATTCACAAATATACATTTCTGACATTCAAAAACAAAACAAAAACAAATCAGTGACCAATATAGCCACCTTTCTTTGCATGGACACTCAAAAGCCTGCCATCCATGCATTCTGTCAGTGTTTTGATCTGTTCACCATCAACATTGCGTGCAGCAGCAACCACAGCCTCCCAGACACTGTTCAGAGAGGTGTACTGTTTTCCCTCCTTGTAAATCTCACATTTGATGATGGACCACAGGTTCTCAATGGGGTTCAGATCAGGTGAAAAAGGAGGCCATGTCATTAGATTTTCTTCTTTTATACCCTTTCTTGCCAGCCACGCTGTGGAGTACTTGGACGCGTGTGATGGAGCATTGTCCTGCATGAAAATCATGTTTTTCTTGAAGGATGCAGACTTCTTCCTGTACCACTGCTTGAAGAAGGTGTCTTCCAGAATCTGGCAGTAGGACTGGGAGTTGAGCTTGACTCCATCCTCAACCCGAAAAGGCCCCACAAGCTCATCTTTGATGATACCAGCCCAAACCAGTACTCCACCTCCACCTTGCTGGCGTCTGAGTCGGACTGGAGCTCTCTGCCCTTTACCAATCCAGCCACGGGCCCATCCATCTGGCCCATCAAGAGTCACTCTCATTTCATCAGTCCATAAAACCTTCGAAAAATCAGTCTTGAGATATTTCTTGGCCCAGTCTTGACGTTTCAGCTTGTGTGTCTTGTTCAGTGGTGGTCGTCTTTCAGCCTTTCTTACCTTGGCCATGTCTCTGAGTATTGCACACCTTGTGCTTTTGGGCACTCCAGTGATGTTGCAGCTCTGAAATATGGCCAAACTGGTGGCAAGTGGCATCTTGGCAGCTGCACGCTTGACTTTTCTCAGTTCATGGGCAGTTATTTTGCGCCTTGGTTTTTCCACAAGCTTCTTGCGACCCTGTTGACTATTTTGAATGAAACGCTTGATTGTTCGATGATCACGCTTCAGAAGCTTTGCAATTTTAAGAGTGCTGCATCCCTCTGCAAGATATCTCACTATTTTTGACTTTTCTGAGCCTGTCAAGTCCTTCTTTTGACCCATTTTGCCAAAGGAAAGGAAGTTGCCTAATAATTATGCACACCTAATATAGGGTGTTGATGTCATTAGACCACACCCCTTCTCATTACAGAGATGCACATCACCTAATATGCTTAATTGGTAGTAGGCTTTCGAGCCTATACAGCTTGGAGTAAGACAACATGCATAAAGAGGATGATGTGGTCAAAATACTCATTTGCCTAATAATTCTGCACGCAGTGTATATATATATATGTATATGTATGTATATATATA
Organism: Bufo bufo; assembly: GCF_905171765.1. Taxonomy (NCBI): domain Eukaryota; kingdom Metazoa; phylum Chordata; class Amphibia; order Anura; family Bufonidae; genus Bufo; species Bufo bufo. The sequence goes on along the minus strand of NC_053394.1, from coordinate 264,833,813 downwards.
TATATATATATATATAATTTATCCCTGTCAAGCTTTAAGGGGTTGTCTGGGCACTGAGAAGAAAATATAAAATTGGGGATGGCCAGGCATGTTATGTGACTCACCTTCTCTGGTCATCCCAGTTCCTGTGGCATGTCTCCATCCCCACTGCTTCTGGTCCCAGTGATGTGCTGACTCCCGCACGTCAGCACTACTGGCCAATCAGTGACAAGTGCAGGAATGGCACATGACTGAGGAGCCCATGGACTGTTTTTAGGGGATGCTTTCGAAATCCCCTTTCCGGTTTAACAGTGTCACGTTCGGGTGTGGGAGGGAAACACCACACCGAACATAGGAGGGAAAGGGGTGAGGGAATAAGGCCTGGAAACTAGGGAAAGGAGACACCTCCTAGTAAAACCCTAATCAAAGTCCTGACTAACTACCAGTATGAACAGAGCTCAGAGGTAGGTGAGTTCATACCTCGGAATACCTAGTGTCCTAACTCACCCTATAGGACCCTGGTACTAATGTCAGGACTAAGACAACCTGTTCCTCCAAAAGAAAGATCAAACAGGAGTCTCCCTCAGGCTTTAAAACAAATGACAGGGAAATGCAACACACAAAATAACCCAAACAAAATACAAAAGGGAAAGAAAACACTTAACTTCAAGTGGCTATGGCAGCACCAGGAACTCAACAAAAGCTATAAACCGCATATCATAGTGGGAGAAACAACAATAAATAGAGAAGGGTAAATGACCATAATAGCCACACCTGGGGAAAGAAGGTGTGGCAGGCACCAGAAACAACACAGACGTCATTTGATCCAAACAGAAAACATGTCAGATCAAACCACATGTTGCCAGTCTCACCGATCTCCTGCCACCTGTCGCGGTAACGTCCGTGACAAACAGTGCACATAAAACAGATGATACACGGAGTACAAAAAGTGGACGCAACATGTACAGCGTCTTGGCCACAGTGGAGTATGCATGAGTGAGTGGCTAGATGGGTGTAATAGTTGTTGTACTCACAATTCTGACGCCCCCTGGGCCAGTGTGCAGTGATAAGAAGGGCACACCTTTTCTTCACTCCGGAGCACACTCCGGTTCTGGGGTTCTCCTGCCCGATGACGGTCGAGGTGCCGTAGATTTTGCAGGTTTTTGAGGTGCAAGGCAGGATCCCCCCAGGATGACTCCAACACTTTGCAGTGTAGTAGTAGTAATGCAGAAAGCAATCACAAGGCCATGTTGCAATAGATGCAACAGCTTCACAGTACATTACTGCAACAGTCAATGGTAAAAGGGGTTATCCAAGACTATTAAATGTCCCCCATATGCCCGTCCCCCTCACATTGAATATACTTACCTGGTTCCCCGCTCCCTGCGCCGCTCCTGGTTCCCACACTGCCGCTGCTGCTTCTCGCCGTGCGTGGATGAAAACATCCGGTGTCGGGGAGTGGGGGGGAGCAGCCAATTGCAGGCGGGGACGAGCCTTCCTAGCATCACCCCCAATGTACGGGGACCAGGAGCGGCGCGGAGAACAAAGTAAGTATATTCAGTGTGCATATGGGGGCCATTTAATGGATAACCCATTTAAGTCACACAGACATGGTGTGTACACTGAATGCAGCTTTCACAATTAGTAGGTGCAATTCCCAAAGCTGTGTATGGAGGGCTAGTCTCTTTCTCTACTTGACCCAACAGTGCAATCTTTCCCTTCCCGGCAAAAGAGGTGCAATATAGCTTTCTCTGGATATGCTTAGATACCCCAGTATCCTCAGTGGAATACAGTCTCTAGACAGTGGATCCTTTCTGTCTTGATTGATATGGTGGTAAACTGGAAGTTTCTTAGACTACTTTCACATCTGTGTTGTTAATTACGTTTTTGAGATCCGGCAGAGGATCTCAAAACCGGAATTATACAGATCCGTGCAATTTAATACATCAGGATGCATCCATTTCGGCCATATCCAGTTGTATTAAATCAAAACTGAACAAACCGAATCCGGTGTAAAAATCATTGTAAGTCAATGGGCACCAGATGCGTTTTTTTTTGCTGACAAAAAAACTTGATCCAGCACCATTGACTTACATTGATTTGTTCCGTTTCGCAAACCAGACATAAAACGGCAGGTTTCAGCGGTTTTGTGTCTGGCACCAAAATGCACCATAACTGGTCGCCATGATTTCTTACAACACTGGTTAAAACCAATTGTTCCACCACTATCAGAAATGATATCCCAGATGACACATTACATGTATATGGACAAACTGGACACAGAAACACAAAAAGATAAAAAGACCAGTTTTTTTTTCCATAGATGGAGGACTTTTATTGGCAAACATATACCACAAGCTGACCTTACGTCCCTCATGCAAGCTTTTCAATATACAGAATGGTATTCCAGGTAAGCTTTAAAGGGCCCTCTGGTAAACTATACATGGAGACACATCCTTTTTTTTCTTTTCAAAATTCTTTTTATTGTCATTTTAAGAATATATAGCAGTAACATCAGCAGTAAACAGGTTACCAAATTAAATTACAGTGATAAGATACAAGCATAAGCATTAAAACTAGTACTATCAAGACATCATTGAGCAAAGGCTATAAGCATTCAGCCAATCATCCTTAGGCCTCCTGCACACAACCGTTTTTTTTTTCCGTTTATGGGCCGTTTTTTGTGTTCTGTATACGGTCCGTATATGGAACCATTCATTTCAATGGTTCCGCAAAAAAAAACGGAATGTACTCCGTATGCATTCCGTTTCCGTATTTCCGTTTTTCTGTTCCGTTGAAATATAGAACATGTCCTATTATTGCCCGCAAATCACATTCCGTGGCTCCATTCAAGTCAATGGGTCAGCAAAAAAAAACGGAACACATACGGAAATGCATCCGTATGTCTTCGCTGTATCTGTTCCGTTTTTTACGGAACCATCTATTGAAAATTCTTTGCCCAGCCCAATTTTTTCTATGTAATTACTGTATACTGTATATGCCATACGGAAAAACAAAACGGAAACACAACGGAAACACAACGGAAACAATAAACGGAACAACAAATCTGTGAAAAACGGACCGCAAAACACTGGAAAAGCCATACAGTCGTGTGCAGGAGGCCTTAATGATCAAGTGCAGATAAATGGATAATGACTAAACTCAAGTCATCAGTGAACAATGCTGTAAAGTTATAACTTAACCAATCGCTTACCGACAGTAAACCTTTTTTCCAAAGTAGAAGTAGGAGAGAGGGGAAAGGAAAGGCTAGGAACACAGGGAGGGGTAGGTGTGTGTGTGTGTGTGTGTGGGGGGGGGGGGGGGGGGTGTTGGCTTATCAATATCTCATTATAGTCAGTTTTTTATAGTAAGGCCTCATGCACACGACCGTTGTGTGCATCCGCGTCCATTCCGTCATTTTTCACAGTTTAGCGGAGGTCCCATTCATTTCTATGGAGCTGTGAAAAAAAACTGATAGTCCTCTGTTTTTTCTCTGGATCCGCGATTCCAGTCCGTCAAAAAAATATAACCTGTCCTATTCTTGTCAGTGGAAAACGGAGGACGGACCCATTCAAGTCAATGGGTCCGTCAAAAAAAACGGATGCACAACTGGTATGTCATCCGTGTCCGCATCCGTGTCCATTTTTTTCTACAAGACCTTGGTGCAATAGAATTATACTTTTCATTAACCTTCCTTTTTTTTCCCCCTGTCAGACAAAAAAAAAAGGAAGATACAAGGAAACACAACTGAAGCAAAATCGGACATGGACCACTGAAGCCAAATCACTGACAGTGAAAAAACACTGTCGTGTTCATGAGGCCAAAGATAAATCATTTCAGAACTTTTTTCACCTTTAATGTGACCTATAACCTGTACAACTCAATTGAAAAACAAACTGAAATCTTTTAGGTAGAGGGAAAAAAATATATAAAAATAAAATAATATGGTTGCATAAGTGTGCACACCCTTAAACTAATACTTTGTTGAATCACCTTTTGATTTTATTACAGCACTCAGTCTTTTTTTGGGTATGAGTCTATCAGCATGGCACATTTTGACTTGGCAAGATTTGCCCACTCTTCTTTGCAAAAACACTCCAAATCTGTCAGATTGCGAGGGCATCTCCTGTGCACAGCCCTCTTCAGATCACCCCACAGATTTCCAATCGGATTCAGGTCTGGGCTCTGGCTGGGCCATTCCAAAACTTTAATCTTCTTCTGGTGAAGACATTCCTTTGTTGATTTGGATGTATGCTTTGGGTCATTGTCATGCTGAAAGATGAAGTTCCGCTTCATGTTCAGCTTTCTAGCAGAAGCCTGAAGGTTTTGTGCGAATATTGACTGGTATTTCGAACTGTTCATAATTCCCTCTAGCTTAACTAAGGCCCCAGTTCTAGCTGAAGAAAAACAGTCCCAAAGCATGATGCTGCCACCACCATGCTTCACTGTGGGTATGGTGTTCTTTTGGTGGTGTGCAGTGTTGTTTTTGCGCCAAACATATCTTTTGGAGTTATGGCCAAAAAGTTCAACCTTAGTTTCATCAGACCCTAACATCTTTTCCCACATGCTTTTGGGAGACTTCAGATGTGTTTTTGAAAAATGTAGCCTGGCTTGGATGTTTTTCTTCGTAAGAAAAGGCTTTCGTCTTGCCACTCTACCCCATAGCCCAGACATATGAAGAATATGGTAGGGATATATCAGGATACAAATAAGGCGCAAAAATACACCGGCCAGGACACTCGCATGAAGAGTAAGAATCTTCTTCTTTATTGAGTTTTTTTCTCTTTTCGGGTCAATAAAATAACATAACAAAACAACGTGTTTCGGGGGTGCTAAAGCCCCCTTCCTCAGGTTAAAAAGACTCATTAAGAAAAAAAATCAATAATGAAAAAGATTCTTACTCTTCATGAGAGTGTCCTGGCCGGTGTATTTTTGCGCCTTATTTGTATCCTGATATATCCCTACTATATTGCCTTTGGAGAAGATTGGGCATCCTCTCCGGAACTTTTGGAAACCACAGCAGCATATACCGACAAGTGGACGCACGAGTTTGCATTAATCTAGTAAACCCACAGTAGAGTTGTGCCTATTGATAGCACAACTCTTTAAGGTGAGCCTCCATTTTTTAGTTCTGTCTACCAGTCATATCTAACTGGAACATACTACCCTATGATGCACTTTCTTTATGCTTTTCTAGCCACTGTACGCCAATACATATATGAAGAATACGGGAGATTGTTGTCACATGTACCACACAACCAGTACTTGCCAGATTTTCCTGCAGCTCCTTTAATGTTGCTGTAGGCCTCTTGGTAGCCTCCCAGACCATTTTTCTTCTCGTCTTTTCATCAATTTTGGAGGGACGTCCAGTTCTTGTTAATGTCACTGTTGTGCCATATTTTCTCCACTTGATGATGACTGTCTTCACTGTGTTCCATGGTATATCTAAGGCCTTGGAAATTCATTTGTACCCTTCTCCTGACTAATACCTTTTAACAATGAGATCCCTCTGATGCTTTGTGTGCACCATGGCTTTTGCTTTCGGATGCGACTTAGAAAATGTCAGGAAAGACCAACTAGAGCAGCTGAACTTTATTTGGGGTTAATCAGAGGCACTTTAAATGATGCCAGGTGTACGCTAACTCCTATTTAACATGATTTTGAATGTGATTGCTTAATTCTGAACACAGCTACATCCCCAGTTATAAGAGGGTGTGCACACTTTATGCAACCACATTATTTTTTATTTTTTTCTTCCCTCCACCTAAAATATTTCAGTTTGTTTTTCAATTGATTGGTACAGTTTATAGGTCACATTAAAGAGGACCTTTCACTAGTTTAAAAACTAAAAACTAACTATATCAGTGAGCAGAGTGGCGCCCAGGGGTCCCCCTGCACTTACTAGTATGTCTGGGCGCCGCTCCGTTCGCCCGGTATAGGCTCCGGTGTCTACAGCTCCCTCTTTTGTACGGGGCGGACTTTTTGTATTAGGGTTGTCCCTTGCTGCAGCGCTGGCCAATCGTAGCGCACAGCTCATAGCCTGGGACTCCCAGGCTATGAGCTGTGCGTTACGATTGGCCAGCGCTGCAGCAAGGGACAACCATAATACAAAAACTCTGCCCCGTACAACAGAGGGAGCTGTAGACACCGGAGCCTATACCGGGCGAACGGAGCAGCGCCCAGACATACTAGTAAGTGCAGGGGGACCCCTGGGCGCCGCTCTGCCCACTGATATAGTTAGTTTTTAGTTTTTAAACTAGTGAAAGGTCCTCTTTAAAGGTGGAAAAAGTTCTGAAATGATTTATCTTTGTCTCATTTTTTTACATCACAGAAACCTGACATTTTAAGGGGTGTGTAGACTCTTTATATCCACTGTAAGTGTGTATCACATGAAAAATGTACCCTATAGGAACTCTAGGCCTCAAAGTACCTGTATTTAGCCCAAGGAGACCAAGTATTCTGAAAGAGAATATGCGATCTGGACTCCCATCTTGCCAGTTCTTCTAAACGATATAACTATTTTTTGTAAAGCTTCTTTTGAGAACTTAAGGTCGCACTCTCAGGCTCGGATGAAAGAGTGCTCAGTATCTATGGGTGGAGACAGGAACAGCTTGCAGAGAGTCAAGACTACCTTTCTAGGTGTTTTTAATTGGGCAAAAAGGGATTCAAACTGTGTTGCAGGTGTACATAGGTCTTTAGATAACAGTAGCTGTTTGAAGGAGAGAATGTTATATAGTAGCGGTGATAGAGATGGGCAGTTAAGTAATTTGGTGAGTGTAGTGAGAGAAGGGATTGTGCCATCTAAAATTAGGAGGTCGATAGTGGTATTGTTATTTTTAATCCCGTTCGGTATTGTGTTATTATGCGCACGGTCGGAGCTATATAGTAAGTCTTTAACTTGTAATAATGGGGAAGGGTAAGGGGAGCATATTGAGTGAACTTTGCACAGATTCCATATTCGTCTGTTCTCATTTGTAAGTACGTTCTATGTATTGGTATGTGGAAAGCTAGTTTGATCAGAGAATACACAGTGTCTGAGTGGGAGTCCTGTTATCTCTTCTTCTATACGGACCCAGAGCTTATGAGGGGGACATATGATCCAGTCAACAATTCTATTCAGATGGACTGCTTGGACAAATATTTGTGGGGTGGGTAAGTCAATTCCGCCATACTTCTGTGAAAGTTGGAGTGTAGAGTATTTAATTCTAGGTTTCTTGCAATTCCATATATATTTAGAGAAAATCTTGTTCAATGTGGAATAGAAAGTTTTGGGGATATGTATAGGGAGTGCTTGAAGTAGATATGTTTTTTGTGGCCAGATGAGGCACTTAGCAATATTTTTATGTCTGAACCATGAGATATATGGTGTTGGCCAAGAGGATAAGGTTTTGGAAATCTCCTGTAATAATGGTGGGAAGTTATTTTTGTATAGATTGTTGGGCTCAGATGAGATTCTAATCCCTAGAAACTTGATTGTAGGTTGGGACCAGTCAAAGGGGCAAGTGGTAGATAAAGTGATAGCTTTACATTTGGGTAAGGAGATATTGAGAACTTGAGATTTATTCATGTTCACTTTGAAGTTAAATATTAGCCCAAATTCAAGGAAAAGTCATTCCACAATGGGGAGCGAGTCTGCCGGGTTGGTTAGCATTAGCAGGAGGTCCTCTGCATACGCTGCCGCCTTGTGTTCCCCTCCACTACATGTCATCCTTTGTATACGGCCATCTTGTCTTATTTTTTGTAGTAATGTTTCCATTGTTAGCACAAAGAGTAGGGGAGAAAGTGGGCATCCCTATCGGGTACCGTTAGAAATGGGGAACACAGGAGACAGCACATCATTGACCCTCACTTTGGCGGTGGGATCTGTGTACATGGTGAAGATGGCAGCAATGAACATGGGTGGGATTCCAAAAGCGCCAATGAGGCTTTAAGGTAGGTCCAGTCTACTCGGTCGAATGCCTTTTCGGCGTCAGTACTCAACAGTATTAAATGTTTGGCTGAAGATTTTGCGTGGGCTATGAGCTGTATAACTCTATATATGTTATCTTTCCCTTCTCTACCAGGCAAAAAACCTACTTGATCCAGAGAAATAAGAGAGGGGAGGGTAGTTTGTAATCTTTGGGCTAGAATTTTTGCAAATACAGTAGCTTTAGGTCAATATTGAGTGAAGAAATGGGGCGGTAGTTGCTGCATAGCATTGGGTCTTTGCCTTCTTTTTGAATGATAGAGATTTGCGCTGCGAGAGTCTGTTTATGGAAGGGAACCCCAGATAATGCTGAGTTATATAGCTTGCTAAGGTATGGGAGCAAGGTTTCGGAGACACATCCTTTCTAAAAACACTTTAGGGGTTGCTATACCTTGAACAGTTTTCTTTTTATCCTTTCTTAGTATGAAAGAGGGTGGTGGACCCTACCAGATATCCAGAACAAAATGCAACAATACGGAACGTGTGCATACTTGTGCATCATGATCAGTTTTGTCCCCATTGACAATGAATAGGGACAAAACTAAAGCGTTTAATGCAGTTACCTTTCTCCATAAAGTAGTCGACAAACTCCTTTACTGTGACTGATCAACCTTCTGTAAAAGTCTCTTTCTTTCCAAGGGCTGACACGTAAATTGTCCCTTTTTACTCATTATCCACAGGCAGCTTCCCTGTTGCTCTGCTCCACACTGCCTTATTGCTGCATATAGGTCTGCAGCTCACACTACACTGAATTCTATTATCATTTAGAGAGAAAAAGGTGGTGCCAGCCTAAGCACTAGGAACCTACTATTGAACCCTCTCCATACACAAAATTTGGGACAGATAATACATGAATGCAATGCATGAAATACAGTGACATTAACACTTGCTAAGCTTTGCAATGAGCTGCATATGGACATTGTCAAAGTTTAAATATGGTTGTTTTTCAAGGAGTAAAACAGACACGGATGTGTGAACAGGGCCTAATACTAATGAAATGTAGCACTAAATGCACCTCAGATTTCATGAACTATAGACTGTTCTGAAATTTGGTCTCTGAGTTTAGATTTCAGGGTTTGTGGCTGCAGAGGTGACAGTTTTTTTTGCTCACATGTCTACAATAGCTGTGATTATATATACAGTACATTCTGCTACTGTATATATGTAATGAAAACACATCCTCCCTCTGCAGCTACACTTATAGTGTTCTGTTAACCAGTTCCCGACCGAGAACATTTTCTTTTTCTTTTTTTTTTTTGTGCATGTTTTTTCCATTTGGTGATATAAATCATTTTTCAGACTTTTTTTTCTGTGATACATGGGGCTTTATTTTTAGATTTTATTTTTATACCTGGTAAACTGCAAAAAAAAAGGGGGAAATATTCTGTTTTTCAAATTTTTTTATTATTATTTTTTAACTAGCACAAAGGGCATCTGAATTTATTTTTAAATTATGTCCCCTTTTTTATATAGACAGTGGTGTGGCTTGTGGTGTGTGGTGGCTTTTTCTTCTATTTATTAATTTTATGCTCCATAAGTTCATACAAAACCTTTGGCAGGCATTTAACATTACATTTTTTATTGCTGATTTGTCTTGTAACTTGCGCTGACATATTATCCTCAGTTAGTCCTCATGCACACGGCCGTTGTGCAGCCGTTCCATGCATTGGGGACAGCAATTTGCAGTCCCCAATGCACGGGCAACGTCCATGAGGCGGCCGAGACGGATCGAGACCCATTCAACTTGAGTGGGTCCGTGATCCGTCCGCACCGCAAAAAAATAGAACATGTTCTATTTTTTTGCGGTGTGGAGGCACGGACAGAAACACCACGGAAGCACTCTGTAGTGCTTCCGTGGGGTTCTGTGCCACCTTTCCGCTCCGCAGCTTCGGATTGTGGACCCATTCAAGTGAATGGGTCCGCATCCGTGTTGCGGGGAGCACGCGGCCGGTGCCCGCATATTGCCATGTGCATGAGGCCTTACAGAGGAATTACACCCCCCAGGAGCTTTATAATGCTGTAAAGCCTCACTTCAGAGCTGATCGGAGTCTTCTTAGACCCAGCAGTTTATATCCGGACTGGAGTGATCACATGATCGCTAGTACTGGTGTACAGTCGTGGCCAAAAGTTTCGAGAATTACATAAATATTGGAAATTGGAAAAGTATTTGCTTAAGTTTTTATAATAGCAATTTGCATATACTCCAAAATGTTATGAAGAGTGATCAGATGAATTGCATAGTCCTTCTTTGCCATGAAAATTAACTTAATCCCAAAAAAACTTTCCACTGCATTTCATTGCTGTCATTAAAGGACCTGCTGAGATCATTTCAGTAATCGTCTTGTTAACTCAGGTGAGAATGTTGACGAGCACAAGGCTGGAGATCATTATGTCAGGCTGATTGGGTTAAAATGGCAAACTTGACATGTTAAAAGGAGGGTGATGCTTGAAATCATTGTTCTTCCATTGTTAACCATGGTGACCTGCAAAGAAACGCGTGCAGCCATCATTGCGTTGCATAAAATAGATTCACAGGCAAGGATATTGTGGCTACTAAGATTGCACCTCAATCAACAATTTATAGGATCATCAAGAACTTCAAGGAAAGAGGTTCAATTCTTGTTAAGAAGGCTTCAGGGCATCCAAGAAAGTCCAGCAAGCGCCAGGATCGTCTCCTATAGAGGATTCAGCTGCAGGATGGAAGTGCCATCAGTGCAGAGCTTGCTCAGGAATGGCAGCAGGCAGGTTTGAGCGCATCTGCACGCACAGTGAGGTGAAGACTTTTGGAAGATGGCCTGGTGTCAAGAAGGGCAGAAAAGAAGCCACTTCTCTCCAAAAAAAACATCAGGGACAGATTGATCTTCTGCAGAAAGTATGGGGAATGGACTGCTGAGGACTGGGGCAAAGTTATATTCTCTGATGAAGCCTCTTTCCGATTGTTTGGGGCATCTGGAAAAAGGCTTGTCCGGAGAAGAAAAGGTGAGCGCTATCATTAGTCCTGTGTCATGCCAGAGCATCCTGAGACCATTCATGTGTGGGGTTGCTTCTCATCCAAGGGAGTGGGCTCACTCACAATTTTGTCCAAAAACACAGCCATGAATAAAGAATGGTACCAAAACACCCTCCAACAGCAACTTCTTCCAACAATCCAACAACGGTTTGGTGAAGAACAATGCATTTTCCAGCACAATGGAGCACCGTGCCATAAGGCAAAAGTGATAACTAAGTGGCTAGCTGCCAGAACGTTTAATGTCTATGGGCAGTCCTGAAGCGGTTAAACAATGTTTTATTTGATGTAATTGTAAAATACCTTTAAACAGGGCTCTGTTTTCCAGCTGCAGTGGTGACGTCACATTGCAACCCATGACCCCGGCAGCCAATCACTCACTTGCCTCAGTGGTGCAGTGATTGGCTGCATCTGTCATGTATTGCTGACACGGTCACCACTGCAGCCAGGAAAACAGAGCCCTGCGAGGAGAACTGCAGCTTTGGATCTGTCAGGTGTGAGCTGTCTGGGTTCTTCTTGAAACTAGACAACCCCTTTTAACTTGTGTGTCCAAAATAGAGGTAGTTTTTACATTTTTTTTTTTTTATTGAATATTTATTTTTATTAAAAAAAACACAACACAATATAGATACACAATACATTATAGTGATCAGAGTATAGTGGTCTACAGAGTATAGCCATTATCAACATCCAACACCTGCCCTATAGATGAAGGCAGGCCCTTGTCTAGATGATACAGATCACCATAAATTCAAAGTTAATATAGAAAAGAATAGAATTATACAGTCATCCCCCCCCCATTGGCTGTCGTCAAAACCAAACATAACCACAATAAGAATGTTAGCTGTCGCTAAGCAGTCATGCGTGCCGCTCTCCGTTTCCTTTCAATATCCTCATATATTCTAATTTGTTGAAGATATAGGATCCATTCTTTCATCAAGGGCGGGGAGGCAGAGCCCCAGTGTTTAATCAACATAACTTTTGCCACCATCAGGCCCTTCATCCAAATCAGTCTGACCCTGAGGGGGATTTCCATTTCTGAGGCAAAATCACTGTCAATATCCCCGGGTTATATATCATAGAAGACTCCTTTTTGTAGGGTTATAAAAACCTGCTCCCAGTACTTTTTTAATTTACTACAGTTTCAAAGCAAATAGCCATGATCCGCATTCACAAATCCACATTTAGGGCAGCAGCAGTCCCGGACTTTATTTTGGGGGAATTTCGCTTGCATTTTTGGCGTATAATACAGTCGGTGCAGGATCTTGAATTGGATTAATCTATGAGCATTGGAAACTGTAGCCTTTCTCACGTTCCTATACAGGGTAGACCAATGTAGTGGGGAGCAATTCAACTCTTGCTCCCACTTACTTGGGCTTTTAAAAAGTGTCACAGTTGCCAATGCCGTTCAGAGTTTACCGTATAATCTAGATATCTTCACCTTCTCATCTTTCTGAGCATAACAATAATCAAAAAATAAATTCTCTCGTGGAAATATGTAGCCTTTATTCCTAGAGGCCACATATGTATGTTTTAGGCGTGAATACATAAACACATCTAATGAACTATTAGATATAGTGAACTATTAGTGAGGCCAAATTCCATAAGCGATTTAAAGTGTCCCAAATAAAAAAGGTGGGACACATTCCTAACACCCTTACGTGACCAATATCCAAAATCTGTAATTTTGAAGAATTCTACCAGACCCCTGTTCTCCCACAGAGGGGTGAAGGCAAAAGGGGAAACAACTTTCAAAATCTCCTTAAGCTTATTCCAAACCCTCTGTAGTGACCAAGGGATCAGCAAATCCTTCCTCATTCTCATATAGCCCGTCTCCAAACATGAAAAAATATTGCCTATTGGTTTCTCCATAACTTTTGCCAAATATTGTGGAAGTAAATTCTCTTTCAAGTGACAACAACGCTGAATCTGTGCACATAAATAATACCCTTGAAAAAAAGGAAATGATAACCCACCATCTGACTCCGATAACCATAGATATCTCTGCTTTATACGCACCCTATTCCTTCCCCAGATTAGATCATTAATGAGAGTCTCCAATCTATAAAAGAAAATGTCATCAATCCAGATAGGGGAAGCACACATCGGATACATCACAATAGGCAAAATAATCATCTTAATCAGTGCTATTCGATCTGTCTGTGCCAATATCAATTTCTGCCAAGCACCTATCTTGGACTTGACTTTATTCAAAACCGGGACCAAATTGAGCTCATAAAACCTATTTATGGGAACCCCGATCTTAACCCCCAAATAATCCAACGTATCGTTAGGGGTGAGAACACGTACTCCACTCCCTTCGTCTACGGCTTTACGGTTCAGCGGGAGGAGCGATGACTTTGTCCAGTTGATAAGGTAGCCTGATAATTTACCATAATCCTCTATTGCTTCTATGACATAGGGAAGGATTTTCCACCCCTGATCCAGGAACAGAATCACGTCATCGGCATATAGGCTTATTTTATCGCTCACTCCCGCTACCCGAAGCCGTCTATACGATTATCTAAACGGATCTTACAGGCCAGCGGTTCAATGAATAGGGCAAAGAGAAGGGGGGACAGGGGGCATCCCTGTCTCATCCCTCGCCGCATCATAACAGGAGGAGAACTAATACCATTGATATTAATACAGGCGATCGGCTGTTTATATAGCATTTGAGTCATTTCCATGAATATATTCCCCAGACCAAACTGGGACATAGTAAAGACAGGACGGAGTGGTCTATACTACCCCCAACAGAGAGGTTCAAATACACCCTGTATAGACTCATCTGTATTTGCCGGCCTGGGATAAAACCTGTCTGATTGGGGTGTACCAGAGAAGATATAACCCTCTTCAAGCGATTGGCCAAAATTTTAGCAAATATCTTATAGTCCGTATTTAACAGCGATATGGGTCTATATGACCCCATATCGCACGGATCTTTCTCCTTTTTTAACACCAAGATAATCACTGCCTCTCTAAATGATAGAGGTAATGCGCCAGATAAACAGGATTCATTCAAAACCCGGAGAAGAATCGGAAGAAGCGATTTAGCATGGTATCTATACAATTCAAACGGCAAGCCGTCTGGCCCAGGGGATGAATTGTACTTTAAGAATGGAAGTATCGCTTGCAATTCCTCCAATCGAATAGGGCGATCCAGCATCTCTCTATCCTGAAGAGCTAACTGGGGGAGATCCAATTGTTGAAGATAATGATCCATATCAGAACGACTAAACAGAGAATCCGACTTATAAAGGGTAGAGTAATATTTCACAAACTCATCCCTAATCTCCTCTGAGGACCTCACCCTATTTCCTTGTGCATTCCTAATTTCCCTTATACTGGTAGCCTCTCTCTGATTGGCCACCAATCGTGCAAGGAATTTACCCGTTTTACCCGATTCACAAAAGCGATTTTGACCTTGGAAAAGAAGCTTATGTTGTGCTTTACTATACAAAAGTGTCTTGAGCTGCAAATTAGCCTCCTTTAATTGATTGATATATTGCTCCTTATGGCAAACAATTAATGCAGCGCGTAGATTCCTTATTGAGTCTGTAAGCTGTTGTTCCCTGCGACGAAGTTCAGATCTGAACCTATTAATTTTTTTAAAGTATAAGCCCCTTATATGGGCCTTCAAAGCATCCCATACATAATGTATATGTGTTGAACCTACATTGAAGCCCCAAAATTCCTGTATATCCTGGTCAATTTGGCATTGCTCCCCTATCACATCGAGCCAGTGAGAATTCAATTTAAAGGGTCTACCTGCAACTGGAGCCTCCGCCTCTCTGAACACAATCAGGACTGGAGAGTGATCTGAGATTCCATGAGGTTCATACTTCAAATCGCGGCTTGCAAAAGCCAAGTCAATACGGGACATTGACCCATAGGACTGACTAAAGCAAGAAAATATTTTCTTATTGCCATAGAGGTGGCGCCAGATATCAACCAGCGCCAGCTCCTGGCAAATAATACTTAGAGGCGATCCAGTCCGACCCTGCCCAGAAATGGCAGAGAAACGATCCAACTCAGGATCAAGAACTGAGTGGAAATCTCCTGCCACTAATAATGCACATTGATTTTTTGTGGCTATATATTTTGCTAATTGAGAGAAAACCATTGATTTGTATGGTGGAGGGATATATATAAACACCAATATCATCTCCTGGCTTTCCAAAAACCATGGAGAAAAACATATCTCCCTTCTTTATCTGTCATATTATCTACAGGTCGGAACTCCATCCCTCGATGGATATAGACGCTAACACCTCTTGCATACGAAGAGTAGTAAGCGTGATACTCAAAAGAAGCCCATTTTCTTTTCAGTGTATGGAGCCTATCTACTGTTGCATGGGTTTCTAGTAAGACCACAATAGCCGGCAAATGACGAGCCGCAAGATCAAAAACCACCGTCCTCTTCACTCTGTCTCCCAGCCCTCTCACATTCCAGAATAGAATATTACATGACATAAGCTATATATAAGTATACATCCCATTCCCCTATCTAGGAGAGAGACACGCAGGGCTACAAAACAAATTACGACAGCCAATCCCTCCCTTAAACCCACCCCCAGAAACCCCCCTGCATGGTTGACAAGGCATTTTGCAATACCCATCAACCTCTCTCCTTCCACCAAACCTCCCCCCGCCATCTCCCCTCATTAACCTCCCTCCTTGCCACCTTTCAATGCTATTTCATAGACCCCTTGAATCCAGCCATTGCACCGCATCCGCCTGTGTGGAAAAGAAACAGACAGAATCATTATGTACCACCCTCAATTTGGCGGTATATAGCATTGAATACTTAATCTTGGCTGCAATCAATTTTTTTTTCACATCAAAATAAGATCTTCTTTTACTTTGGGTCTCTCGCGAGAAGTCGGGAAATATTGATATCAGGTTACCATCAAAATATGTTTCTGCTACTTCTCTTTTACGTCTAAGAACCCAGTCCCGATCCTTTGAGGAGGTGTTTTAAAGGGGATTCTGTGAGCCCTTTCCACACAGAAGATAGATGCATCATAATCTGGCCCTAAACTTTCTACCAACCATTTTTGGATAAAATTCGACGGGTTATCCTGTTCTACCCCTTCTGGGAACCCTACTAGCCGCAGGTTATATCTGTGAGACCTATCCTCCAGCTCTACCACTTTCCTTCTTAACCAAGAACGGTCTTCATCTACTTCTTCTAGTCTCTTCTTTACACATTCTCTACAGTGACAGAGTTAACTGCAGATTCCAATTCCTTCACCTTTAGTCTCAGCTTCGTCATTTCGTCTCTTATTATGGTGACGTCCCCTACTGCGAGGGAAGAGGCTAACTCTGCAACCGAAGTACTAGTAGAATTTACTACTGCCAGTATATCCTCAAGTTTTTTATTGATACTCTCAAAGCCTTCACTCTGGGAGGAACTAATCTTTGATGAGCCCTGTTTTTACATTTTAATGGGAGTTTGTTGCCATGCTTATTCTGCCCAATCTAAACACAACATAAACTAGTGAGAGACCCTGATTACACTGCTGAAGCAACTTACTTTTTATGCAGTACTCTTCACAAAATCACACAAGCTGTGCTTGTTTTGCAGACCACAAACTGTGGAACCCTAATGGTAGTGCCACATGATCAATGCCCTGTATATACGGTACTGTCAAACACTCTGTGCCCCCTGTATGTAGTCTCACACACTGTGCCCTCTGTATGTTGTCTAACATGCTCAGTGCCCCCTTTATTTAGTGTCACACACTGTTCCCCTGTATATAGTACCTCTTGCTCTGAACCCCCTGTATTGTAGTCTGTGCCCCTTCTACCACTTATCATGTTTCCTGACCCCCATGGATTTCTGAGAGGCAGATTGGAACAATGGCCGGGACTGGCCCAGATCTGCCATTGCTGAAGTGCCTCATCATGCCAGTGTCGCTGTCTGCCTACCATCATGCTCCGTACAATATGGCTGCTGCTGCCACAGCAGCTGCTACTCACAACTACTATTCCCCCTTCTACCACTACCATTACTTTTATACATTCACAACTACTAGTAATACTACTACCCCACTCAGCTGTACACATATCTAATGTCTTGTCTGTTCCATGTAGTGCTGCTACGGCTACCAGTTATTACCCCTAAACAACTTACCCTTTTCATATCCACACTGTACCGCTGCTGCTCCCAAACAAAAGGGAGAATTTTTCCAGGCTTGTTCAACTTCAGAACAAGCCAATGTTACTTCTGACAATTAACATTTGTGTGTGTATAAATACTGACAGGTATCTGCCCCCATTAGCAGCTTGTGCAGAACAAGCCAAGTTTCTTATGACGTTAAAATGTGTGTGTATAAACAGGGGCAGGGATCTGCCCCAATTAAGGTATAACAATGTGTGTTTAAAGACCATTTTCCCCTGATAAGGGAAATTTTTGGAAGCTTATATGAAAAAGCATAACAAATGCGATAGCGCAGTGTTTTTTAAACACCATGTTTGTTAACACCATCAACCATAGCTATATACAGCCAGGTCCATAAATATTGGGACATCGACACAATTCTAACATTTTTGTCTCTATACACCACCACAATAGATTTGAAATGAAATGAACAAGATGTGCTTTAACTGCAGACTGTCAGCTTTAATTTGAGGGTATTTACATCCAAATCAGGTGAACGGTGTAGGAATTACAACAGTTTGCATATGTGCCTCTCACTTGTTAAGGGACCAAAAGTAATGGGACAGAATAATAATCATAAATTAAACTTTCACTTTTTAATACTTGGTTGCAAATCCTTTGCAGTCAATTACAGCCTGAAGTCTGGAACGCATAGACATCACCAGACACTGGGTTTCATCCCTGGTGATGCTCTACCAGGCCTCTACTGCAACTGTCTTCAGTTCCTGCTTGTTCTTGGGGCATTTCCCCTTCAGTTTTGTCTTCAGCAAGTGAAATGCATGCTCAATCGGATTCAGGTCAGGTGATTGACTTGGCCATTGCATAACATTCCACTTCTTTCCCTTAAAAAACTATTTGTGTGCTTTTGCAGTATGCTTTGGGTCATTGTCCATCTGCACTGTGAAGCGCCGTCCAATGAGTTCTGAAGCATTTGGCTGAATATGAGCATATTGCCCGAAACACTTCAGAATTCATCCTGCTGCTTTTGTCAGCAGTCACATCATCAATAAATACAAGAGAACCAGTTCCATTGGCAGCCATACATGCCCACGCCATGACACTACCACCACCATGCTTCACTGATGAGGTGGTATGGTTAGGATCATGAGCAGTTCCTTTCCTTCTCCATACTCTTCTCTTCCCATCACTCTGGTACAAGTTAATCTTAGTCTTATTTGTCCATAGGATGTTGTTCCAGAACTGTGAAGGCTTTTTTAGATGTCGTTTGGCAAACTCTAATCTGGCCTTCCTGTTTTTGAGGCTCACCAATGGTTTACATCTTGTGGTGAACCCTCTGTATTCACTCTGGTGAAGTCTTCTCTTGATTGTTGACTTTGACACACATACACCTACCTCCTGGAGAGTGTTCTTGTTTGGTCAACTGTTGTGAAGGGTGTTTTCTTCACCAGGGAAAGAATTCTTCGGTCATCCACCACAGTTGTTTTCCCTGGTCTTCCGGGCCTTTTGGTGTTGCTGAGCTCACCGGTGCGTTCCTTCTATTTGAGAATGTACCAAACCGTTGTTTTCGCCACGCTTAATGTTTTTGCTATCTCTATGATGGGTTTGTTTTGTTTTTTCAGCCTAATGATGGCTTGCTTCACTGATAGTGACAGCTCTTTGGATCTCATCTTGAGAGTTGACAGCAACAGATTCCAAATGCAAATAGCACATTTGAAATTAACTCTGGACCTTTTATCTGCTCATTGTAATTGGGATAATGAGGGAATAACACGCACCTGGCCATGGAACAGCTGAGAAGCCAATTGTCCCATTACTTTTGGTCCCTTAACAAGTGGGAGGCACATATGCAAACTGTTGTAATTCCTACACCGTTCACCTGATTTGGATGTAAATACCCTCAAATTAAAGCTGACAGTCTGCAGTTAAAGCACATCTTGTTCGTTTCATTTCAAAATTGTTAGATTTGTGTCGATGTCCCAATATTTATGGACCTGACTGTATGTCAGTGTCACCCTAACACTATTTGCTATTGCTCTCATTGAATTAAAGAGCTTAAAGGTGGGAGGGGGGTAGGTGTAAAAAATAAATAAATAAAGATAACAAAAAGATACATTTTAAAAAAAAATCTGCATCCTAGGACACCTCAAACACCTCAGAGTGTCATATATTAATTTTCAGGCCAATTGGAGCATTTCGTTCATGTAGAACTGATTCGGTCACAAATCAATATATTTTTTTTAAATTGCCAAATTGGACACTAAATTAATTTGCAGAAGTTTGCTCATCTCTTGTTTTAATCCATATGCAAATGAGCAGTTACATAAACCAAGAGCGGGCACTTTTTGCACCCTTGCTCCTCCGCCTTCTTCTTCCATCCACTCCTTCTTGACTGACAGTTTAGGCAACATGACTATGCAAGAGCCTGGCCCTGTCAATCAAGAAAAGGAGGGATGGGCTGGAAGACGAAGCAAGAGGCGTAATGGTGGCTTGTTCCTGCCCTCTGTGCGATTAACTGCATATTTGTATATGGATTAAAAGTACTTTTTCTCCAGAATGAGGCAATGAATGGCTAAGTTAAAAGCATTATTATATTCAGCTAAGGGACTGTGCCTGGCTTAACATTGAATTTCCTGGTGACAAATAAAGAGTTAATTTCATATCAGATTATAGTATAAGCACTTTCCTTCTCTAAGAGCAAATGATCAGACAGAGTACAATACCGACAGTACTGAGCCAGCAAAAAAATGCTGGGGGACTTCAGCTCTGAATCCTATAGCATTTGAAGGGGTTTTCTATGTGTTTAAGGCCTCTTGCACACGAACGTGTGCGCCCCATGATCGTGCTGCGGCCCACAAAATGCTGGCCGCAATGCACGAGCACAGTCCGTGGGGCAGCAGCAGCGGATCGCGGACCCATTCACTTTAATGGGTCCTCGATCCGGCCGTTCCGCAAAAAGATAGGACATGTTCTATCTTTTTGCGGAACAGAAGTACGGGACGAAACCCCACGGAAGCACTCCGTAGTGCTTCCGTAGGGTTCCGTGCTTCCGTTCCGCACCATTCCGCATCTCCGGATTTGCGGACCCATTGAAGTGAATGGATCCGCATCCATGATCCGCAGAGGCCTAATACCGATGACCTATCCTTAGGAATAGCAGCCGTTCTTGGTATTTCATTTCAGCCTATTTCAGCCCTATTCACTTTAATGGGACTGAGAGCTGCACCAAGGCTATGTGACCAATGAATTCTTGACAGCCTCTTCAAACAGCTGGTGAGAGGGGGTGCCAGGGGTTGGACCCCCACTTTTCAGATATTGATGGCCTATTCCTGTGATGGCTAACCTCTGACACTCCAGCTGTGGTAAAACTACGACTCCCAAGATGCACACTTGCTTGGCTGTTCTCAGAACTCCATAGAAATGAATGGAGAATGCTGGGAGTCGTAGTTTCACCACAGCTGGAGTGCCGGAGGTTAGCCATCACTGGCCTATTCTGAGGATAAATCATCAATATTAAACACCTGGAAAACCCCTTGAAAATGTTGCTCATTTAATGTAGATTCATTCATTACACAAGAAGGGCTGAACAGTGTAGGATTCATATCTCCTCAATAATGGCTAGATGTCATGGTTTCAATGTAACAGACACCATCACAGCCATAGTTATTTAAGTCCCAAAAGGTAAGTATAAAAAAATACATACGCTACACATATATAAAGAGCAAGGTCACGACCACATTTGAGTGTTCTCATTATGGAATATTTGCTTCATGGCAGGCATAATGGGACCAGAGTTTTTTGCTTCTATGTTTTTAAAAATGTGAGACAAGCATTGATGTTCTGTAGTGTTTCCTACTGTACCCACTGAACATGATGATCCACAGAAATATGAAATAATATTGATATCAAATATAGGAAAGGTGTAGTTGTAACTAGTGTGGTTATATGGCATATGGACGTTATAGAGGTGGGTGGCTTTCTTGAGATCCCTCTCAATGTGCTGGAACAGATTAGTATCAGCAGCGTTGATTACATGGATTAGCACTAATTTGAATGGCCGTTATCTAATACTACAATGGGTGCTCCTCCTGATCACTGTTGGTCTCAGAAGCTATCCCCGCGGCTAACAACTGATCTCTGTGCTGGCTTCATTTCAATGAGAAAACACCTTTAAGACGGCAGTTACTTTTTCACCCAAGGGACATGAGTGTTAGATAAATCTGTGATATATGTATCATAGTCCATCTAATTTCTTTTATAACTTTTGTGACCCCCTATACAGAAATCATTGTGGCCCCAGGTCCGTACTGCTAACCGTCCTTCTTATATTCTCATTCCCTCCATACCCCCTCTTTTCTCATCGTTCTTCCTTGTCTATTCATGACAAAAGAAATGTTCTTTCTCAACCAAGCAAAGTCTTAATGCAAAAATATAACTTCATTGCTAAATCTTCACAATAAGCAAAGCAGACATTATCAGTCAAAATGAAGAAATTACCACATTGTGGAACGAATTAGGTATTTGAAAGATGTTTTCAAAGCTAGATGGGCAAAATACCATTCTGTGTTGTCTTTTTGGATTACCCTTTAACCTTTTCTGCTAACAATAGAGAGACAGGAGGAGCCAGCAAGTTTGTTATTACTGAGAGATTAGGGTAGTTTTATAGTAGGAGAAATGAGGCGGCATATTTTATCCTTGAATGCATATAAAGCTGGCCTTCCACAAAGCGTATGTAGACCCAACATCTACAAGATATATATATATAAAGCGCTGTTCTATTGTAATTACTGTGTGTATTATATATGCTACATGCAGAAGATACATTGTTGTTGAGATACTGTGTATATTATATTTTATGGACAATGAGGATTTGCACCACCAACTTATTACCAACATTAAAAGTGATATTGCAGTTTTGGCCATGAGCAATAATCTAAGGAACCACAGCTACAGGGAAGACAGTGAGCAATCAATATGCATTCACAAACACATCTACAGTATACACATAGGTTACATGACTATGATAGAGCTCATACAAAATGTGTATGTTACGGTCCCCTCCCCTTATCCATATTTTTGTCATAGAGCTGTATAACAAATTGTAATCAATTGAACTACCAATGGAACTGGAAGTTTGCTGGTAATATCACTGCAAACAGAGGTGGCAGGATGAATCCTGAAATGTATAGAGCTGTACGTCTGCACAAATGCAGTAGCAATGATAGCAAGGGCGTAGCTATAGGGGAAGCAGTGGAAGCGGCTGCTTTGGGGCCCGAACTCAGAGGGGGCACACCCAGGTATTGTCAGGGCCCTTTCAACAGTATTATACAATGACATTGTATACAGAGACACTGTAGGAAACGGACGGAGTAGCTTCTGGGTCTCGTCTGAGAGAGCGATCTTGACTAGCCAAAGGATTGGGTTGTAAAGAAGTTGCTTGGGGGTAGTTGGGTAGGCCTATTCAAAAATTTGCTGTGGGGCCCAGTGATTTCTAGTTACGCCACTGACTGATAGGATGGCACTCCACAGTACAGATGGTTAATGACCAGCTATGATTTTCTAAAAAAAAAAAAAAATGATAAATTAAACGGGACAAATGTTATTAAAAAAACACTACTTACCTCTTGAGTCCCCCGCCAAACCAGTGCAGATGCTTCAGTCTTAGTGACTGTTGTAGCCAATCCCTGACCTCAGCGGTCATGTACTGTACTTCATCATAGCTCCCATTGCCGAGCGGTAATGCGATTAGCATGACAGTTTGTAAGACTAGCGGTGGCCAGTAAAGCATCTACATTGGATCAGGGGACTGAGTAGGTTAGTAGTGTTTTTTGAACTTGTTAACTGCAAAGTATTTGCATCCTGGTATCAAGAATAATGCTTATATTTGTAAAAATGCTAGTTTGTCCAATTGCTTTTGAGCCTGCGAAAAATGGAAGAACTAGGTAAAAAAGGGCTGTAATTCCTAAACAGTAGGTTTGCTTAAACTAACCCCTTACCGACCTCTGCCATATATGTATGGCGGAAATCGGGTCTTTAAAGATGGCAGTCGCTCCAGAGCGGAGCGAGCGCCATTGCTGCCAGGTTTTTGCTGTTTCACACAGAGACACCTAGGTCAGACATTTAACCCCTCAGATGCCATGGTAGGTTGAAGGAGCCGTTCATTCTTTGTGGTAGCCTTGGTCCCTCTAAAAAATCAGAGGCTACCACAGCAATAGTTCCTAAGAAAGTGCTGAATGTCCCATAGGCTGCAATTCATTACAGTCTATGGGACAAGCGGTCTAAGTGATCGCATGTTCAAGTCCCCTATGTGGAAAAAAGTTTTTAAAAATATAAAAATCTTAATCACCCGCTTTCCCCACAATAAAAATAGAATAAAAATTTTATGCATCGCCACATCCCAAAATACTCAAACTATTAAAATATAAATCTAATTGCACCCTACGCTGAATGCCCTAATGAAAAAATATCTAAATGGCCGATTCGTAGTTTTTTTTTTTGTCACTTCACCTATCCCCAAAAAATGTATTAAAAAGTTATCAAAAAGGCGTACACTGAATGCTACACTTTGCAAAAAATGAGCTCCCACACAGCTCCATAGACTTAAATATAAAAAAGGTACGGGGGTCAGAATATGGTGATGAAGAGCAAAAAATTTTTTTTTTTACGTTTTTAATTTTCATAAGTATTAAAACACAATGCAGTATCTTTGTTGTATCTTTGTAATTGTTCTTACTCAGAGAATGAAGGGAACAGGTAAGTTTTTCTGCATAGGAAATGCTCTAAAAACAAAATCTAAAAAACTATGGCAGAATTGCTTTTTTTTTTCTTCCAATATTCGGTGTTAAATGGTTACATTAGAAAGTGCAACTTTTCCCACAAACAACAAGCCCTGATATGGCTATGTGAAGGGAAAAATAAAAAAGTTATGACTGCGGGAAGGCAGGGAGTAAAAAATGTAAATGCAGTATGCTAGGGTCTTAAAAGGGTTAAAGTTACACTTCAATGACATCTTGATGGCTTATTTCAGATCCATTATACTTTTGTATAGAGGCAAAATTATAGCACAATGACTTTTCTTATTGATAAATCTGAGCATAAATACACACCATTAAGGTTATACATAGTATGAAAACCTAGAAACGAATTCCTCACATAAAGCTTAAAACAATGCTGTTAAAGGGGTTCTCCTATCTTGTCATTTCCAAGGGGAAATGGGACAAAGCTCTGGCCCCAGGCAGCTAGGCTTACGGAAACTGTTGAGCAAGCCATTGCTCCGTTGCTTCCGCAGCTCCCATTGCAGTGAATGGGAACTATGTAAATAGCCTAGCATTGCAAGCTAGGTTGTTTCCATAAGTCCGTATGTAGCTCCTACTCACTGCAGTGGGAGTTATGGAAAGAGCAAAGTGCCGGCCTGCTTGGCAGTTTCTGTAAGTCCGGACAGCTGGGGCTAGCACTAGTCGCATCTTGCCATGGGAACAACAAAATGAGACAACTTTTTCAAATGTATGTATAAAGCATATCAAGGCATTTCAGAGTAAAAGACAATCATCGAGAGGGGACTAGTTAAAATACGATGAAATGGAAGAAGAAAACAAGGTGGGAGGATTGGGGGTACGATGAATGAAGACAGAGAAGACTGAGGTCAACCCAGTCACAACCAGTCACATAATTAACTGGTTTCTTCAAACATAATCCAAGACTGCCAGAATTTGTTGTCAAGGCCAGCATCACCAGCAGTCATTTCCTCTATATGCCCAATCTCTTCAAAAGTGTGTAGCCAATCCTTAACTGAGAGCGTTACTGGGAATTTCCAGTGTCTTGGTAGGTGCAAGTGCATGGCTTGAAGGAAGAAGCATAATAAGCCTTTCTTTAACCGCTTAAGGACCCTGCAATTTTTCACCTTAAGGACCAGGCCATTTTTTGCTAATTTTTATGTGGTGATAACTTTAAAACACTTTTACTTATCCAAGCCATTCTGAGATTGTTTTCTCGTCACATATTGTACTTCATGACAGTGGTAAATTTGAGTCAAAATATTTCATTTTTATTTATAAAAAAATATAAAATTCACCAAAAATTTGGAAAAATTCAAAATTTCTATTTCTAAAATAGTTAGTACTTTACATTTTCCATATGTCTACTTTATGTTTGAATCATTTTGCAAATAGCATTTTCTTTTTTGGGGACGTTAGAAGTTTAGAAGCAAATCTTAAAATTTTTAAGAACATTTCCAAAACCCAATTTTTAAGGACCAGTTCAGGTCTGAAGTCACTTTGTGAGGCTTACATAATAGAAACCACCCAAAAATGACCCCATTTTAGAAACTACAACCCTCAAGGTATTCAAAACTGATTTTACAAACCTTGTTAACCCTTTAGGTGTTCCACAAGAATTAAAGGAAAATGTAGATGAAATTTCAGAATTTCACTTTTTTGGCAGATTTTCCATTTTAATAAATTTTTTCCGCTAACAAAGCAAGGGTTAACAGCCAAACAAAACTCAATATTACCCTGATTTTGTAGTTTACATAAAAAACCCATATGTGGTTGTAAACTGCTGTACGGGCACAAGGCAGGGCGCAGAAGGAAAGGAACGCCATATGGTTTTTGGAAGGCAGATTTCACTGGGAAAATTTTAAGTTGCCATTTTGGAAACTACGGGATAAGGTGGCAATTTTGTTGTACTATTTTAGGGTACATAGGATTTTTGGTTGCTCTATATTACACTTTTTGTGAGGCAAGGTAACAAAAAATAGCTGTTTTGGCACCGTTTTTATTTTTTGTTATTTATAATGTTCATCTATTGTACTTTTCCAAGTTGGGCACGTTTATACACTATATGCAAGTTGTTTTATTGTAAGTACAATAAATTATGCCTTTTAAAAAAAAGATTTGGGTATTGCTATATGATCTGTTCCTCTTGAAGGAAGTCGCTTTGCTGGTTGATATCGAGACCATATACCGGGGATGCATCTGTGAAGCTGCGAAATCTCTGTGAAGACTGCCTGTTTGCAAAACACTCCCCATTCAAGTTTGGCGCGGACCCATATGTATGTACTATTTTGGATTTTATTGGAGAATGGACTTACTCCGACGTTTTGGGACTGCTGCTCATTTTATATTCCTGGGATCACACAGAAATTTTATTTGTGTCTTTACAATGTTCATCTGACAGGTTGTTACGGACGCAACAATACCAAATATGACAACTTTTTTGTTGTTGTTTTTCAGTTTTACATAATAAAGCATTTTTGAAAAAAAATATTTTTTTAATGTCTCCATATTCTGAAAGCCATATATTTTTTTTTTTGGGTCACTGTTTTATGTAGGAGGCTAATTTTTTTCGGTATGAGATGATGGTTTGATTGGTACTATTTTAGGGTGCATATGATTTTTTGATCGCTTTGTATTGCACTTTTTGTGATGTAAGGTGACAAAAAATGGCTTTTTTGACACAGTTTTTACATTATTTTTTTTATAGTGTTTACCTGAGCAGCTTCTTACGGACGTAGTGATACCTAATATGTATACTTTTTTTATTTATTTAAGTTTTACGCAATAACAGCATTTTTGAAACAAAATAAATCATGTTTTAGTGTCTCCATATTCTGAGAGCCATAGTTTTTTTTACTTTTTGGGTGATTATCTGAGGTAGGGTCTCATTTTTTGCGGGATGAGATGATGGTTTGATTGGTATGATTTTGGGGTGTGTATGACTTTTTGATCGCTTGGTATTACACTTTTTGTGATGTAAGGTGACAATAAATGGCTTTTTTTACACCGTTTTTATTTAATTTTTTTACGATGTTCACCTGAGGGGTTAGTTCATGTGATATTTTTATACAGCAGGTTCTTATGGACGCGGTGATACCTAATATGTATAATTTTTTGTATTTATTTAAGTTTTACACAATAACAGCATTTTTTAAACAAAAAAAAATCATGTTTTAGTGTCTCCATATTCTGAGAGCAATAGTTTTTTGTTTTTTTTCCCCGATTGTTATATGTAGGGGCTTTTTAATTTTTTGCGGGATGAGATGACTGTTTGGTTGGTACTATTTTGGGGGGCATATGCCTTTTTGATCACTCGGTGTTGCACTTTTTGTGATGTAAAGTGACAAAAAAATGATTGTTTTAGCACAGTTTTTATTTAATTTTTTCTACGGCGTTCAGTTGAGGGGGTGGATCAAGTGATATTTTTGTAGAGCCGGTCGTTACGGACACGGAAATACCCAATATGTCTGGTTTTCTTTTTTTTTCTATTTTTTATTTTACAATTTTATGTGGTTTATTTGGGGAATTTTTTTTTCTTTACTTTTACTTTTATACTTTTACTTTTTACTTTTTTCTTACTTTTTATTTTTGTCCCACTCTGGGAACTTCTGTGGTCTGATCCCCTCTGCAATGCATTACAATACAACCTGTATTGTAATGCATTGGCTGTCAGCTTTTATGCTGACAGCCTGCCTGTAAGACCCAGCCTAAGGGCTGTATCTCATTGGCTTCCGTAGAAGGCAAGCTTGGATGCCTATGGAAGGCATCGAGCTTGCCTTCTCTGCCATCGGGTCCCTGCCACTGCAGCGCGGGGACCCGATGGGGAAGCGGAGGGCACCCGTACCCTCCGTGAACCCTCTGCATGCCGCTGTCATCTTTCTTTGAAAACACCGATTCCGGCGTATGAAGCAGGGGCCTGGCTGTCAGTGACTGCCAGGTCCGTGCTGCTGATCGGGTTCCTGCACCCGCACGATCAGTCCGACGTACATGTACGGCGCTGGTCCTTAAGTCACGTCCACCAGCGCCGTACATTTCCGGCGCAGAGTCGTTAAGGGGTTAAAGACGAGATTTTTTTTATTGGGAGCATGGACAGAATAGCTATATCTAAGGTCCACCTAGTTTGGGAACCTCATACTCTGCCATAAAAGTTATTGATGGAACTCCAAAATGGTTATCTTTTTACACCGCCACCAGATGTGGGCCATGTTCCCATTTTCCTTCCCATTTTCCTTCCCACATCACCAGCATACATCAGTGCAATCTGGATATATATTATGGGGTACTCTCGATGTTCTTAACCATCAGGAGAGACTTTTTAAATTATGTTCCTCTTTGCAGTTTATGGAGGACTTGTATAGAATGGTGAAAGCCTTCAACCCAGCCTCAGAAGTGAACGTCTGGTTCAACTCCTTCTCCCAGGTTGTTCATAGGATAATGGAGGTAAGCCAGAAGCAGTCAGTAGAGAAAGGACCAAAGGCTAAATTATGGAAATTCCGTCACTGCCCAGATACTTCTGGACCAAACTGTATATATATATATGTATGTATGTATGTATGTATCCTTTGACCACAACCACAGTTTCAGTTTTCTGAGAAAAGCAAAGCACACATTTTCTTAGATATTCCAGAATGTTTTAAATAAACCACATACTTTACTGCCGTGTTTCTGACTATTTGTTTGTATTTGTTTTTTTCAGTACAAATATTTTGGGTCTTGTAGCTAAGAGCTTTGTACTTAAAGATGCAGCACCAAGAGTTAAAGAGGTATTCCGGTTATTTCAAGTTATCCACAGATCAGTGGACGTCTGACCACTGGAAACCCCCACTGATTACATAGAAGGGGGCTCCATACACCACAGGGACCCAAAAATGAACAGAAAGGCAGATCGAGCATGCACACTGCTCCTCCATTCACCTCTATGGAACTGTCAAGAGCTGTACTATCTTCAGCAGTCCTATAAAGATGAATGGAGCGGCGGTGTGCATGCCTGACATGGTGCTCTGTTCGTTTCGGGGGCCCTCGTGGGATATGTGATCAGTGTTCTTGTAATGGGTATGGGTCCCAGTGGTTGGACCCCCACCAATCTAATAGTTATACCCTATGCTGTGGGAATGGGGATAACATGTTACAACTGGAATATCCCTTTTAAAACCTCTGTGTTAGGCCTAATATGTGAAAGGAAAGTAAGTTGTTTAACAATCTTCCACTGTGGATTTTGATACAAATCTGCTGCATAATCAGCAAGTCACATATGAATTTTGCTGGGGATATTCCCCTATGAACTGCAAATGGTGACATTCAATAATAATAAAAAAAACTGTGGTAGATTTGAAATTTGCTCTGATTCCCATGGAGATTTTGTCTGCCACATGCGGATGGGGTTTTGGAAACCTATTCACACATACTGTATGCTAATGGTGCATCCATGGCAATTCCTATATTCTGAATGTGAATATAGGAATGGATAAATAATGAATAAAATGATAAATCGAAAGAGTACATAAAAATGTTATATACAGTTATATACCGCGGTGATGGACCATGTGATTGGAGCATGTGATCTGACGTCACCAAAGGTCCTTTAGCCCATAGTTCATATTTTGAGAAGTAAAGAAGAGACCGGGACTTACGCGAACAAACGGAGAAGGTGAGTTAATTTTTTTTATTTTTTTTAACCCTCAACTGATCACTTACTATGCATTCTGTTTTCAGAATGCTATTATTTTCCCTTATAACCATGTTATAAGGGAAAATAATAACATCTACACAACACCGAACCCAACCCTGAACTTCTGTGAAGAAGTTCGGGTCTGGGTACCACAGTCGGTTTTTTATCACGCGCGTGCAAAACACATTGCACACGCACGATAAAAACTGAACATCGGAACGCAATCGCAGTCAAAACTGACTGCAATTGCATTCCTACTCGCGCGGGTTTGCCGCAACACACCGGGACGCATCCGGAACTAATCCGGACACGCTTG
Organism: Bufo bufo; assembly: GCF_905171765.1. Lineage (NCBI taxonomy): Eukaryota > Metazoa > Chordata > Amphibia > Anura > Bufonidae > Bufo > Bufo bufo. Next base: position 264,803,980 of record NC_053394.1, on the reverse strand, counting down.
TGTGAACCCAGCCTTACAGTGCTCCTCTTAGTGCCCCCAAATAGTAATAGTGTCCCATCAGGCCCCAAACAGTAGCAGCACTCCAATTATTGCCCCCCAAACAGTAATCTTTACCCTTTTTGCCCCCACTTAAAATGCTATGACTAGTGCCCCCCAGGCAGTAAACATCCCTCTTAGTGCCCCCAAATCTCCATAGTGCCCCTTCAGGCCCTAACTTATAGCAGTGGTCCAATTATTGTCCCCGAACAGTAATAGCTTTTGCCCCCATGTAAAATGCTCCTCTTAGTGCCCCACACCCAGATATAGTGTCCCCTTTAGGTCCCACATAGTAACCATGCCGCTCTTAGGGCCCCCAAATATGTAATAATGTCCCTCTTTAGAACACACACAGTAACAGAAGTCCTATTAGTGTCTTATGCATTTGTAAGGTCCCAATGAATATAAAAATAAAATAAAAAAATCCCTGAAACTCATTTCACCCTGTTGCCGCAATGAAAGCCTGAATCCTCATTCTGTTGTCTGCGTCTCAGTGCAGGCAGTGCCATACAGAGATGTCATTGTGCCGCCTGTGTTCCATGTGTTTGATTCTGGTGTTCCATGCCCCGAATGTCAAGTAGTCCACAGATATAAAACAGCTTGCGGCTTACACAAGTAAATAGCATTGGCCGGCACTGATGGCCAGTTCGCCCGCGAACACATGCGGGCCCCCGGCGGCTGTTCTCGGAACTGCCTGCTCCCGGTGACCGCATTTGTTTCAGACCGGATCGTGGCGCAGGCACAAGTAAGGGCTTACCTGTGCCTCGCCGGACTTGTGAGTTAAGATGGCAGCCCGCATGTGTTCTCGGGCGAACACGGCGAACTGTTCATCACTGTTGCCGGGATCACATGGCCCTGGGCTTTACCATATTCAACTTGATTTGCGTCCTAAACACACAGATCCAGCTGAAATCCAAGCTCACGTAGGAATCTGACACCTTGGGCCTCCTTCCCCTCTGGACCACTGATGAGAAATTGTAGATTATGGGTATAACGCATGCGGACCCAGAAATACAGTCGTGTGAATGGACCCTAAATCTGACACATGTGATCATATACATGTGCATGACCATAGTCTACATGTGCAAGAAGGTCAGGACAATGCTGTGCATCACTGTCTAAGAAGACACTTCTCATAAAAATCACTGAACAGTAAAGCATAGGGACCATGGCGTCTCGTATGAAAAATATGTCCTGTTATTGGTTACCCGTCCAAAGTATACTCATGCAGATGTGAAATCTGTTGAGAAATTCACCACTTTTAGGGTCCATTCACACGTCCGTTTTTTCTTTCCTGATCTGTTCCGTTTTATGCGGAACAGATCTGGACCAGTTCTGTACCCATTCATTTTGGGTCCTGGAAAAAATCGGACAGCACAATGTGTGCTGTCCGTTTCCGTTGTTCCGTTCCGCATGTCCGAAAAAATATAAAACTTGTCCTATTCTTTTCCGCAAAAATCGGATCCTGGTACAATACAAAGTCAATGGATCCGCAAAAAACGGAAGACATTCGTATGTCATTACGTATGTCATCCGTTTTATGCGGATTCCGTTCCTGGAAATTAAATTTTTATTTTATAAACTTTTATTCACTTTTTTTTTTTCAATTTTTTTTCAAAGAAATCCAAACAACTTTATTTGCTTATTGAAATTTATACATGATGACATACGGAAACATTTTCAGGAACAACGGATCCGCAAAAAACGGACCGAAAATCGGGATATAGAAAAATACTGACGTGTGAATGTAGCCTTAGGCTACATCTACACAAACGTATTTTGTTTCCGTGTCCGTTCGTTTTTTTTTGCGGTTAGGATGCGGACCCATTCATTTCAATGGGTCTGGAAAAAATGTGGACAGCACACCATGTGCTGTCCGCATCAGTATGTCCGTTCCGTAGCCCCGCAAAAAAATAGAACATGTCCTATTCTTGTCCATTTTAGGCATTGTTACAATGGATCCGCCAAAAAAAGGCGATGGCATATGGATGTCATCTGTTTTTTTTTTTTTGCTGATCTGCAATTTGCGGACCGCAAAACACATACGGTCGTGTGCATGTAGCCTTATGTAGAAGAACATAGAACACACTGGCCAAGATTTACTAATGTATCTGTGCCAAAAAATCTATGTGCAATTTTGGCGCTTTTAGGGTTTCTATGCTTTTTTTTTATTACATGCTTTACAAGGGGTGCGGCTTCACGTGTAAAGGGCTAGGCCTAATATTGGCACCGCATTTCTGGAGTAAAAGTCTGTTCTAAAATAAGCCAACCAATTGGTATAGAGTCAGAGAAGGTGTCGATCCCTGCACCACATTCATCATCCAGCCTGACCACTATAATAAATCTGGTGCAGCTTGCACACACTTTCATCATCTTTAGGATTAGTAAATCTGGGCCACTGTGGTTTTGAAAATCTGCACCCCTTTTGTACCAACTTTTTGGTGTTTACATTAAAATATAACGAGTTCCCTATCGCAATAATCACTATGTAATGTATTTCCCGAGCTGCAGCTGAACGAGCAAGGCTTCTAGTAATGCGAGACTATGGAAGTCTCGCGCATGCGCCATTGCTGTAAGTTGAGGCACATGCCAGACTGTATTAGAGAATGAATCCGAACCTGGATTCATTGATTGCGGCACAATCCGGGTTCAGATTTGTTCTTTAATACTTACAGTAGTGAATACGCTGATTGGCAACTGGTTATATTTATTGCATTGTCATGTGCTGATTTTCCTAACTCTTACCAGTCTGTAGAGCGATGTGTGGCACTAGTATCTATATGGACACTGGATGCTGGTAATTAGCTTGAGCGTATCGAGCTTCAGATCATAGATTAGTTCAAAACGTTAGTTTGAAATGCTGTTTACGTACAGCTTTAAAATGTATTGGCTCCGTGGAAGAAAACTTTGTCTCGGCCCGAAGTTGCGCGAGACTTTGGTTAATAACTTCGGTATTCCTATCTGCGTATTTAAAAACATTTTAAAGGATTTATTAATTGTATCCACTTATATAGCGCTGACATACTCTGCAGCGCTTTACAGACATTAGCATCAAGCTGTCCCTAATGGGGTTCACAATCTAAGGTCCCTATGAGTATGTCTTAGGAATCCAAAGTCGAGTTCGGTACTGGCTGGTACCTCGGTACCAAAGCCCACTTCGGATTCCTATTTGATATTGTTTTTAAGTAAACAGATAGGAATACCAAAGTTATTAACCGAAGTTTCGTGCAACTTTGGGCAAGACAAAGTTTCCCTCCGTGGAGCCAATACTTTTTAATGCTGTATGGAAATGGCATTAAAAACAAAGTTTTTTAATGAATTGACTTTGGATCTATCTATATAAAGCTTGATTCGCTCAAGCCTACTGGTAATACTGGTCTTTGTATAGTGTGTTTTAATCAGTAACAGCACAGTGGTAAACAGTCATTATGTGGTGGTAGAAGGTGGCCATGGTCTGGCGGTATTATTTGGCCCTTATATAGTTGGCCTTGGTATGGTAGGCTTTGGTCAGTAGCAGTATGATGGTAATATATATGGTGATAATATTTCCTGTTTAGCGTCACTTGGTAACTTTCTATCTGTTCAGGCTCCAAAGTGCTGATTTTCATGACATGGGTATATCCGGTAGACTCCCCAGTGCACATTAGATGGTAAGCAATCCTGCTGAAATTGGTGGGTTCTGCCAACATTCTCCAACCTTTAATCATACTGATCATAGCATGACATATGTGACGCTTTTGGCAATATCTACAACACATGTAGTTTAAATGCCACTTGTGATACTGTATAAGGGCCAAGCAGGACTCCTTCACCCAAACCTGGAGCCAGCCCTGTATTTCAACATAATAAATGATACTATTGTAACATTGTGTTGCACTGTACTGTAATGATTGCACCATTTTCCCTGATCATAAGACATGACATAGGAAAACACAGGACCTTTACTCCTTTTCTACCATTCATATTCTGACCACAGAAGGCGAACAGTGCAGTGAAAGGTCCTTCCATGCATGTGTCCAAGCAGGAGAACATGTCTGTATGGAGGATGCATGGCTCAGTGCAGACAGGCCACTGATTTGAATGGCCCTGCTTCTCCAGCTGACTGTACGCTGGGGCTGTGACAACCGGCAGAGTCATGTCAATGAGGAGGATTGGCCAGGATGGAGGAGTGGGCGTGGCAGAGCACAGCTGGAGGCAGACACACTGCTGTGAGCTGAGCAGCTGGAAGGGGGCTGGCTCAGCCTGCAGGGCTCATTGGCTGAGGCTGGGGGCGCCCGCTGCCTGCAATAAAGTGAATGGCACCAGTGAATGGGAGCTAGTCGCCTGGAGCCTCTGCTCTGCATGTGAGATACAAGCTCGGCCGGGGAAGCAGGGGAGGACCTACCTATCCCCGATAAGTCTCTTCTAGCAGCCCAGGACTCTGATCTGCAGGGATTAAGCCGGGAGATCTTCATCACAGCCCTGTAAGTCATTGTCTCTTATTGTACCCTATAGGGGAAAGGCACTGTGCAGAACTCTGAAGAAGCTAGCTACACGTGTGCCTCCAGCATCTAACTTACAGGAATCAGGAGCCTGGGGGACAGCGTACATTGTATCAATCCTGTAGATCGCCTGATTAGATTCTGTATATGATACTTTCATAACATATTAACTCTATCTATATACTCTTTATGTATGTACTGTTTATAAACTATATGTATATATTATATACTTTTTATATATGTACTGTGTACATGTACACTGTATATCTGTCAATCTGTATATTAAAATATTATATATATATATATATATATATATATATATATATATATATACTCTTTATGTATGTACCGTGTACTTCTAAACTGTATATCTGGCAATCTACTGTATATATACAAATACTCTTTATATATATCTATATACTCTTTATGTTTGTACTGTGTACTTCTATACTGTATATATATATATATATACACATATACTCTCTCTCTCTATATATATATATACTCTTTATATATGCACTGTGTACATATATAACATCTGTCAATATACTGTATATATATATATATATATATATATATATATATATACATATACTCTTTATATACTATATGTATGTATTCTCTTTTTATACGTCCTGTGTACATATGTACTATATTTCTGTTAATCTATTGTGTATATATACATATTCTCTTTATAGATATACTATACGTATTATATATACTCTTTATGTATGTACTGTGTACTTATAAACTGTATATCTATCAATTTAAAGTATATATACACATACTGTGTATATATATATATATATATATATATATATATATATATATATATACATACTATATGTATGTATATGTACACTTTATATATGTACTGGGTACATATGTACTATATATCTGTCAATCTATTGTATATATACATATACTGTTTATATACTGTATGTATGTATACTCTTTATATGTGTACTGTGTACATGTACACTGTATATCTCTCAATCTACTGTATATATACATATACTCTTTATCTATACTTTACATATGTACTGTGTACATATATACTATATATCTGTCCATCTAGTTATTTTTTATATATCTATCCATCTATAGATGTATCTACCTGCTGACATACTGGCATCATTCTTTTTATCTGTTACATGGCAGGGTTAACTTATGAACTACTAACAGGATCATAACATGATTTTATTATTTTTTGGATAATAAAAATAAATAATAATAATAATAATGATAATAAGTGATATAATAATGATAAAGTAATCCTTCCAGAAATCTCATATGTAAGAAGAAGCCATAGACCGATGGGGCTTCAGTGAGGGACTGTTGTGTCGGATGATGAGAGTTGCAGCTCCCCAGTAAAGTAGTTGTGTGGCTGTAGACAGCTGCAGGAGGGCTGGTATTTATATAGAGATCTGGCTCTTGTATACACTAGAAGTGAACAATTCTTGGACTGCACAGAAAACTGTTTATGTGGGGACTAGACAGAAAAACTCGAGTTTTCCGGGTGGGAAATGCAGGATCTCAGTGCAAAATGCAGAACAAACTATTCCGAACATACAGAGCAAACTACAAAAATACTGAATGTGGATACAAAACGCTGAGAAAACTGCAAAAATAGTGAATTTTAATACAAAAAGAACAAACTACAAAAATAGTGAATTTTAATACAAAAAGCAGAGCAACCCACAAAAATAGTGAATCTGAATATAAAATGCAGAGCAAACTACAAAAATAGTGGATTTTAATACAAAAAGCAGAGCAAAGTACAAACAATAGTGAATCTTAATCCAAAATGCCCAGCAAGCCCTGTGAACGGTGTACCTGTACCTGGGCCCCGGCTTCTCGGCTGCAGGGCACATTCGGGGACAGAAGTCACTGTGTCACCTCCTTACAATTGTCATTCCTGGAACTCCTTGAGGAATAGGAGGAAGCCTTGTGGAATAAAGCCGCGTTTTACTGTCAGGATTCCTTTTGTATGATACACGGTTTGGTGAGATAATGTAATAGATATAGAGGGTTCTGGTTATTAGAGACGTGTTTACACTACGGGCAGAACAGCTGCAGCAGTGACAGACATCCCGACAGCTGCTGCGCCCGCCATGCCGAGCTGAGAACCCGCAGCCTGCCTCCTCTGAAGTAGATTCAGATATACAAGACAATCTATATAGGTATATATATAGTCATCCATTCGTTTTAGTAGATAGATGTGTATACAGTAAGCGAGTGTGTATTCTATACTAATATTGTTATCGTGATCACATTAAAATCTGTCTATTAATATATTATATACTATGTCTTATCTATTATCCTCTGTTTTGTCTACCCATCTCTTTTAACGGTCTCATATATTCTATCTATCTATCTATCTATCTATCTATCTATCTATCTATCTATCCATCTATATCTATCTATCTATCTATCTATCTATCTATCTATCCACTATCTATCCATCCATCTATATCTATCTATCTATCTATCTATCTATCTATCTATCTATCTATCTATCTATCTATCTATCTATCTATCTATCTATCTATCTATCTATCTATCCATCCATCTATGTATCTCTATCCTTCCATCTATCTCTATCTATCCATCCATCTATATCTATCTATCCATCCATCTATATCTATCTATCTATCCATCTATCTATCTATCCATCCATCTATATCTATCCATCCATCTAACTCTATCTATCCCACGTCTATCAGTGAGGGTAGGAGCAGGTCCTGGTTGGGCTGCAGCTGTGAGTTGGGGGTCCCTGGGGACATCAGGCAAAGAAGTGCAGGTTTGGGGTCAGCATTGTGTGTGCATGGCTGTGGGATTGGGCACACCTGTCACCCAGAAGCCCCTTGGACGATTTATGAATACTCAAGGAAGGAAATGCTGGTAAAATGTACTCTGAGATTTACAGGATTTAACAGGAACCAGACTGTAGCCTGGGATTCCCACCCGTGGACTGCAGGCAGGCCCTGTTCTCAGCCATCAGTCACCAGGACCGTCCATAATGTATCTAGAGTCTCTCCATCATGTAGACTTATTTCTAGTGTTAACCCCTCAGCTCCCGGCCTCGACAAGCTGTGTGGTCCAGAAGAGGCAGGGTTAATGCTTGCAGGGTGTCTCCAGGGGTCACCTCCACCAGCCGTAAATCCCCTCTCTTGTCTCTACACTTTCCTCTGCCTTCCGCTCCTGTTATCATTTTCGGCTATTATAAGGGATTTATCACAGGGTATAATATCTATATGTAGATCACGTGGTGTATGTTTATTTCTTTTATTTATTTATTTATTTATTTATTACTCACATATAGCGCTGACATATTCCCATACTCTGCAGAGCTTTACAGACATTGGCATAACTCTGTCCCCAATGGGGTTCACAATCTAAGGTCCTATCAGTATGTCTTTGGAGTGTGTCTGTATATATAATATATATATATATATATATATATATATATATATATATATATATATATATATAGGAGTCCACATTAGAATAGGCTTTGTGAATGTACAATCTGAATTGTACAGCGTTTTTCTTACCTTCAGTTTGTCAAATTCTAACACTTTTTCCAATATCGGTTGTGAAATTTTAACTTTTAACACCATTGGTGCAGATCTGCCGATCTGGTTCGATTGTGGCAGATCAGATTGTACTGTATGATCTTCACAATCCCACCTAGACATCCCTTCTACCACCCATATAGTAATACATAAGCATGCAGTGCCCCTGCACAGGGAGCAGATATGGGATCTTCTAGAGGTCGGGCAGACTGGGATCTATAATCCGGGTGAGTGGCCCGCTCTCCACCCGCCACAATAGGGACAAAGGCTGCGGGTTCAGCCCTGGTCACACAGGGAGAAGTGACAGCAGCAGGTGCGGCTCTCACCCGGGGGCTGGTGGAAAAAACGCGCTAGCGGTATCCACACTGGACGCGGCTGATCTCAGCTTCTGGTCACAGGACACATCATTTATACAGGGTTATAATATTTCATGTAAATGGGACATAATAATATCAGTCACTACAATACAGCGATCATAATCGCTGGATATCAAACGATCTGGTGATAATACACTAATAACGCTCTAAATGCCAATAATATACCTAATATGGAGGCTGATACCGATACAGGACATTGCCTGCTGCTCCTGAAGAAATAGGGGAGCACACTCCTGCACCTCAAGTACTCCGCACACGCTGACCTTTTACACCTTGTGTGTATATATATATATATATATATATATATATATATTTATTTATATATATCGATTTTGTATTTCTTTTCATGCAATACTAGGGCTGTCCACTTTCTAGATGGAAACAGTGTCACAATGAAAGGATTGGATAGTGGGGGGATCACATTAATGACACAGGGCTGATCCCAATATCTGTTCAGAGGATCTTGTTGCAGGAGGGTGCACTGGGGTTATGCATTTGGAAAGCTGAGTATCATACGGTATAAGAGGCATGCATTCCTCAGTGTTTGTGGGCAGTAGATACTGTAATAACATGTAGACTGGTGTAACATTGCACTGGATGTACCGTACCAGATCTGGTAAAACATTGCACTGGATATTACATATAAAGTAACAGATCTGGTAAAATATTGCACTGGATATTATATAAATAGTAACAGATCTGGTAAAATATTGCACTGTATATTACATATATTGTATTAGATCTGGTAAAACATTGCACTGGATATTATATATATAGTAACAGATCTGGTAAAATATTGCACTGAATATTACATATATATAGTAATAGATCTGGTAAAACATTGCACTGGATATTATATAGTAATAGATCTGGTAAAATATTGCACTGAAATATGACAGATTTGTGTTTGTTCGGATATCATATTGTAGTAGATTCTGGTTAGATATGTGTGGATGGTATAATATTGCACTGAACTGTATTATAATAGGACTTAACATACCACTACATGCGATTGTTTGTGTGGGTGGTATAATACTGCAATGGGTCATATTATAACAAATTTATATATCTGTCTGGATCCTGTTAGAACAGTTGTGTACATTCTATGGTATAGTATAGTTGTAGGGGTGATATACTGCACTAGATATTGCTGTGTGTGCTATAACTATGCAGTTGACAGTAAAAGTGCAATCAATACTAATATAGCAGATTTATATATGTATGTAATAAGGTGCAGCATCTGTCTGTCTATACACACGTGTACATGGTATTCAGTATCAGATGGTTTATATGTGTGTGTTTGGTATTACACTGCAATGACTATGAACCCTGTTATGGCTATTATATTAGTATTCAACAAAACAAATGTTATACTGTGTTGGCCAGTAATAAAGTAACATCTGCAAAATAAAGCAGTATGGGTAAAATATAAACTCAAATTGCTATAACAGGTTTATAGTTATAGATGATACTAGCAAAATATGTATGTGGTATTACATCTCACCAGATTCCATTTCACACATTTACATTTGTATATATGACATTGTATTGGAAGCTATTATGGGGGAAGGGGGTCATTTACCGGTATGGCATAACAATGCACAGGTTTATATATGTGTGTGTGGTATAATGATACTATTAGAGCATTTTTATATGTCTGTTTATATTGTAACAATACATTGGACAGTACAGACAGTACATTAGTGTGTAGCATGATATTTCAATTAGTGCTGTTCTAACAGTTTTTTTCTGTGTATGGTAGGTTTACTTCTGTTGGCATGAAGTAATAGCTTACAGGATGCTTTTATATCAGGTTTATGTTTGTGTGCAGTATATGAAGTAATAACACACTGGGTACTATTATATCTGGTTTAAAACTTTGTATATGAAGTAATAACACACTGGATACTATTATATCGGCTTTATATCTGCTTATATGAAGTAATAACACACTGGATACTATTATATCTGCTTTATATTTGTGTATATGAAGTAATAACACACTGGATACTATTATATCTGCTTTATATTTCTGTATATGAAGTAATAACACACTGGATACTATTATATCTAGTTTATATTTGTGTATATGAAGTAATAACACACTGGATACTATTATATCTGGTTTATATCTGTGTATATGAAGTAATAACACACTGGATACTATTATATTTAGTTTATATTTGTGTATATGAAGTAATAACACACTGGATACTATTATATCTGGTTTATATCTGTGTATATGAAGTAATAACACACTGGATACTATTATATCTAGTTTATATTTGTGTATATGAAGCAATAACACACTGGATACTATTATATCTGGTTTATATCTGTGTATATGAAGTAATAACACACTGGATACTATTATATCTAGTTTATATCTGTGTATATGAAGTAATAACACACTGGATACTATTATATCTAGTTTATATTTGTGTATAGGAAGTAATAACACACTGGATACTATTATATCTGGTTTATATCTGTGTATATGAAGTAATAACACACTGGATACTATTATATCTAGTTTATATTTGTGTATATGAAGTAATATAACACACTGGATACTATTATATCTGGTTTATATGTGTATATGAATTGGATGTTGGATATTGCTATATCTGGTGTATAATAATAATAATAATAATAATAATAATAATAATAATAATAATAATAATTAATGATAATCTTTATATAACACAAACTTATTCCACAACACTTTACAATCGGGGTTCATGTACAAACTGAGTGATAAATAACATAGCAACAAACTGTTAATAGTTAAAACAAAAGGAGTGAGTGCCATGCTCCCAAGAGCTTATGATCTAGGAGTATGTGAAATACTGGATACAATTATATCTCTGCTGTACTCTTGTGTATATGAATTAATAACACACTGGATACTATTATATCAGGTTTATATGTGTATGTACTAAGAACCAATTAACTGGATACTTTTATATCAGGTCTGCATGAAGCATTAATGCGTTAGATACTATATTATATCTGATTTATATGTATGAAGTAACAATGCGCTGGATGCTATTAGATCAGGTTAATATTTGTGTGTATGATGTAACAATGGACTGGATAATAGTATGAGGCTTATATTTGTGTGTATGAAGTAATAGTGAATTGGATAGTATTACATGAGGTTTATATGTGCCTCTATGAGGTAATAGCTCATAGGACACTATTATATAAGGTTTATATTTTATTTATTTTACTGGCTTTTATAGTGCTGACATGTTCTGCAGTGTTTTACAGACATTATCATCATTCTCTGTCCCCAATAAAAACCCAGGCAAACAAGTGGAGTGGAGAACATACAAACTCCATGCAGATGTTGTCCTTGATCAGATCTGAACCTAAGGCCCCAGGGCTGCAAGGCACCAGTGCTAACCACTGAGCCACCTTGTGTACATGAAATAGCAATGCACTTAATATTTGTATGAAATAACACACTGGATAATACTACATCAGGCTTAAATCTGTATGCACTGGGCACAGTTATATCAGGTTTATATTTGCATGAAATGATAACACTGAATGATATCTGCTTTATATTTATGTGTATGATGTAATAACACACTGGATAATATCATATCAGCGTTAGGCTACTTTAACACTGGCGTTTTGGTTTCCGTTTGTGAGACCCGTTCAGGGATATAGTTGTCTGCATGAAATCATAGCTCATTGGATACCATTATATCAGGCTTATATTTGTGTGTATAAAGTAATGACAATAAGCCTTCGTTCACATCACCCTTCAGCCTTTCCGTTCTCGGAAAATGGAAAGGACTGATTCGGCACATAACTGAGCCGAACAGAGCCCACGGGCCCCATAGACTATAATGGGGTCCGTTAGGTTTCCGCTCAGAAGAAGATTTTTGAAGCAGAGACAAAAGTCCTCCATGCACAACTTTTGTCTCCGCTCCAAAATCTTCTTCTGAGCAGAAACCTAACGGACCCCATTATAGTCAATGGGGCCCATAGGCTCCGTTCGGCTCAGTTATGTGCTGAATCCATCCTTTCCGTTTTCCTGCCCCTAAGGCCTCCTGCACACAACCGTTTCCCCCCCCCCCGTTTACTGGCCGTTTTTTGCGTTCCGTATACGGAACCATTCATTTCAATGGTTCCGTAAAAAAAACTGAATGTACTCTGTATGCATTCCGTTTCCGTATTTCCGTTTTTCCGTTCCGTTTAAAGATAGAACATGTCCTATTATTGCCCGCAAATCACTTTCCGTGGCTCCATTCAAGTCAATGGGTCCACAAAAAAACGGAACACATACGGAAATGCATCCGTATGTCTTCCGTTTCTGTTCCGTTTTTTGCGGAACCATCTATTGAAAATGTTATGCCCAGCCCAATTTTATCTATGTAATTACTGTATACTGTATATGCCATACGGAAAAAACGGAACAGAAAAACGGAACAGAAACGATAACACGACGGAAACAAAAAACGGAACAACGGATCTGTGAAAAACAGACGGCAAAACACTGAAAATGCCATACGGTCGTGTGCAGGAGGCCTAAACAGAACAGAAAGGCTGAACGGTAATGTGAACGAAGACATAAGAAGAGGTGTTTATATGTGTATATGAGGTAGTAGCAAACTGGATACTGTTATATCAGATTTATGTATGTGTGTATGAAGTAATAACACACTGGATACTATTATAAGTGGTTTATATCTATGTATATGAACTAATAGCATACTGGATAATATTATAGGAGGTTTATATCTGTGTATGAGCTAATAGCACACTAAATATAAAAAGAGGTGTTTGATACTATTATAGGACGTTTATACTTGTGTATATGAAAGTAATAGCACACTGCATACTATTATAGGAGGTTTATGTCTATGTATATGAAGTAATAGCATACTGCATACTATTATAGGAGGTTTATGTCTATGTATATGAAGTAATAGCATACTGGATACTATTATAGGAGGTTTATGTCTATGTATATGAAGTAATAGCATACTGCATACTATTATAGGAGGTTTATGTCTATGTATATGAAGTAATAGCATACTGGATATTATTATAAGAGGTTTATATCTGTTTATAAAGTAATAGCATGCTGGATACTATTATAGGAGGTTTATATCTGTTTATAAAGTAATAGCATGCTGGATACTATTATAGGAGGTTTATGTTTATGTATATGAAGTAATAGCATACTGCATACTATTATAGGAGATTTATATCTATGTATATGAAGTAATAGCATGCTGGATACTATTATAGGTGGTTTATGTCTATGTATATGAAGTAATAGCATACTGCATACTATTATAGGAGGTTTATGTCTATGTATATGAAGTAATAGCATACTGGATATTATTATGTCAGGTTTATACTCCTGTATATGAAAGTAATAGCATACTGGATACTATTATAAGTGGTTTATGTCTATGTATATGAAGTAATAGCATACTGGATACTATTATAGGAGGTTTATGTCTATGTATATGAAGTAATAGCATACTGCATACTATTATAGGAGGTTTATATCTGTTTATAAAGTAATAGCATGCTGGATACTATTATAGGAGGTTTATGTCTATGTATATGAAGTAATAGCATACTGCATACTATTATAGGAGGTTTATATCTGTTTATAAAGTAATAGCATGCTGGATACTATTATAGGTGGTTTATGTCTATGTATAGGAAGTAATAGCATGCTGGATACTATTATAGGTGGTTTATGTCTATGTATATGAAGTAATAGCATGCTGCATACTATTATAGGAGGTTTATGTCTATGTATAGGAAGTAATAGCATGCTGGATACTATTATGTCAGGTTTATACTCCTGTATATGAAAGTAATAGCATACTGGATACTATTATAAGTGGTTTATGTCTATGTATATGAAGTAATAGCATACTGGATACTATTATAGGAGGTTTATGTCTATGTATATGAAGTAATAGCATGCTGGATACTATTATAGGAGGTTTATGTCTATGTATAGGAAGTAATAACATGCTGGATACTATTATGTCAGGTTTATACTCCTGTATATGAAAGTAATAGCATACTGGATACTATTATAAGTGGTTTATGTCTATGTATATGAAGTAATAGCATGCTGGATACTATTATAGGAGGTTTATGTCTATGTATATGAAGTAATAGCATGCTGGATACTATTATAGGAGGTTTATGTCTATGTATATGAAGTAATAGCATGCTGGATACTATTATAGGTGGTTTATGTCTATGTATAGGAAGTAATAGCATGCTGGATACTATTATAGGTGGTTTATGTCTATGTATAGGAAGTAATAGCATACTGCATACTATTATAGGTGGTTTATGTCTATGTGTATAGGAAATAATAGCATACTGGATACTAATATAAGTGGTTTATGTCTATGTATAGGAAGTAATAGCATGCTGGATACTATTATGTCAGGTTTATACTCCTGCATATGAAAGTAATAGCATACTGGATACTATTATAGGTGGTTTATATCTGTATATGAGGTAATAGCATGCTGGATACTGTTATAAGAGGTTTATATTTTGTGCATATGGTATAACAATGCCATAGATACTATTCTAACAAGTTTATACGTGTGTATATTCAATAGATATCTTATCTGCGTGTATAATGTGGCATTCCATTGAACACTAATAGACTAAAGGCGGTATTACATACATCGATGTAGCAGGCGATTGTCGGGAGGAAAGCTTTCCTTCCCAGCAATCGCCTGCTTGTTAGTGGAGGAGGCCACTGCTTTTACATGCAGGGATCTCCTTCATAGTATGGGAAGGAACGATCGCTAATACCATTACTCGTCCCCATACTGACTAGTTGTTTGCTGTCAGCAGGTTGTGATTAGACAGCATGCTTAAAAATCTGTATTACCTGATGCACGTTAGGAATGATCTGGCAGACTATCTGCCAGTCTAATACAAATACAGGCCTGCTCCACATTTATCAAGTGATCTGGTTCAGTTCGCCTGGAATTGGGGCAGAAAATGCTGGAGGGAAACTGGAGCCAAAACTGAACCCATAATTTTGTATGGGATTGTTCACATACATCATGCGCGTATTCTGGATGTCAAATAGGACTGGATAAAAAATGCTGTATGCTACGTTTTTCTGTCTGACGCTATCAGTCTGTGGAAGCCAGACCTGCGCAGTACACATATATCAGATGTGTCTGGCTCCCGGCCTAAAACAGCTGATATATGTAAAGGAGGCTTTATATCTGTGTGTATGGGTCCACATTGCACTTGATGTGTTTAGAATTGGTGTAACTTAAAGGCGTTTTCCAATATCATAAACAGCCCCCCATGTGCCGGGCCCCTCACGGGTAATATACTTACTCCGCTCCCCGCGCCGCTCCTGGTCCCCGCACACCGCCGCTGCTGCTTTTCCTTGTACATGGATGAAAACAGCCGTTGTCGGGGAGGGGGAGCAGCCAATGGCAGACGAGGATGGGGACGAGCCTCTCTAACATCACCGCGATGCTAGGGAGGCTCGTCCCTGTCCCCGCCTGCCATTGGCTGCTCCCCCGACAACGGATGATTTCATCCGTGTACAAGGAGAAGCAGCAGCGGCGGTGCAGGGAGTGGGGTAAGTATATTACCTGTGAGGGGCCCGGCACTTGGGGGGGCTGTTTATGATATTGGATAACCCTTTTAATATTACACTGCACTGGATACTATTATATCATTATCTCTAATTTAATGAATTACCTGTCCCTTGTATATAATAAAACCATTTTCATGACTATGTAACCCTAACTGCATATGCCTGCTATGTAGAATACAAGAAATGTCAATATACCGTATCTGGATGCCAGTTTTCTATGTCTTGTGTGTATCATGTTTTATTGTATATAATGTTTTTTAGATGTGGAATCAGTGCTATATAATGTTACGTATAGACCATTTCCCTCTGCCATGTAAATGGAGATGTGTTTTATTTAGAATATTGTGTAACATGTATGTAATAACTTATCAGCACCGGACAATCTACTTTAGACGGTAGAGGTTTATTGGAAAAAGAGCGCTTGGTAGTCATAGGATTGCTTATTGGATAACCTTATCTGCTCATGAACATGTGTAATGATTGATTTACTAAGAAATTGAGACTGGGGTACATACGCATTCTCTATTACCAATGTATTATAGTATAAACCAATCCCTAATGCTGATCTGGTTAGTCACACTGCAGCCCTGTATACTATGTGAAAAATACAGTTGCAGGAAAAAGTATGTGAACCCTTTGGAATGATATGGATTTCTGCACAAATTGGTCATAAAATGTGATCTGATCTTCATCTAAAGTCACAACAATAGACAATCACAGTCTGCTTAAAATAATAACACACAAAGAATTAAATGTTAACATGTATTTATTGAACACACCATGTAAGCATTCACAGTGCAGGTGGAAAAAGTATGTGAACCCCTAGACTAATGACATCTCCAAGAGCTAATTGGAGTGAGGTGTCAGTCAAATGGAGTCCAGTCAATGAGATGAGATTGGAGGTGTTGGTTACAGCTGCCCTGCCCTATAAAAAACACACACCAGTTCTGGGTTTGCTTTTCAAAAGAAGCATTGCCTGATGTGAATGATGCCTGGCAGAAAAGAGCTCTCAGAAGACCTACGATTAAGAATTGTTGACTTGCATAAAGCTGGAAAGGGTTATAAAAGTATCTCCAAAAGCCTTGCTGTTCATTAGTCCACGGTAAGACAATTTGTCTATAAATGGAGAAAGTTCAGCACTGCTGCTACTCTCCTTAGGAGTGTCCGTCCTGTAAAGATGACTGCAAGAGCACAGCGCAGACTGCTCAATGAGGTGAAGAAGAATCCTAGAGTGTCAGCTAAAGACTTACAAAAGTCTCTGGCATATGCTAATATCCCTGTTAGCGAATCTACGATACATAAAACACTAAACAAGAATGGATTTCATGGGAGGATACCACAGAGGAAGCCACTGCTGTCCAAAAAAAACATTGCTGCACATTTACAATTTGCACAAGAGCACCTGGATGTTCCACAGCAGTACTGGCAAAATATTCTGTGGACAAATGAAACCAAAGTTGAGTTGTTTGGAAGAAACACACAACACTATGGGGCAGATTTATCATTAGCTCAAGTCAGAATAATGGAGTGAAAAAGTCGCAAATTTTTGCGCAATCGCTAAAACTGCGCACAAATTTGCAACTTTTTTCTGCTCTGCACTATGCTCGCCAGTTTTCAGAAAGTGGGCGTGTTTTCCTATGTAAATTAATCTCTAGACAGATTTACTATTGGGACTATTTAAAAAGTCCAAAAAAAGTCGCAAAAAAAAAGCGCAATTTCACTCCAGTGAGGACCATGCTTATCTTATGAGACTTTTTAATAGAACATGCGACTTTTTCGTAAAGACGTGCGACTTTTGTAAAGATGCTTACTGACAGATAAACTGCTACCGTCAAACAACATTTATTACAGTCTAAAAGGGCCGATCATAAATCTGACTTGGCTAAAACTGACTTTAGCCATATATGAAAGTGGAGTGAGCTGTCAGAGTAATGATAAATCTGGCCCTATGTGTGGAGAAAAAGAGGCACAGCACACCAACATCAAAACCTCATCCCAACTGTGAAGTATGGTGATGGGGGCATCATGGTTTGGGGCTGCTTTGCTGTGTCAGGGCCTGGACGGATCATCGAAGGAAAAATAAATTCCCAAGTTTATCAAGACATTTTTCAGGAGAACTTAAGGCCATCTGTCCACCAGCTGAAGCTCAACAGAAGATGGGTGTTGCAACAGGACAACGACCCAAAGCATAGAAGTAAATCAACAACAGAATGGCTTAAACAGAAGAAAATACACCTTCTGGAGTGGCCCAGTCAGAGTCCTGACCTCAACCCGATTGAGATGCTGTGGCATGACCTTTCCCGGGGTCCGGCCACCACCAAGCGCTCTCCCCATACAAGTGAATGGCAGCACACCGCGCTTGCGAGGCCACAGCTCCCATTCATTTCTATGGGGCCGATGTAAATAGCCGAGCCAGTGATTGGCTATTTTCGACGGCCCCATAGAATTGAATGAAGGGCGGCTGTGCATGCGCAGTGCGCCCTCCGACACCTTTCCCAGCTCTGTTCTCTGAGACCCGCACCTATCAGACAATGGGGCATATCATAGCTATATACCCCCATTGTCTGTGATGGGACAACCCCTTTAAATGTATTATTTACCATACGAGAATATTCTACCATAAAACTACATATCAATCTGCTCAGCTCCTTATGCTCTGTCACATGCTGCCATACACTGCATTTTTAATGGGACAGATTCAGGAGGATCTATCCAAACTTCTGACACGTCTGTTTTAGTAAATTCTTGCTGAATCAATGCTGAACTTCTCCTTCTGTACATAAAGAAATTGAGTTTTCTTGCAGTCACCACTAGAGGAAGTTCAGTGCATGGATTTTGTTACACCTTTCATTGAGTTCAATGGTAGCCTATCAATTTCTATGCACTGAGCTCCGTCTAGTGGTGGCTGCAAGGAGCTATTTTTATAATATAGTCTTTGAAGGGGAAGCAGAGGATTTAGAAGCTATATAGGGAAGAATGATAAAAGCATTTATGCCAGTTGTCCAGTGTAAATACTTTGAGAAATAAGATGTTCAGGACGAATGCCATATTTGAAAAGCACCTCATTTTCCAGCTGCATTTACACTGGTTTCACTGGGGTTTTATGACTTATCTATTGATGAGCTATTGTTAGGACAGGTCGTCACTATCACATCATAGGGAAGTCCAGCTCCCGGCACTCCTGCCGATCAGCTGTTTGGAGAAACTGAACACCCCCTTTCCCCGGGCACCATAGCATAAAAGTAATCTGGCACTGTACATCAGTACCCTAGACACTAGGTCATACAACCTTTGACCTCATAAATTTCTGGACCCCAAACAGCGAGATTGTTCACATCCCCTTCCATCATATCCAGCATCTCAATGGATATACTATACGTCCTTCAATCCCCCACATAGTACAAGACAATCACAGAAATGTACAGTACTGCCCTGATAGCCGTTTGGTTTCTTTGTGAATTAAGTGAACTGTAGCCCTGGCAAATAATATGCATACATTATGTAGACCCGGGATCAGCAACCTTTGGCACTCCAGCTGCTGTGAAACGACAACTCCCAGCATGCAAACTTACTCGGCTGTTGTAACTCCCACAGAAGTGAAAGGAGGATTCTGGGAGTTGTAGTTTCAGAACAGCTGAACTGACATGCACTACACATATACAGTCAGGTCCATAAATATGGGGACATCGACACAATTCTAACATTTTTGGCTCTATACACATACCACAATGGATTTAAAATTAAACGAACAAGATGGGCTTTAACTGCAGACTGTAAGCTTTAATTTGAGGGTATTTACATCCAAATCAGGTGAACGGTGTAGGAATTACAACAGTTTGCATATGTGCCTCCCACTTGTTAAGGGACCAAAAGTATTGGGACAATTGGCTTCTCAGCTGTTCCATGGCCAGGTGTGTGTTATCCCCTCATTATCCTAATTACAATGAGCAGATAAAAGGTCAAGAGTTCATTTGTGCTATTTGCATTTGGAATCTGTTGCTGTCAACTCTCAAGATGAGATCCAAAGAGCTGTCGCTATCAGTGAAGCAAGCCATCATTAGGCTGAAAAAACAAAACAAACCCATCAGAGAGATAGCAAAAACATTAGGCGTGGCTAAAACAACTGTTTGGAACATTCTTAAAAAGAAGGAACGCACCGGTGAGCTCAGCAACACCAAAAGACCCGGAAGACCACAGAAAACAACTGTGGTGGATGACCGAAGAATTCTTTCCCTGGTGAAGAAAACACCCTTCACAACAGTTGGCCAGATCAAGATCACTCTCCAGGAGGTAGGTGTATGTGTGTCAAAGTCAACAATCAAGAGAAGACTTCACCAGAGTGAATACAGAGGGTTCACCACAAGATGTAAACCATTGGTGAGCCTCAAAAACAGGAAGGCCAGATTAGAGTTTGCCAAACGACATCTAAAAAAGCCTTCACAGTTCTGGAACAACATCCTATGGACAGATGAGACCAAGATCAACTTGTACCAGAGTGATGAGAAGAGAAGAGTATGGAGAAGGAAAGGAACTGCTTATGATCCTAAGCATACCACCTCATCAGTGAAGCATTATGGTGGTAGTGTCATGGCGTGGGAATGTATGGCTGCCAATGGAAATGGTTCCCTTGTATTTATTGATGATGTGACTGCTGACAAAAGCGGCAGGATGAATTCTGAAGTGTTTCGGGCAATATTATCTGCTTATATTCAGCCAAATGCTTCAGAACTCATTGGACGGCGCTTCACAATGCAGATGGACAATGATCCAAAGCATACTGCAAAAGCAACTAAAGAGTTTTTTAAGGGAAAGAGCTGGAATGTTATGCAATGGCCAAGTCAATCGTCTGACCTGAATCCGATTGAGTATGCATTTCACTTGCTGAAGACAAAACTGAAGGGAAAATGCCCCAAGAACAAGCAGGAACTGAAGACAGTTGCAGTAGAGGCCTGGCAGAGCATCACCAGGGATGAAACCCAGCGTCTGGTGATGTCTATGCGTTCCAGACTTCAGGCTGTAATTGCCTGCAAAGGATTTGCAACCAAGTATTAAAAAGTGAAAGTTTGATTTATGATTATTATGTCCCATTTCTTTTGGTCCCTTAGCAAGCACATATGCAAACTGTTGTAATTCCTACACCGTTCACCTGATTTGGATGTAAATGCCCTCAAATTAAAGCTTACAGTCTGCAGTTAAAGCACATCTTGTTAGTTTCATTTCAAATCCAATGTGGTGGTGTATAGAGCCAAAAATGTTAGAATTGTGTCGATGTCCCAATATTTATGGACCTGACTGTATAAGTTGTGTCTTGCTACTAGCTTGAAGTAGCTGGCTGGACACAACTGATATATGTGAATGGGGCCTAACACAGAGGTCTTAGTTTTGCAGAAGAGGGCATATTCTGTGTGGCAATAGACTAACTTAAAAGTTAGTGTATGCTTTTATGTTTTTTCATTGTTTTAGTTTACTGGGTTAGTTTACTAGGTTCAACCCTTATACAAACAAAAGAGTACATCCCATGAGGCGGCTATGGGGCCTGTGGAAAGGGGGTTAAACTAAGATTGGGACTAACCCCGGTGTGTTGTAAGAACTGGCAACGGCTTCCCCTCACCACTGGGACTGTATTGGAAAGATCAACCAGCCATATGGCCCTTCTCTCCTACAAAGGCGCAGAGTCCTCCTTTTCTAAGAAAATAAGGTGGAGTTGGTAGCTTCATCAAGCCCTGATAGCTGAAGTTTACTGATAACACTAATAGAATTTAAGAGAATAAAATAATGGCTGACCATTCTAGGAAAAAGAAGCTGACCACACAATGACATTCAGTACAACTGTAGTCATGTCAAACACCAATATTGTTTTCCCATAGAAACCAGTTTCCACCTCTCAGCCATCTGAAAAAATGCACCAACCAAATTGATTGCTGAGGGCAACTGTTCTGCTTTTCTTTTAAAGAGCTACCATCAGCAGAATCAACCAGACACACTGGCTGATAGAGTTGATTCTACTGATTAAAATAATACCTGTCTTATGAAAATCGCTTGTGGTGCTCCTGAAAAAAAAAAAAAGACTCAGAAGCCTCATTCACACGTCAGTTGTAATGGTCACGTACACACACACACACACAGGGGGGAGGATAGTGACCACTGCGCTCCACCCTCACCCCTGGCCCTGCCTACTTGCCTCATGAGTCCTGATGACAGGGGACAACTGAACGGCAGTCCCTAACTTAGTATACGTGTGGGAAGGACAGACAAGACAAATAACGGATAGTGAACGGACCGGGTCAAAACCAAGAGGACAACTCAGTACAGAGGGATAAGCAAAGAAAGGCCAGGAGAAGCCGGGGTCATAAATACTAGGAGAGTCGAGAAGTACCAAAGGAGTCCGCAAAGAATAGTCAGGTGGAAGCAGAGGTCAATATACCAGGAAGGATGCGCAGTACAGGAGGAGCAGGCAAAAGATCATCAGGGAACAGGATCAGGTAAGTACACAGGTATCCAACAACTGCCAGGAACCTAAATTAACAGGCAACCTGTGGCCAGCAGGCTGCCTGTATTTATAGTGGGGAGTGAGGGTCATGTGATGTGGCCAGCGTCACATGACCGACAGACCGACCAGTCGAGCACCGAGTGATCAGCTCGGCGCTCAAGGCAGACCTAGGAGCAGGGAGCCTCCCAGCTAGCAAAGCCGCCCTGGGAACGAGGTCAAACACAGATCCTCGCTCCCGAAGCTAAGCAGCAGGTCTGCGGCTAATGGGAGACCGAGTGTGCCTTCGGCACCCCGTTACATCAGTGTTCAGTCAGTTATTTCCATCAATGATTTTGAGACAAAACCAGGCGCGACTCTCAACACAGGTGAAGATCTTTCCTTTTGGGCTCATGAACGTATTTTCTTTCCATGTCCGTTCCGTTTTTTTCTTGTGGACCGTATGCGGAACCATTCATTTCAATGAGTCTGCAAAAAAAAGCGGAAGGTACTCTGTGTGCATTCAGTTTCCGTATGTCCGTAAAAAAAATAACATGTCCTATTATTGTCCGCATTACAGACAAGGACAGTACTGTTCTATTAGGGGCCAGCTGTTCCGTTCCGCAAAATACGGAATGCACACGGATACTTTATCTCTGTGTAGCCTATACTACTGGTTTTGACCTCACAATCACAGATGGAAATCACTGAGCAAACATTGACGTGTGAATGAGGCTTTATTCTTTGTGTAAATTAGGGTTTTAGTGCAATGGCCCCTCAGTGCACCTCAGCTTTCCAGTGCTGACCATGCCCCTTGGTGCACTAAAGTCTTCATTTACATAAATACTTTTTCTCGGGAACACCACAACTGATTTTCATAAGACAGGTAATATTTTGATCGGCAGGATTAACCCTACCGAGCAGTATGTTTGGTTCAATATTGTCGATCCTACTGACAGGTGCTCTTTAAGTTAACATAAGATAATTAATATAAATTTTGAACATTTGAGATAATAATCTGAAAATGACCTTTTCACAATGTATAAATGGTCATCATGTATTTCATGAGATCGGATCATCATTTTACCTGCATGAAAATTTCCTGGATCAAATCATGGTCATTACTAGAGTGTTATGTTTGGAATATGAAAGGGAAACCCCATTATGGCAACTGTATGGCAATGGATGATGATTTACAGTATTCTGCATGCAAATACTGAACACAGAGTGATGTGTAGATGACTCATTACTTCGATATATGTCTGACTGAAGAGGATCGGTTATAGAACTGATCCTGGTGGAATGCCTTTATAGCTGCCTCTTCCCTGGTTCTGGTGCTGTTTTCGGCAAGTCTTCTTTAAGGGTGTTTTACAGGATTTTTATATTGATGGCCTATCCTCAAGACAGGCCATCATTATCCTATTGTTGGAGGTCTGACACACTGCACCCCCACCGAACAGCTGTTCCCAAGAAGCTCCAGCGCCGGAACTAGACAGCTCCCTCCCCATGTATAGTGATGGAAGCTGGTTTCTGTAAACCTGCTCTCATTCACTTTAAATGGAGCAGTGCTAAAGTAACCAGCTCTATCCACTACACAATGGACAGAGCTGTCTAATACCGCCACTTATTTCTGGCTTTGGAACTACTTAATTACAGCTAATTGGTGTAAATGCGGGGGAGTCGGACCCCACCGATTAAATATTGATGGCCTCTCCTGAGGATAGGCCATCAATATAAAAATCCTTGAATACTCCTTGAGGTCTCATGTACACAGCTATAGCCGTTTTTGCAGTCCGCAAATTGCACATCCGCAAAGCGCGGAGACCGGCATTTTACAGAACGGAACGTCTGTGGCATAATAGAACTGTCCTATCCTTGTCGGCAACACGGACAATAATAGGACATGTTCTATTTTTTTGCTGGTGCCGCAGAACGGACATATGGATGCGGCCAGAACACAATGTGCTGTCCGCAACTTGTGAGGCCGCATTGAAGTGAATAGGTCCACATCCAACCCGCAGAAAATGCTGAACGGATTTGGACAAAAAAATATGTTTGTGGGCATGAGTCCTAAAGGTGAGAATCAGTCTATAAAACTCTTAATGGATAGACTGTCACAGTAAAGAAAAGGGGGTTAGTCAGCACATCCCAATGCGCAGGTGCACGCTGCCATGGCTGAAAACATAGAGAAAAAAGACAATGCAACAGCGCTCTGCAAACCAGATAAAGTATAATAATGCCATAGTCACAAAAAATATTATAGTGCTATATAGTGCTACGCTTATTTATAAAGTGAGATGCTTGGCAAATGCATTTTGTAAAAAACCATTTGAGCCCGTCTGCCGAACGATCTCAGTAAGACGGGTCCTAACACTAAATACTACCTGTTATGCGCCATAATGGCTGCCATAAAGTTCAGGAGGTGTTTGTTCCACATGCATGCTGGGTCCACTCTGCCTTTTACCATTTTTGGTGCCAAAATGGCCTGTCACAGTGTAGGTGAGATATTTGGTGATCGGGATATGCTGCATCACTTGTCATGGAGATGAAAACAATAAATAACCTGTGTTAGTCTACAAATAGTAATATAAATGGTCCAATATTCTGCATATACTGTAGAAATTCTAGGAATGTTTCAGCATAGAAGACCATGGCAAATAAACAGCCCTCCAGTATCTCAATGCAAAAATTCTGTCTTCTCATTCCTGAAACCGATGGTTGAGACATAAAATACCATTGAATGACTTTATAGGGTATCATTCTGTTGTGACATGAATGTTTGCTGACTTGTATCGCTATACTATAATATTTCTGTGACATGAATGTAAAGAAAAGAGCTTGTAGCATATATTATACTGGTAAAAGCATGAATATCATTCTATTGCAAGGTGCAAATGGCCCTTGGGTCTTTACCTGTGCACCAGAATACCTAGCTGGATAGCTGCTGCAGAACGTCTTGTGGGGCTGGGCTTCATAACAGCGGTAGGCTTGCAGACACCGAGCTGCCATTCTTTCTTTGTGAAAATCTAAGCTGTTTTCAAATTGTGCAAATGAAGCTTGGAGGAGGACGTCACCTGTTGTCTTCTTCAGGCACAGGACATTTAAATGGTCATTTGAATATGATGGATTGTGCGTCTAGTAATTTAGTTACAGTGACAGCAGAACCTGATTTGCAGTGCTGACATTGTCACTATACTACTGTAATGTATCCCCTAGTGCCGCATGACCACTGAGGCCAGTGAATGGCTGCAGGGGTGCATGTGCCAACATATGGGACATGCCATGTCTAATCCGCAGGGAACTGGAAGTAGTAGGGGCAAGCCCCCCAGAGCTGGAATGGAATGCCATTGAATAGGTGGGTGGCTTTTTTGTTTATTCTAATCACTTTCAGGGCCATCATTAAAATTGATTTGATGCCTTTAAATGGCACCTAAACCTTTATTCAAAGCACGGATCATGCACTTTGGCTCTGCTCTGCTTTTGCATCATGCGGAGTACGGATCCATGGAAGGTATATAGGATCTGTACTCCGCATGCTGCAAAAGCAGAGCAGAGCCAATGCAAGTCAAAGGTGCAGAGTGCTCTGAAAAGTGCCGCACCAAAAATCACATGTTTTGCTTGTGGTTTTTGTTGCGGATTTCATGCGATTTTGCAGCAGATCTCACCCTTGGATTGCATAGGGTGAAATCTACACACAAAAAAATAGCGGGTTTCTAAATCCGCACGGCAGGAAAAAGCTAAGTGTAAATGAGATTTGTCTAATCTCATACTCTTTACTGGTAGGATATTTTCACCCGCAATGTGTGCAGGTAGCCTAAAAGCAGAGGTCTCGTTCCTGAACCAGCTGCTGGGAGTTCTTGTTTCACAGGTTTATATGCAGTGAATAAGGTTTGTTGGAATATACTTGTATGTACTCCACAATGCTAAAATACTAAACGCAATGGCCCACATTTACTAAACTCCTTGCTCCCGAATTACTTCAGAATTCTGGTGTAAGCTGCACTTTATTTTGTCTTTTTAGCGCAAATCAATTTAGATAAATGTATTATTCACTTGCATCAAAAGGAACACATGTTTGTACCTTTCTAGTATCTAGAAAAAGGAATCTGGTTTTGTCGAGTTGTAAAATGTTCTGATTTATTACTGACATGCACCAGTTTTCTGATGTAGAATAATGAAATGATATCAAATACGGCATGTAAGAGTTAAAGGGGTTGTCTCTCGTCAGAAAGTGGCATTTATTATGAAGATAAAGTTAGTAGAAGGCACTTACTATTCTATTCTGATTCTCCATATTGCCTCCTTTGCTGGCTGGATTCATTTTTCCATCACATTATACACTGCTCGTTTCCATGGTTACGACCACCCTGCAGCGGTGGTCGTGCTTTCACACTATAGAAAAAAGCACCAGCCTATGTGAGCTCCCACTGTCCCGGCCACCGGAGAGGCAGATGCTTTTTTCCTTTAGTGTGCAAGCACGACCGCCACTGCTAGATTGCAGGGGGGTCGTAACCATGGAAACGAGCAGTGTATAATGTAATGGAAAAATGAATCCAGCCGGCAAAGGAGGGAATATGGACAATTACTATACATTAGTAAGTCCCTGGTATTAACTTTATCTACACGATAAATGCCATTTGCTAAAGTGAGACAACCCCTTTAAGAAAAGTGCATAACTTACAGCAAAATGCGCCAAACAGCCATTTTGCATATCTTGTGACTGCTGGTCCTATGTTTATGGTAAATGATTGTTAGCATTACTAAATGTGTAGAGTGGAAAACAACAAAGAGAACGGAATTGTGGGATCCGGCACATAACTAAAACCAACAGAGCCAAATAGACCCCATTGACTAAGTTGGGGTCCATTCAGTTTCCATTCAGGTGTCTGCATGCAGGACTTTCTTGTCCGCTCTGTTTAGCAAAATCTGCAACAGAGGTCCTGAACAGAGCCTGGTTCGAATAGCTAGTTAACCCACTTTTTTATAGTCACAATAATGGGATATTTAGTAAAACAATATTTTAATTATATCATAAAATTGACCTTTTCCATGAATAAATTTGGCTTTATTGCCCCTCTCCTACATCTACACCTTCTGATCATTGTGTGGTTATTCTGACCTTCGTTCATTGTGTGCTGTCCGCATCTTTTTGAAATAAATGGGTCTGTACCTGTTCCGCGAAATTGCGGAACGGATGCGGACTCATTCATACGGTCATGTGAATGTAGTCTAAGGCCTCTTTCACACTACCGTTTTTTTTTTTTTTGTTTTGCGGGCCGTTTTTTGCGTTGCGTATATGGTCCGTATGCGGAACCATTCATTTCAATGGTTCCGCAAAAAAAACGGAATGTACTCCGTATGCATTCCGTTCCCGTATTTCCGCTTTTTCCGTTCCGTTGAAAGATAGAACATGTCCTATTATTGCCTGCAAATCACATTCCATGGCCCCATTCAAGTCAATAGGTCCGCAAAAAAAACAGAACACATACGGAAATGCATCCGTATGTCTTCCGTATCCGTTCCGTTTTTGCGGAACCATCTATTGAAAATGTTATGCCCAGCCCAATTTTTTCTATGTAATTACTGTATACTGTATATGCCATATGGAAAAACGGAATGGAAAAACGGAACGGAAACGGAAACACAACGGAAACAAAAAAACGGAACAACGGATCCGTGAAAAACGGACCGCAAAACACTGAAATAGCCATGCGGTAGTGTGAAAGAGGCCTAACGCTGACATGCACCCTATTAGGCTCTGTGTATGGCAGGTTCTGAAAGATTTACTAAGATGGCAGACCCAGCAGCCTCTTAGTGGTTAACCCCTTAATGATCACACACTGAATTTTGTTGTCATTGTTTTAGAGGCAGCTGAGCTCTTCTATGAGCATTTCTTCTCTACAAAACAGCTGTAACTAACAGCTCTGGTTCTTGGAGCAGCCTTTTGCTCTACAGCCAGGATCGGAGGTAACTCCAATTCCAACTGCTAACCCTTTGATTGCCAAAGTCTATGACCACAGCATGATGATAGGGGATTTCCCCCTCTGATTGGGTGCCGTGATCTGATCGGAGGCTGGGTAAAAGGATTAAAAGTTCAGTAATCCTGCTTTTAGGGCACACTAGTGCTGCCCTAACCACAGCCTGTGCCTTGAGACACAGAGAGTAATGTATTGGCATACAGATGTAGCTGGGCTAAACTTGATGGTGAACGTGTTAAGTAAAGAATGGCAAGAAAAAGATAACTAACTTTTTAGTGGATTTCAATGGCTTTTGTCACCAAGATAACACTGTGCCATGTGTTATTAGAGTCAAGTTTAGCTAGGCTGCATCTGTACATGAGTATGTGAATATATTATAAGTATGTAATAATTTTGTCAGACAGTAAGGCCTCTTTCACACGAATGTAAGGGCTCCGTGCCCGAGCTGCGGACCACATACACTGGTCACCAGCCGTGTGCATTCCTCATCATGGATGCTGACCCATTCACTTGAATGAGTCTGCAAATCCAGAGATGCGGTGCGGAACGGAAGCACGGAACCCCACGGCAGCACTACAGAGTGCTTCTGTGGTGTTCTGTTCCATGCTTCCTTTCCGCAAAAAGATAGAACAAGTGAATGGGTCTGCGATCCACATGAGGCTTCCCCACGGTACATTCGTGGGCAAGAGGCCTAATTCCTTAACGGCATTTTTAAAAAATGTAACGAAAAAATGAAAATAAAAAAGGTCCCTCAAAATAAGAAATAAGGGATTATTTTAAATAAAATACATTTTATTGCACAAATATTATGTAAATAAGAAAAAAGTACGCTTATTAGGTATCCACGTATCTGAATTAACCTGGACAACCCATTTAATAGATTATTTAGTGTGAAATATGTACAATGTAAACAATAAAGCAAAGAAAAGCTATGTCAAAAATAGCTTTTTCTATATTTGTGATACAAAAAAGTATATAAATTACAAAGTAATTTTCATATATCTTCAAATAGCACCACAATGCAATTACGCCCATATAAAACTAGGCCTTATACAGCCATGGCATTGCAAAAAAAAAAAAAAAGTTACAGCTGCTTAAACATGAAGAGGCAAAAACGGAAGAATTAGCTGCGCATTGAGCGGTTGGGAATTAACTCTGATCCTGGCGGGAGCTGTGCTGCTGCTGCACTTTTGGGTAAACCAACAGCACTCGGATTACCATGAAAAAACTTCATGTCACCTACTCATGATGTATATACCGTAATCCTTATGGTCATTGAGAGGTTAAGGGCGGTTTCACACACACACAGAGCTTTTTTAAATTCCACTGCAGTTTCTGATGTCATTTTTTGAACCAAAACCAGAAGTTCGAAATATAAAAGAAGGACTTAGAATTCTCCTTTCTATTGTGTTCACCTCTGGCTTTGCCTTGAAAAACTGCATCAAAAACTGCAGTGTGTGAAACAATCCTTATAATGCTAGTGATGGGAAATAAAAAGACCATATGAAATTTACCAGCAGGGTGAAGGGCTCTGTGGTCTGAAGATTATAATTTGTGCTACACAGACAGTACACAGCCCCATACATACTGCTGCCCTGTATAAGGGCTCATGCACATGGCTGTATCTGTGTTTGTGGCCCGGATCTGAAAAACACGGATACCGACGGCATGCATTCCGCATTTTGTGGAATGGAACATCCAGCCCTCTATAGAACTGTCCAATTCTTGTCCGTAATATTGACAAGTATGGGACATATTCTTTTTTTTTTTGCGGTTGCTGCGGAACGAACATATGGATGTGGACAACCCAAGGTGTGCTATCTGCATCTTTTGGGGTCCCATTGAAATGAATGGATCCGCATCCTGCCCACAAAAATGTGCGTGAGACCTTACACTGTATTATGCAGTACTGTGTTAGAACCACTGGGCCTTATGCAGGCCATGTGCCAGAATTTGCACACTGATTTAATGCTTTGCGAACACTTGGACTAAAGGCTTTTAATTGGTAATACCAGGGGCACATAATAGAGAGATGGGTATCATAAGGGTATCAGTGATCCATTGCCCAGTGAACCAGAACTACTGAGTGGCAGCAGTATATATCTGGGAGAACACATTGTCCCAGGAACAAATGCGAATCTACTAGAGTCGTATTAGGCTGGAAGAAGACACAAGTCCATGACATTGATCCTATTACTACCTTGCTATAATTGACAGTGACATTACCAGTTAAAGGTCAAGGACCCACAGAGATTTTATAATCCATGATTATTGCACTTTCAGACTATGGTATAAGGTAGAGCAATATAGTGCATTATCACTGTAATCACTGCGCCCTCATAGGTCACCACTGTGATGACAACTTAGAGTACTGCACCGCCATAGCAATCACAAAGGGGGTGGAAATTCTCCTTAAAGGAGTTGTCTCATGAAAACAACCCTTTGTCTCCACATAGTCACCTTGGTGATCAACTGATTTCAACAAGCTGATCTTCTGGAACCGTACAGGGGAAATGTAGTATTTTATGGCAGCCATTCAGTAGCACTGTATGAACGGACCGCTTCTGTCAGAGAAGGAGACCCTTTTTGTTAGCAGTTCCTTTCTTTGTATCAGAGCTTCTATCATAGCTTTGTCCTTCTCTTCTTCTGGTATCTGATTTCTACTACCTAAATAATAGCATAGGTTGTAAGGCTGAAAAAAAAAGAAATATGTCCAGTTAACCTATAATGCCTCATTCACACGTCAGTGTTTGGTCAGTGATTTCCTTCAGTGATTTTGAGCCAAAACCAGGTGCGGCTCTAAACACAGAACAGGAGCAGATCTTTCCCTTATACCTTATGTCTGTGAAGTCTCCAATCCTGGTTTTGGCTCACAATCACTGATGGAAATCACTGACCAAAACACTGGTGTGTGAATGAGGCTTATTCTGCAAAGAGGATCCAAGAGGAACAAAAAACATTCCTTAGAAGCCAATTTCCCCCATATTAGGGAGAAAAGAAAAAAAATCAATCCTTGGAAATCTAGCAACTATAGCCTGTAATATTATTACGCTCCAGAAATACATCCAGGCCCCTCTTGAATTCCTTTATTATACTCACCATCACCACCTCCTCAGACAGAGAGTTCCATAGTCTCACTGCTCTTAGGCCTCCTGCACACGACCATATGGCTTTTTCAGTGTTTTGCGGTCCGTTTTTCATGGATCCGTTGTTCCGTTTTTTGTTTCCTTGTGTTTCCGTTTCTGTTCCGTTTTTTCCGTTCCATTTTTCCGTATGGCATATACAGTATACAGTAATTACATAGATAAAATTGGGCTGGGCATAACATTTTCAATAGATGGTTCCGCAAAAAACGGAACGGAAATGGAAGACATACGGATGCATTTCCGTATGTGTTCCGTTTTTTTTTGCGGACCCATTGACTTGAATGGAGCCACGGAACGTGATTTGCGGGCAATAATAGGACATGTTCTATCTTTCAACGGAACGGAAAAACGGAAATACGGAAACAGAATGCATATGGAGAACATTCCGTTTTTTTTGCGGAACCATTGAAATGAATGGTTCCGTATACGGACCGTATACGGAACGCAAAAAACGGCCAGTAAACGGGGGGGAAAAAACGGTCGTGTGCAGGAGGCCTTAGTATGTTGATGTAGAAACCTTCTTTCTTCCAAGAGAAGTGAATGCCCCCTTGGGTATAAAAAAGGTAAAGTAAAGACTTTGTATAAAACAAAATGTGTGTTGGTTTTACACCTTTGATGTGAATCACAAGCTGCTCTAAAACGTGTCCCTGTAGTTTGAAAAAACTTTTGATATATTACAGCGACATATAAAAGGTTTTGATCATGGGGTCAAAGTGCTGAAACTCCCATTAATTGCTAGAGCTAGGAAAGAGAAGCGCTCACAAAGCGCACTCTCTCTTCTCGCTCTAGGAGATGGAATCAAGACGGGCCCATAGACATTCAAATGATCCTGTCATTGGCTGCAAGGAGAAGGCACTCTCTAGTAGCTCTTCTTTCTCCTCGTTCTAGTGATCGGTGAGGGTCTCAGCACTCAGACACCCACCGATTTAAACTTTTGATTTGGCACTATGCAAAGAGTTATCTCCCAGGGAACGAGAACCATCTTCCTAGCACCACCTTCTGGAAGTGGCTCCCTATGAGACTGACTTTTTAACAAGCCTTGGAACATGACAAGGGAAAATGGCCAAGATGGTTCTCTTTCCCTGGGAGATACCTCTTTGCATATTTTTTTCCTATACAGCATTATCGATAAGTCTTCATACCATTGAACACTGCTAAACAGTCTCCATACATAGCTGGTCTCTTTAAGCCTAAGATAAGGCACTATGATAAATCACTTTAAATAGTGATTGTACTATTTATTGTACTATTTATTGTACTATTTTCTCTAGGAGTTTTAGTTATTTCTTTGTGAATCTTATGTCTTTACGGGCTAGTTGTATGTGACGCAGGCTCACTCCTTCTAGCAAGCGTGCATTAGTGTAACAAGAGAGACTGGTATTTTATGAGTGAGGGATTATCCTTGTCCCAGACTGGAGGGTGAGGCTGCAACACTCAGCATTTTCTGGCCAGGACAATAGTCCGCCTGTCACTCCAAACAGTCAAGTGAATAGTTTATTTGACATTTATGGGCGTGTCTTGAGATGAAAACGTGATTCTACCAAACAGGTGATGGATCAGTTCTTCCCAGTCTACGTTCTTTACCCATATTAAGCCACATTAACCTGTTCAGTTCTAGAAGGATTTGTTATCCGTGGCTAAGGCTTTTCTCTAAAAGATTTTCAGATTGGTTTCATGGGTGATTTTCAGGCTTTCTTAGAAAAATGTGCTGAAGTGGATGAAAAGATGAAATGGAATTTTTTTTTGAATGCTTGGGTAAAATTCACGTTCAGTGATAAGCCCTAATGTATGCCCCAGTACATGCAATTGTGTGCCTATATAGTTATGTGCATCTACTATAGACGGCCATTTAAAAAAGTAGTGGGAATTCAGCCTTAGGGCTCGTTCACACTAACATTTTTTGCGTTCCGTATATGGGCCGTTTTTGCATTCCGTATACGGAACCATTCATTTCAGTGGGTCCGCAAAAAATGCGGACAGCACTCCATGTGCTGTCACATCCGTTGCTCCGTTTCGTGACCCCGCAAAAATGATGAGACATGTCCTATTCTTGTCCATTTTGCGGGCAAGAATAGTCATCTCTATAATGGACCTCCTGTTTCGTTCTGCAATTTGCGGAAGGCACACGAGCGTCATCCGTGTTTTGCGGTCGTGTGCATGAGGCCTTAGATTGCTTTTCATTTGAGGGTTTGGGTGGAAATCACATCTGACAACAGTGGGTTTTTATCAATAAACCTACACAGAGCCCCAAAAAACGCATGTGTGAGTGTGTGAACCTGGATGTTTCTGCGTGAGGTAAAGTTCGGGCGACTACTGCTCCTGCATTTTACTTTCCTAAGGGATCATGCACACAAATGATTTTAAACTTGTCCGAATGAATCAGTCAAAAACGAATGATCTTCCTCCGTTTTGCCTCAATGTTTTCTGCAAATCTGTTATTTTTCCATGCGGATATTATCAGTTTTCATGTGTTTTTCGTAAGCATGAAAAAAACTGAAGAATAACATAAAACAAATCCTAGCAAACATCAACGAAAAACGGACTGCCCTTCAGTGTGCGTCATTGTGGTTCAGTTTTCTTTCAGCCACCCCTTTACCTTCAACATGCAAATCATGTGTGAAATGAGCAAAAAAAAATTTCACATAGTCAACGATGATCACTAGGCTTAAAATAAACAGTAAGACCTGTCCATTCAAGTCAATAGACCAGTGAAAAATAACTGTAAAGAAATCGGAAGCACGCTGTAGGATGGTCTGTTTGCCACTGATGGTTGCTAGGAGATGTGTGTTGTTTTTCAGGGTTTTTTCTAAGGTCCGTGAAAAACACATGCAAACTGATGACAGCTTTGCAGAAAACACTGAAGCAAAACTGAGGGAAAACGTAATTTTCTTCTTTATCGACAGACGTTTAAAATCATTCATGTGCATGGGCCATTAAAAACGGATGACACTCACTCATATACACGAGAGATTAGTATCTAACTTCTAGCAATATGAAGAATGTCTCACACCAAATCTATATCTATGTCAGTGTCCACATATTAGAAAACCCAAGTAAATTTGCTCTATTGTGTGTAAGGAGCTGTATTTCCTCTATTAGCTAAAAGCAAATATCTGACTGCTGTGTTACAAAAAATGGATGGAAACACAATGAAATCCTGGTCTGCATGCTGCAGGGCTGAATCTAACCTCTGGTAATGTATGAGCATCAATGTGGGTAGGTAGATAGATAGATAGATCATAGATAGATAGATATGAGATAGATAGATAGATCATAGATAGATAGATAGATAGATAGATAGATAGATAGATAGATAGATCATAGATAGATAGATCATAGATAGATAGATAGATAGATATACAGATGATAGATAGATAGATAGATAGATAGATAGATAGATAGATAGATATACAGATGATAGATAGATAGATAGATAGATAGATAGATAGATAGATCATAGATAGATAGATAGATAGATAGATAGATAGATATACAGATGATAGATAGATAGATATACAGATGATAGATAGATAGATAGATAGATAGATAGATCATAGATAGATAGATAGCTATACAGATTATAGATAGATATACAGATTATAGATAGATATACACATTATAGATAGATATACAGATGATAGATAGATATATAGATAATAGATAGACAGACAGATGATAGACAGATAGATAGATGATAGATATACAGATTATAGATAGATATACAGACGATAGATAGATAGATAGATCATAGATAGATAGATAGATAGATAAATGATAGATAGATCATAGATAGATAGCTATACATATTATAGATAGATATACAGATGATAGATAGATAATAGATAGATAGACAGACAGATAGACAGACAGACGATAAATATACACATTATAGATAAATATACACATTATAGATAAATATACACATTATAGATAGATATACAGATGATAGATATACAGATGATAGATAGGTAATAGAAGAAAGAGGATGGCAGCACTCCAATATTGGAGCAATGTCTCAGCTCTCACATAGGTCTATGAATCTTGTGTAAAATGTAGACAGTGTAAACTTAGGCAGTGGTAGAGTACGGCTACCTGTAGTGGATTTTCCAATGTGGAATTTTTGCAGTGTTTCTGCAGCGGAAATTCCACTGCAGATTTGTTGCAAAATTTGCTGCAGATTTGGTATGGGATTGTAAAGGGTGAAATCCATGATGGATATCCGTAGCATAAATTGACGTACTGTGGATTTCAAAATCGGACCACAAGTCAATTTACGTTGCAGATATTTTCCTCAGAGTTTGCGGTCTGCAAATTGCGGAACAAAACGGACGGCCCTTTATAGAAATGCCTATTCTTGTCTGCAAAACGGACAAGAATAGGACATGACTCATAATTTTTGCAGGGCCATGGAACAGAGCAACGGATGCGGACAGCACACAGAGTGCTGTCCGCATCTTTTGCGGCCCCATTGAAGTAAAAGGGTCCGAGCCCGAGCCGCAAAAAATGCGGCTCGGATGCAGAACCAAACCACGGTCGTGTGAATGAGCCCTTTGCATGACATTTCTTAAGATCTCACTCAATTGCTGATACTTAAAATGCTGTAAAGTCCACAGTGGCAAATCTGCAGTGTATCCAGCCCATGTGGCTATATCTTCAAGATGCGCCACATTTATCAGTCAGGCTGGAGGATAAATTTGCATGGCTAGACTACTTGCCTAACTTTATACCAACTGTTGGTTGGCTTACTTTGTGACAAAATGTTGATGCCCCAATTCCTGTGAAGTCATGCCACACAATGAATTATTCTTTTTGGCTTGCTTTGATGAGATGCATCAAATTGGGCCAAAAATGCAACAAATTTTGACGCAAATTAGGTCAGAATTCAGTTGCAGCCACAGTAGTAAATATGGGCTATTTGGCATTTAACAATTGTATGGAAGTTTTGTAGAAAAACTGTATGCCCTTTTTTGTCTCAACTGGTATTTCAAGTTCATGGATCTTTCAAGAAGATAGAATGTTCTGAGAAAACGTAGTCTTATAGGATAGGAAGCCTACCACTGACAGCTTGATCACTGAGAATTTGTTTTTTGCAAAAACATAGTATTTCTAGCAGCATTTTTCTGTGCTTTTTTTGCTGTGAAAAAGCAGACATGCAAATGTTACAGGACAATAGTAAAATACAAAATGTCCTACAAACATTGGCCCCCGTTTACTAATGTGCATTCACCTAGATTTTGACATAAATGATTCCAAAATGCAGAAATTATTTGTCAAGGGGTCATGGCTTAATGTAAGATGTGGCTTCAGGGAAAGAAGCATGGCCTAGTACGTGCCATTTTGTGCCAAAATTGCAGCACAATTCTGACATAAAGCTCTGTCTTAGCCTACATGCACACGAACGTTTGTGTTTTGCGGTCCGCAAATTGCAGATCCGCCCCAAAAAACGGATGACGTCCGTATGGCATCCTTTTTTTTGCGGTTCCATTGAAACAATGCCTATCCATGTCCACAAAACAGACAAGAATAGGACATGTTCTATTTTTTTGCGCGGCTATGCAACAGAGCAACGGATGCGGACAGCACACGGAGTGCTGTCTGCATCTTTTACGGCCCCATTGAAGTGAAAAAGTCCGCCCCCGAGCCGCAAATAATGCATCTCGGATGCAGAACCAAACCACGTTCGTGTGCATGTAGGCTTAACGAAGCCAACCCATGGTTGGTATAAACTTAGACAGAAGTGTCTATCTCTGCACCAGATATCTCATCCAGCCGAACCACTGTGATAAATCTGTCTAACTTTACACCATCTACAGGATTAGTAAATCTGCCCCACAGAGCAGCCGGATTATTATTAACACCGGTCCTTTCACAAATGTAGCAATTTTTTTAATAAATTTCTCATGCACACAGCCGTCTTCCAGCGTTATTTTGTGTGTAGAGTTAATAGGGCAGCCAAAGAGATGCATATGGCTTTAACTGTATCTCCCTATGCTTCCATCTTCATTGCTGGCCATATCTATGGAGGTATTTTTCCATAAAAGAAGCATAGGT
This sequence comes from Bufo bufo, assembly GCF_905171765.1. Classification (NCBI taxonomy): domain Eukaryota; kingdom Metazoa; phylum Chordata; class Amphibia; order Anura; family Bufonidae; genus Bufo; species Bufo bufo. Next base: position 264,766,234 of record NC_053394.1, on the reverse strand, counting down.
TCTTGTAGTATATTGCTGCATACATATGTTACACGCTCTCGTGGGCTCTGTAGCTCTATACTAGGGAGCCATATGGCCTCCGTGCGCAGCTTTACTGGTGGAGCTGTGTGCACGGGAGCTTACAGGAGTGATTTTAGGGGAGAATATATATCCTTTCAGACTACAGTCACTCAAGTGAAAAACATAAAAAAAATGTTTTTTAAGAACAATGGGGTTATTCACGTGGCAGTTTTTTTTACAGCCAGTGAATAACACGTAAAAAAAATTGAATTTGTTCTATTTTGTCCATGGATCGACAGCCCCCATACAATTGAAGGGGACCGTTTTTAACATCCATTTTTCAGAAAGTCAGCAGTAAAAAAAAAGTCTGTTAAAAACTGACAATTTATCCACTTTCAGCAGACAGGTAAATATAGCCTAATTCTAAGTATACTGCTGCAATTCAGGTAGTACCAGCGGTGGGGCTGTGACAAAAAAATTCTAATCACTGATAGACTTTATAGGTGGATATATAAAGAAAGCAGAAGAATGATATAATTTGGCTAGAGTCATGTTATTTTTTTGGTTAATTTTTTTAAAAACTATTTTATGACACGTATGAACTCCCATGCATCCGTTACAGTTTCCGAGGCTTGACTTTTGGTTTGTCTTGTGTAAAACTGAGTCCATTTTACATCAGCAGGACAAGCCCTATAACAACTGGCACTCATTATGAGGCGCAAATATGTCCGAAATTCAGCTGCTCACTGGATGTCCATTTATAACAATAAAGAGGAGCAAACCCTCAACATCTGCTTCCCAGTGCAGGTAGGTCAGGCGCTGGCTCAGTGAGTTCAATCCATTTATCTTGTGATCAGTCAGTGTTATCTTAACTGCGGCCTGTTCTTGAGGATCACTGAGCTAATGCAGAGTCATCCAGTAACCCCGGGTCAGCAGCCAGATAATCATCTAGACCTGGTGTTTCCAATCCAGTCTCATATTTTTTTTTTTTACCAACTTGGGTGTAATGGAATGACTGGATGATTATCTCACCCGCTGACATCTATGAGAATATTAGCTGGATTATAGAGAGCTCTATAATGGACCCGTGTGCAGCTTTAACCCCTCGCCCCGCACTACTGTGCCCAGTATAAGGACTGGATCCAGGGTGGCTGACAAGTCATGTCAGACATTCAGAAGGCACTGATCATATTATATACAAGAGGCATAACCAGGGAGCGCTTGGAATTACCATACATTTTTGGGCAGGGCTCGCTTTCCAATTTCAGGTTGACAGCTGAATGTTAGACTTACGTAAATGATGCAATTACCGATTGTCACTCTTGTGCTGTGTGGGAAAAAGGAAGATGTCACCACTGTGTAAATGATCATTTCATATTATTGTTGCGTATAATGCAGGACGTACATCATAGCTGTCATCTATGGACAAAGGAATGTGTTGGTGTTGATACAGAAGTATATATCTAAAGAAAAAGCCTACTTTGGCTCACATCCATATACTTGGACGGTGGGCATATGGCTTTTAATAAATTTAGTTGGACTTACTCCAATGCATTCTGGTTCAAGACTGGCATAGGAATTGCCAGTCTTAAAGGGCATCTGTCAGCAGATTTGTACCTATGATGACCTGTTACATGTGCACTTGGCAGCTGAAGACATCTGTGTTGGTCCCATGTACATATGTGCCCGCATTGCTGAGAAAAATGACGTTTTTCAGCCTCTAGGAGCAAGGGAGGTGTTGCCATTACACCTAGAGGCTCCACTCTCTGCCGTATCCTCTCCACTTTGATTGACAGGGCCAGGCAGTGAAAACATTATCACTGCCTGGCCCTATAAAAGTGCAGAGGGTACGGCAGTTGCAGAGAGAGCTGAGCCTCTAGATCAGGGGTGCACAACCTGCGGCCCGGTGGCCACATGCGGCCCTCGATATCATTCTGTGCGGCTCTCAACCATCTAGTGACAGACATGTATGTCTATGTCTTGTGGCTGCTCACATGCATTTTTCATGTATTCTCCCATTAGATGAGAGTCCTGGATGTGTAAGCAGACATTTATGGCGTATACTGTATGTACAATATGCAATAAATACAGTATATCAGTTGGTAATACCCCTTTAACTTTTATTTTCGGCCCATGGGGTTCCTTCAGTCTGACAATGTGGCCCCCAACCAGAAAAGATTGTGTACCCCTGCTCTAGATGTAATAGTAACGCCCCGCTGCTCCAAGAGGCTCATTTCCATATATTAAAACTTCATTTTTCTCAACAATGCAGGCACATATCATCATTGGACCAACACATGATGTCTTCAACTCCACACATGTAACAGGCAGCCAGTTTCATAGGGTACAAATTCAATGACAGACGTCCTTTAAAGGGAACCTGTCACCTAGAAAACCATATTAAACTGCCAGCATTACCTTATAGAAGTCTGTAGATTAATTCCAAAGTTGTTTTTGTCCTGGAAAAAGACTTTAATTCCCCTGCCCACATTATATTAATTAGGGTCTCAACCTCAAGGGGACAGTGGCTTTCTTGCTTGAAGTCAAGCTTGCCATGCCTTCTTTCCTGCCCCTTAGCGTTTGTTTGGTAGAAGTTCTAATTCCTATCATGTCAGACGCAAGATCTAAATCTCACGCATAAACCATGTCCCTGTCATCCCCGCTGCTGTGAGCTATTTTTCAGCGGCTCAGTGCGCAGGCACAGGCTTGGGTGCGCGAGTACGCCACTAACATTCCCGCTCATCTACGTCAAATATGCATGAATGTTTAGTGGTGCGAGCCTGTGACTGCGCACTGAGCCGCTAAAAAGTAGCCCACAATGGCGGAGAACAATAAGCAGGCTCGGTAATGACGTGGACACAGCATACGCGTGAGATTTAGATCTTGCGTCAGACATTATAGGAATGAGAACTTCTATCAATCATTGGGGGCATTTTACTGTGTGGGGACATTCAGGGGGATATAACTACTGTGTGGAGACACTAAGGGAACATTCTACTGTATGGGGGCAATAATAAGGCATAACTATTATGTAGGGGCACTAAGGGGGAATAACTTCTGTGTGTGGGGCACAAAGGAGACTGGCTGTTTACATAGTAAAAACAGGTCAGGAGAGTCCAAACTGAAAAAAGGTAAGCAACTACATGAGGCTATCTGTTAAAAAGCATAGTAATCCCGAGAAGCCCCTTAAATTTGGTTCTTATACCTGTTAGTCCCCCATCTATGGACCCTGTTTGCATCACAATCCTGGTCCCTGGTACACCAACCAGGCTTAGTTCTGTGAATGTCATGAACTGCAGTACCTTTTTCCTATGTCATAATTTTTTTTTAAACTCAATAAAAATATTGTTAACCCCTTAATGACAAGGCCTGAAAAGGCCTTAATAACCAGCAAAATTTGTTTGGCGCTGTTCAGGGATACATATAAATGACAATGTAATTTAGATGATTTTTCCTGTGGTAATATAGAACAAAAACCTATGTTTTTATGTATTTTTTATGCTGTTCATTTTTCAAACTAAGTACCTGATAAATGAAATATTCAGGTCATTACAATCGTGTGGATGTCTAATATGTGTTGTTTTAGTTTTTTATGCACGGTAAAATGTATTTTATAGTTTTTTTATTACATTATTTATAAAAAAAATAATAATTTCTATTTCATACATTTATTTCAAACCTATGTATTAGCATACTCCTGAATGCTTATACAGTATACTCTATAAGCAGACTTACTAAACAGGAAGCCCTGGGGTCCAGCTGACTCTCCCAGTCTCCAGTTGGGTCTTTGATCATACTGTGGTATGGACTGTCACAATCAAAGGGTTAACAGTTAAAATCGGAACTTCCTCTGACCCTGGCTGTGAAGTAGGCACCTGCCCTAAGAACCTGAGCTGTTCATAACAGCTCGTTCTTTGTGCAGGAACACTCCTGATGCCAGAAACCCCCCTCTACTGCAGCAATGCCAAAAAATGTTACTGCATACTGAGGAACTGCACTATCTGCTGTTAAAAAACAGTGGGCAGTCAGTAACAGGTTAAGGGCTGTACTATGACTCTCCTATAGATTTGCTTTAAAATTTGGACCATTTTGTGTCTTTAAAATGATGATAAATTTGATGAATATTGTCGGCTATGTCCTCTCCTGGTTAATCCCATGCTATGTCATGGTATTTGTCATATCATTTTTAATGCATCACCTTGTTTGTTGCCTCTGTTTTGCCCTTGTTTGGCACCTTTTTTTATGTATCTTTATGCTGCCTTCGCACATACTATATATTTTCACTGATTGATTTGTTGCCTATTCAGGCACTTTAGCACACATTATAACATTTACATTGGATTTGTATCTTTTATTATCCTTTTGGGACTTCAGTGTTTCTCCAGATATAATATGGCATACCCTACATGATGATGTACTTGTCCTGATCTGTGAATGTTTTTAATTGTTTGGTCTTTGCTATTAATAATATTAATAATAATCTTTATGCAGCACCACTTTATTCCGCAGCTCTTTACAATTCAGAGGGGCGTTTTACAATACTATTATTAAAGCTTATATTTGATCATAGAGCTTTGGGGTCTTTTACAATGCCCAACTCCTATTGTCATCCTTATGGTTGCTTGTTCTTCGGGCTTTGTTAGTTTGCTTCCTCATACTGTTATTGGTGAAGTCTAATCTTTGCAAACATTATTGCATTCCATAGGCATGTTCAGAGTTTAGGTAGATATGCAACCATGGTGGTAAGCATTTCTTCCTGGCTGTATTATAAATGATTGCATATATCACTTCCTTTGACTAATATATGAACTTTTGCTCTTACTGGTTCGCCTGCATTGAAAATCCACTGCTTTGTCTCACACGATGCCGGGTGACTGCGAAAGATTTGCTCCGACATGGGAGTAGATGGAAGACGCCACTAAGCGAGAACGCTCCTTCACCCCCCTCCTCCACCTCTTTCTGAATATTAATGTCACTTGGCAGATTGGATAATTATGTGACTGGGAATTGAATGAAGCTGGTTATTAGATGCTGCATATCTAGTCTGTGTAAGATGTTAAAGTAAGAGCGGTTCAGGACCTGTTATATGGCTGAGTGTCTATAATGAAATGGTCTCATCGCAAATGTAGCAAAAGTGAAAAAAGAAATGTTTGATGAACGACGGCAGAAGAAATTCTATGATCAAATATTATTTTTGAATATTAACAAAATTAAAAATGATATTGAAAATGGGAGTACACACCTGATCATTTAATTATATATATATATATATATGTGTATATTCTGCAAATTAATATTATAGTGTCCGTATTAGTGGAAGCAATATAAATTTTATTGCAAATTTTACGGTTTAACTTGCCCAATGTCCATGGGCTAAAGTTTATCCGTTCATATAGGCAAACATGACGATAGGACAAGTGGTTACGTTAGACGGTACCTATGGTTCTACATTACTATCATATTTTCCCACTTAATAGAAATAAAGCAGGTACGAGGTCCCTGTCATAAAGGGCTTACTATATAAACCAATTGTTGTGAACATACAGAGGAATATGGGAATAAGCAAATTATGCTGTCATCACTGTTGACAGAGATATGACATAAATCTAGTGGAATGGGACATAATCCGCACAGCAAACAGGGGTGTTTAAGTATGATTTATGGAGTATGATTGATACATAGGAGGCTGAGTGAATTCCATAGGTGGTTTGTAGTAAAGGAGAAAAGATTAAAATGTCAGAGAAGGAGCAATACTATAGAGAGAAGGAGCTCCTGGCTGCATTCACACCAGCATTTGTCTTTTTGATTTGTTTTTTAAACTTGTTTTGTCCTTTTTGATGGATTCTATTAGTTTCTATTTCAAGTAAAAATTTAAAATTTTATATTTTGTATCAGTTCATTCTGGATCTGACTTTGAAAAGAAATCCTACATTGTTGAATCCTGAAAACAGAAGCAGCTCTGGTATTATTTTATACATCGATTGTTCAATCTATTTAGATCGCATGTATAAAAACATACAAACAGAAAAGCACAACGACGCGGGTGTGACTGTGAGTTTAATAACGGATGTATATTCCTGTAACCGTGACATGCATAAGATTGGGCTCACAAATAAAGAGATGGAAGAAGAGGTTATCAATTAAACAGAAAAAATGTAAAACTTCATAAAGGGCATATTGGACAATTTTATAGATATTATTTTTTTTTAGGAAAGACACAGTTCTGTTAAGACTTTTTTAACAGAAAGCTGCATAATTTTATTTATTTTTTTACATTAAATGTTTACCTCATTTAAGTCCTTAGGATAGAACTGACAAATCTGGAGCATGCTATGATGTACAAGAACATAAAGTGCTCCACAAACCTGCAATGTGTGAATTTCATAAATGAAGGCTGCAGTTGACAAAACACATGACACATGAGTTCTATGCAACATGCATACATAACATGATACCCATATTGCAACATTTTATTAAAGGGGTTGTCTCACTCCAGCAAATGGCCTTTATCATGTAGAGAAAGTTAATATAAGCCACTTACTAATGTATTCTGATTGTCCATATTGCCTCCTTTGCTGACTTGATTCATTTTTCCATTGCATTATACACTGCTTGTTTCCAGGGGTTGTGACCACCCTGTAACTACACTATAGTGTGCAAGCACGAGCTCTGCTGCTGGATTGCAGGGTGGTCATAACAATGGAAATAAGAAGCGTATAATGCAATGAAAAAATAAATCAAGCCAGCGAAGGAAGCAATATGGACAAATACATTAGTAACTGCCTTGTATTAACTTTCTCTACATAATTAATACCATTTGCTGAAGTGAGACAACCCCTTTAAGACACACACAGAGGATTATTCTCACCTATTCCTATATCCCTGGGGAAAAGAATGTGCCATGTCCTGTTGCATGCTGTATTATGTAGGTATTCTCTTCAATAAGTTACCACCCTGCCCCACACAGAGTACCTATAGCTCTAAAATATGAACCCGAACCTTAGGCCTCTTGCACACAAATGTATTTTTATTCAGTGTCCGGACTGTATATGGAACCATTCATTTCAATGGGTCCGCAAAAAAACTGGAAGGTACTCCGTGTGCATTCCATTTCTGTATTTCTGTTCCTCAAACAAATAGAACATGTCCTATTATTGTCCACATTACGGACAAGGATAGGACTGTTCTATTAGGGGCCAGCTGTTCCGTTCCGCAAAATAAGAAATTTACACGGATGTCATCCGTATTTTTTGCGGATCCGTTTTTTGCAAGAGGCCTTAAGGCTGGTTTTAGGGTAGTGAACATATAGAAAAATGCATAAAAAAGGAAAATAATCTTTGTTGTCGTGCATTTCCCTATTGACCTACAGCCAACATCTGAAAAAAAAAAACACTGGAAAACACTAAGAAAAATTCTGCAATAAAGTTGTGTGTGAAACCACCCTATGGCCACTTTCACACATTCAGTATTTGTAAATCAAAATGAGGAGCAGATCCGAAAGACATAATTTTTGTCTATAGATTCCACTCCTGCTTTTGGCTTACAAATACTGATGAAAAATACTGACCATGTGAAAGTGGTGAAAGGCCGCCTGACACAAAATAGGTTTGGTGTTTTTTTACTGCTAAAAAAGTTCCACCGTGGCCTCCTCAATCAGCTGATCGGCAGGGGTCCTGGGTGTCGTATCCCCACTTATCAGACACTGATGACCTATTCTGTGGATAGGTCATAAGTATAAAACAATCAGAAAGCCTTTTTAATATATGTGGGTTTAATATGACTTGTCTGTACATTTTACTAATCTTAGTCCTTAAACCTGGAAGAAAGTTTATCTGATAATTCAAAAAGTCTGTTTCCAATGCAGAATGACTTGATAATTTAGAATTTTGAAGAAAACTGAACAGAAAGAACCAAAACTAAATGTTTTAAATTGGGATTTTATCTTCTCTTCCTTTAATCTTACAAATACATTTCTATACTTTTATATGACCATTCAGTGATCCAGAACTCCTGATAATCCAATGAACCCCTGAATTGTATAAATGAAGATTATTATTATCATTATTAATACCCACCATATCCTATTAATGCAGTTAAAATCATAACATTTTCATTTTTTTTGACAGAGCTGCTTGATCTTTTTGGAGTTGTTTTTTTTACTATCTTTATGGGTTACATATACAAGTTAGAAACATAGAAGAATGATGGCAGAAAGAAGACATGGTCTATCTAGTCTGCCCTTATTTTTTTCCTCTGAGGAATTAGTGTCAGAATTTGTAATGCCCTAGATTATCATAAACATTCCGTAATATTTCCTTAAAGGAGTATTCCGGTTAGAATAAGATCCTTTATTCAACTACCGGGACCAAGTTAAGTATGCGCACTGCTATTTCATTCATCTGTAAGGGACTGTTGGAGATAGCAGAGTACAACGCTCAACTATCCCTGGCAGTCCCATAAACTTAGAATGGTGCAGTGGTGCACATGCTTGACCCTCTCTCCATTCAAACGAGAGGACAGTGCACACTCGTTCTTGTGATCGGTAGGAGTCCCAGTGGTCGGATAGGTGATTTTGTTCTAACCAGAGAATACCTATTTAGTGTGGATACATAAACATTGTTTTGCAGTTTTTTCATGGTATTTTTCACACTAGTTTTTCACTGCATTTTTAGGTCAAAAACACAGCGAGCAGATGTTACTTTATAGTCTATAGTAAAATACAGAAAACACTAGATACTAATCACTTTTTGGTTTTTGGTATATTTTTGTTGTTTTAGGGTTTGTGGGTTGTTTTTGAAATGCAGCATGCTCCAGGTATGGTGGATTTCTGGTGTTTTCTCTATAAGTCAGAAAAATCAGATATGAAACATTTGTAAAAAATTGTCTCTTAAACTCTGCATTATTTACAGATGTTTAAAATTGGTAAAATATTACTGGGGTCGTTTATCAAACTGGTATAAAGTGGTGTAAAGTAGAACTGGCTAAGTTGTCCATAGCAACCAATCAGATTCCACCTCTAATGTTTTGACAGATCTTTTGGAAAATGAAAGGTGGAATCTGATTGATTGCTATTGGTTACAACTAAGCCAGTTCTACTTAACACCAGTTTGATAAATGACACCATATGTGTGTGAGTAAAGAGTTCTAAGTTTTTGGTGTTGTTTTTTGATGCAGTTGATTCAGGAAGTAAGGAAAAGTATAAATGAAAACCTGATACTTCTCTCTTTTGTATCTACTCCTGTGTTTGCCTCAAAAACATCAAAAACTGAAGGTGTGAAAACCACAGCAGTTTTTGATGTAGTTTTTTGAGCCAGAAGTGGATCCAGCAGGAAAGAGGAGTATAAGTCTATAACCCTTTCTAATTCCCTTTCCTTTTGAATCCACTTCTGGCTTTGGCCTGCATGAAAAACTCTCATATAATTTATGTGATAAAGGTTAAATTTGATGGACTTATGTCTTTTTTTAACCTATGTAACTATGTAACAATCGGTGCCCCCCAAAAAATAAAAAAAATATAAAAAAATACAACGCCAAATGTGAAACCAACCTATGAAATATTCTACTTTCTATTGTGCTGCAGACCGGTCCTGTTTGGAAAGACTTTGGTCCATGAGGTTCTAAGGTTGGCTTTGAATCACTTTCAGCAGTGGAAAGCAAATAGACGTCTAGGGAAACATCAGGGAATGCAGGCGATAGACCAGGTATCCTGAACGTGGTGTAAAATCAGTCTTGACTTTTGGTGCTTGAGGATCCACGGCTTGCCGTTTGTAGTTAGGTCATGTGTCATAATATTTGCTCATTTGCTTATTAATTATGCAATTGGATGGGAAATGTGTTGAGGATTTATTCTTTATATGTTTTAGGCCAGTTTCACCCGAGCGTGTTCACTGCATGAAACACGCTCCGTGTGGGAACGTGAATTCCCACAGTGAACGTTGCTCCATTGACTGGACCGCACGGCATTATAATGATTTATAATGGTGTGTCTCTGTCTGAACTCCACTATAATTATTTGTACTCACGTAATGATGTCGGGCAGCGACACACAGCATTATAAATCATTAGAATGCCATGCAGTCCGGTCAAAGAAGCAGAGTTCACTACTAGAATTCATGCTCCCACACGAAGTGAATTTCTCACAGTGAGCACGCTCGTCTGAAATTGACCTAACTCAAAAAAGGAAGAGTAAAGTAGTCAGCATGGAAATATTGTGAATTTAGCTCAGAAGCATCCACCAATGTAATGCGTGCAGAGCATTTTCTTTAATCCACTATCAATCCGCATTCAGCGCATGTGAATGGGATTTCTGTAACCCCATTCACCTGCACTGGGCAGAAAACCCTGTTGATTTTTGTCCACGCCGCGGAAAACTAATTCCATGAGAATAAGTAACGTGTGGATTAAAGGGATATTCAACCTTCTCAGTCATTTATGACTGGGATTAGAATACTAGTGTTCCTGGCAGCGACGAGGATCATTGAACTTCTGGAAGCTGGCTGTGCTATGTTGTTTCCATAACTCCCATAGAAGTGAATGCGAGCGACAGAGCATTCAGGTTTACTCATACAAAACATGCTGGTGCAGTACTACTGTGAGCAGGGGCGTAGCTATAGGGGAAGTGGCTGCTTTGGGGCCTGAACTCAGAAGGGACCCACCCCGGAGGAGGACTGAAAGATTATATTGTCAGGGCCCTCTCAACAGTATTATAAAATTACATTATATACAGAGACATTGTAGAAAAACGGATGGAACAGGTGCGAACCTTGTCTGAGAGAGTGATCTTGGGGGAGGGGGGGCATTGAAAAAATTTGCTGTGGGGCCCATTCAGTTCTAGTTATGCCACTGACTATGAGCACATAATCAGGCTATGGCCTCGTGTCTAGATTATTTTGGTGCTCAAACTAGGTATTGTACCAGTGTACTCGCTGTGAAGATACTGTGTGTGTGTCCGCTTGCAAGTAGTGAGCCTCCTTGCTGGCCATGTATACAAGACAAAAAAATCATCCATATCTGCCTATACATTGGCTGATGATTTGATATGTATGCCGACTTTGCCCTGATGGTAGATGTCAGGGTAAAGAGGGATTAGATATGTTCGTTTTCCTTTTCCTCCTTAAAATATGCACACTGTCCAAGCGGAGCGTGTATGCTCATGGTGGAGCCAGGAAAAATAGCTGTCGGCTGCACTAGCATCTAATGTCTAGGGCTGGCTTCAAGCCTTGGCAAAATCTTTTGATACTTCATGACTTTAGGGTGTCAAACTCCACGTCCACACAAAAGCAGGAAACCTCCATGATGCGGGGATACAATTCTGTTCGGTATGTTATTGTTTTAATGCAGTAAACTGTTTAAGCATCATTTTCATCTTGAAGAGTGAATTATGCCGTTATAATGATCCTACGGGGATGTTTTATCTCAGACACACTTAATACTGTTTGAACATCTCCTGGAATCACTGTAGGGAATCAATTTTTATTTCTTCTTAAATCTGGACCACAGCTCACTCCTAAAGGAAAGAAATTGTGCTTGACAGATGCAAACATATGCAAATGGCTGTAGAAGAGGTGAAATTATCATCTGCAAACATTAGGCCGAAATTCCATCTGCCACCTCCTGAAGAGGGGCTCTTAATAAATTCTAAGACAGCAAAGTGACACACATCTTAATCAAGACTTAATCCTAGGAATTAATTCTGTGTGAGTTTATGCATAATTCTAGCAGCTCTGCTTAAAAAAAAAAACAACCCATGGCAGTTTTAGTGGCAGATGGACTCTCTGGACTTCATGCAAAGGCATTAAAAGAAGATAGAGATGGGGACCCCTGAAATGTCAGACCCTGTGCACAAATACCGGGCACTGTGAAACCTTCAGCGTCTATTGCTGACTTCAAAGGTTGGACTTCCAATTATGCTGAACATGGGAACAGCATACAAATGAATGTAAAACATCAGGCAATGTCTCTGGAAAAGTCAAATCTGTAAAAAGCGAAAAGAAAATCCTTGTGTGTGTATGAGGCCTGGCCAGTGCTATGGAGAAGTTAAGAGTGGGCTTTTCGTATGGAAATCATTTCACATTTGTGAGAATAAAGGGGCAAGTTTTCTTTTTCTTTGGGGTCACTTTATAAAAACGAGTGTTTGCAGAAATGTATATGCAGTACACGGAATTACCGAAGAACCTTAAAGAGTCTTTCTCTTATGAAAGATTCCCCTTATGGCTCCATGTATAGGAGCATGTTGGCTCAGTTTGCAAAGTGGAATGGCATTGTGACTGCTTGGATTAGAGTGACGCTGTGTTCAGACCTGAGCGTACGGGATGGAGCGCTCTGTATGCGCGATTTTATGCGAGTTTACAGACGCGGCTCCGGAACAAGCGAACGCCAATTGTCGCACTTTCCCGGAAGTCTATGTACGGGAACGCGCGACAAGACGCCCCAAAGAAGCTCCTGTACTTCTTGGGGCGTCGGGCGTTTTACAGCGCGATCGTACGCGCTGTGAAACGCTCAGGTGAGAACCATTCCCATAGGGAAACATTCGTTCTTGCCTGTTGAGCGTTTTACAGCGCGTAGGAACGCGCTGTAAAACGCTCAGGTCTGGACCCAGCCTGAGGGTCTGATTCACAGACTGAGGTTTCCTCTAGGACAACTTAATTCAGCTTCTAGTGGAGAGATCGTCTCATGTACTGCATGTAACATGCTGCAGTACTTTTTATTATAATACTCCAGTTGTGTTTACCCCTTATGTCAGTATGCATTTCTTCAATAAGAGATATGGATCCAAAAGACACTCTTGTTGTGAGCGCAAGAAATATGGGATGTGGTTGAAAATATAGTATTTGGCTGGAAATATTTCCATTACACACGTATAACCTCTAGCGTCCATGGGTGTAGCTATAGCCATAGCAGCCGCAGCACTTGTTATGGGGCCCAGAAGTTTGGCCGGGTAGTGGTGGTGGTGGTGGGGGGGGCTAATAGATGCCAAAATATTGTACCTTTTTATGGGGAATAGCAATATGGTGTCTCTTTGCTACAATGTGGTTTTCCAGATATATTGTACTATTATACATATCTTAAATTTTTGCTTCTTATCCTGTGGTTTTCATTTTCTTACACTAGGTGGGGGGGCCCCATCTTATTTGCCCTATGAATTATATTTATGCCTCGGCTAACATATGTTATCAAAAGCTAAGTCCAATACTAAGCTTTATAAAGCCTCCTGCACATGACCGTATTTTTGGTCTGTGTACGATCTGGAAAAAAAATGCCATTCATTTCTATGGGGCAACAAAAAATGCAGACAGCACACTTATGTGTTCCATGTGCTGTTCACATCTGTGTGGCTGTGCCGCAAATGATAGAAAATGTTCTATTCCTGTCTATTTTGCGGATAAGAATAGGCATTTTTACAATACGGGCTGAGGAAAGTGTGGGATGCACACTGCCAGTATCTGTATGTTGCGGATCTGCTGTTTGCAGACTAAGACAAATGGAATGCATTGATTAATGGGAATCCGTGACCAGGACAGTCCTCTTTAGGGCTTATGCACATGGCAGAGGCCATATCCCTCCCCTGCATGCCCTCCATGGACAGTTGTACAGACTCTTTTAGGCTCTGTATGTAGGGCGATATTCTACCCTAAGAGCAATGCCTCTAGGGGAGTGCATTGCTACATATGACATCTGATTGAACATGCCACAATCTTTTTTACAGATTTCAATAAAATTCATCAGAAAAAAAATTCTATATGCCTTTGTATGAAATAAAAGTCATACAGTGCTGTAAAGCCCCATACACCTGTATGGATGCTGTATTACAGCTATCTGCAAATTGTTGCCTCTATACAATTTATTAGATTTTCTGCACAAAGTGTATCATTAAAGGGGTTGTCCGGGTTCAGAGCTGAACCCGGACATACCCTTATTTTCACCCAGACAGCCTCCCTGAGGCTAGCATCGGAGCATGCTCCGATGCGCTCCCTTGCCCTGCGCTAACTCGCGCAGGGCACAGGCTTTTTTGTTTATCATAACACACTGCCGGGCAGAAACTTCCTCCCGGCAGTGTGTTCGGTGACTTCACCGGCTCTGATGGGCGGGCTTTAGCGCTGCCCTAGCCGTTTTACTGGCTAGGGCAGCGCTAAAGCCCGCCCATCAGTGCCGGTGACGTCACCGGGTTCCTGTCAGCCCCATGGAGAGCCCCGGTACGTCACCTGAACTCCTAAAAATGCCTTTGCCTGCACGATTTAGCGTAGGGAAAAGTAGAGCATCGGAGCTTGAACTGCTCCAATGCTCAAGTCAGGGGGGCTGCCTGGGTGAAAATGGGGGTATATCCGGGTTCAGCTCTGAACCCGGACAACCCCTTTAATACTGTACCCTGCTGAATGGCGCTCCAAATCCAGTCAGTATTTCTTACACCATGTTAGTTTTAAAGATTTAAAGTATGCCCTATATGTGCATTAATAGGCCTCATAGCAAAAAAGTGAAATGCTTTCCATACCAGTGATACATTGCTTTTTAACCCACATCCCTTTAAAGGTGCAGTGTGAGGACATTATAAAATAACAACTTGAATGTCCTCAAGTGCACCAGTAAAGTTCCTGACCTTCATTCCTTGCACTGCTCAATCTTTGGCATGCTCTGACATCTGAAATTAATAGACAGTATCCAAGCAACTTAGATAGACTGAAAAATACTAGTAAACTGTCCGAAAACAGAACAAACTAGACAAAATAGAGAGAAATTAATGTATTAAAGAAGTTGTATAGGAGTGAATGTATGGTAATGCCACACTGGCCCAAGCCTGAGACCATAGAGATGCCCAGGCTAATCCTCATAAGGCCTCATGCACACGGCCGTTGCCCAGCAGGTCCGCAATATGTGGGCACCGGCCACGTTCTCCCCGCATCACGGATGCGGACCCATTCACTTGAATGGGTCCGCAATCCTGAGCTGCGGAATGGAGGCACGGAACCCCACGGAACATGTTCTATTTTTTGGGGGTGCGGACGAATCACTGATCCATTCAAGTTGAATGGGTCTTGATCCATCCCTGCCGCTGCATGGATGTTGCCCGTGCATTGAGGACCGCGGTCGCCAATGCATGGAACGGCCACACAACGGCCGTGTGCATGAGGCCTAAGGGCTCATTCACATGGCTGTTGCTGTATTGCGGCACAGGGCACCGGCCATGTGAATGCTGCATCACGGATGTGGACCCATTCACTTGAATGGGCACGCAAATCCGGAGATGTGGAACAGAAGCACGGAACGGAACCCTACGGAAGTACTACAGAGTGCTTTCGTAGAGTTCCTTTCCACAAAAAGATAGAACTTGTCCTATCTTTTTGCGGAGCGGACGGATCTCGGACGCCATTCAAGTGAATGGGGTCGCGATCCGCATGTGGCATCCCCACGGTCGGTGCCTGTGCATTACGGACCGCAGCACGGGCACGGACAGAACACGTTCATATGCAAGAGGCCTAAGTCTGTGGAAGGAGTCAATCCTACCTTAAAATGTGCTAAATACTATGGGGGTAATTTATCATGAGAGGAATATTTTTTGCAGTTTTGCATGAGTCTGAGTTGGCATACTTTATGCCACATTTATCAAATGTCTCATGTTTGATAAATTTGTTTTACCCTTAAACTTAACACTTTTGAATAGAACTGCAACTTTTTTTGCAACTTTTTAAAAAGTCTCAGTGATAAATCTAATATGAAACTCATTAACATAGCTAACCACGCCCACTTTCCCCACCACTAACTGGAGTAAGTAGTGTAAAATAATCATACATCTTATGCTCAAGTGATTCCAAAAAGTTGCAAAAGCCCCATTTTGTGAATTTTTGAAGCCAGAATTCTGGCACAAAGACAGGATAAATGAGGGTCTATATGTTGGAACTATTTATTTTCCAGTACCAGTGCAGCACTCTCCATACCCCTCTCTTTCAAATGCACTGGTTTGCATCCGCAGCTTATTTTGTAGGAGGACCAGGGGACAGCAGCAGCTTAAACCCACTCATTCTACACACCTTTACTAGATTGCACAACCCCGCCAGGTGAGCAGTTCCATCACCACAGTTCACTCTATGGTGTGTTGCTCTAGGTCAACCAAAATAATGATTCAACCAAAAGAATCATTCTTTTGATTTAACCCCTTAAAGGAGTCCACAGATCAGGTGTTTTGCAGTAGCTCTAGTGCTGGAAGTAGGTGTGCATTGTATAGTGGATGGAGCTAGTTACTGCAGTGCTGCCCCCATTTACTTCAGTGTGAGCAGCGCTGCAGTACCTGGCACCGTCCACAACAATGGACAGAGATATTCCTGAACAGCTGATAGGTGCAGGTGAGGTGTGTTGGACCCTTGCTGATCAGATATTGATGACCTCTGCTAGCCACAGACGGTCAATATAAAAGGAATGGACAAACCCTTTAATGAACAGGCCTGTTTATGCCTTGATGCCAGTTTTATTTATTTTTTATTTTTTTGAATTTTTTTTTCAGTATTTTAGCATCCAGGACTTTTTCTTTTTTGTCATTGACTTTTTAAGTCCTTATATATGTAATTTTTTGTGATGTGAATATAAAAAAAGCAATTATTGTAATTTTTTTTAATTATTCACGTTTTACTCTTAGCAACTATTTTAATAGATTTTTTCAGGTTATTGTGGTTGCATGGATGCCTAATATGGGTAGGTTTTTTCTTTTTATGTAATGAATTAAAGGGATTCTGTCACCAGGATTAACGATATGTAGATATTTATATGTGACCATTAGTCTTCATGCAGGGTTTACAATGATCCCTCTGTTTATGCTCTGTGTGCCTTATATTCTTATAAAAAGCGATCTTATTCATATGTAAATCACCTCTGTCAGGAGCCCAAGGGGTTGTCCCACGATCTCCTGGAGCCCAGCCGCGCCCATCGATCCGGAGCGCAGCACCGCCTACTACTTAATTTATTCACTCCACTATCCCTGACGTCAGTTCTTCTCAGTGCCGTAATCTCGCGCAGGCGCAGTGGACACGAGTCAACTGCGCATGCGCCGGCTCCCTCTGCATGAGATTACGGCACTGAGAAGAACTGCCTACCACTTAATTTATTCTCTCCACTATCCCTGATGTCAGTTCTTCTCAGTGCCGTAATCTCACGCAGAGGGAGCCGGCGCATGCGCAGTTGACTCGTTGAAGCCAGTGGCAGTAGTCCGCATGGGCGCAGACTACAGTGTCCACTGCGCCTGCGCGAGATTACGGCACTGAGAAGAACTGACGTCAGGGATAGTGGAGTGAATAAATTAAGTGGTAGGCGGTGCTGGGCCCCAGATCGATGGGCGCGGCTGGGCTCCAGGAGATCATGGGACAACCCCTTCGGCTCCTGACAGAGGTGATTTACATATGAATAAGATCGCTTTTTATAAGAATATAAGGCACACTGAGCATAAACAGAGGGATCATTGTAAACACTGCATGAAGTCTGATGGGCACATATAAATATCTACATATCGTTAATCCTGGTGACAGAATCCCTTTACCAAGATAATTTACTTTATAACTAAATAGATGTAATTTTTTGCAAACATTTTAACATTT
The DNA here is from genome assembly GCF_905171765.1 of Bufo bufo. NCBI lineage: Eukaryota > Metazoa > Chordata > Amphibia > Anura > Bufonidae > Bufo > Bufo bufo. The sequence goes on along the minus strand of NC_053394.1, from coordinate 264,748,658 downwards.
TTTAATTAAATGTTTTATTACATTTCTGTTTTATCACATTACTGCATTTCTGTTTTATATATTTATTTTTAATGTATTAACATACTTCTGCATGCTAATGTATTATGTTTAGTATAAAAACAGTACTGAGTTTTTTCTAGGTCACCAAGGCTGACTGTTTAGGGGTTCTCCAGTCTCAGTTCACTTCACTAGGAAATCCGGTGACCTGTTAAAATTGGGGAGTCCCCTTTGATCATGCTGCAGTTACTCTCGACTAAACGGCTAAACCTCTGATCTTGACTGTTAGAGCAGGGGCTTTGCTGACAATAGACAGGTGCACACCCATTCTAGGGTAGCACATGGTACCTGTACACAGTGTTATAGAATGAGACCCCTTAGTGACTACTGTTTAAAGGTATATTGGCAGTCATTATATGAGTTTTCCCATCTCAACATTTGTGGCATATCAATAACATATGCCTGAAATTTCAGATAGGTATTGGTACCATCCCTGGGACCCCCTCCCATCTCCAGAAAGGGCTCCCTGAAGTGAAGGGAAGCACACAACGCATGAGCAGCGTCTTCTCTATTCAATGCTATGAGAATTCTGAAAAAAGTTGAGCGAGAGTCCTTAGTTATTTTCAGAAGTCCCATATCACTGAATGGAGAGAAAGCTGTGCAAGTGCGGCCACCTCTCCATTCACCTGTATGGGACTGCCAGAAATAGCTGAGCTAGTACTCGGCTATTTTTGTAACTCCCATAGTGGTGAATAGAGCGTGGCCCTTTGAAAGGGTTGATAAACTGTTAAATAACCTGATGCCATCAGCATCCCATACCGTACTCCAGTTCTATGGAATAATGTTGCCAGATGGTAGCTTAAAAGTCAGATACCTAAGGGAACCAAACAGAATGATGTTCAGGTATGTCGTGATGTGCCTTATATTTCTTCATGCATTAAACACACCATAATATGTTGTTGGTTGGTGGGAAAATAAAACTCTTAGGCACCCAAAGAATCCTACACCAGTTAGCAGGAACACTATTTTCTGCTGGGAAGAGGCCGTCTGACCAGTTCCCAGCCAATCACAGGTTGGGCTTCCTGGTCTCCTGTTAGACACTCTAGGCCAGAGATCTGCTGGTATGGACCTACATTCTGTTATGGCAACCAGTAGAAGACTAGATGTAACTAGTATTTCATAGCTGGAAAAATAAATAGAAAAAAGTTGTTATGATATGTATCTAGTAAACATTACATTGTAGGTCTACACCTGTTTTTATTTTACCATGATGCTAATATACTACTGACTTTATATAAGATAACTGATTGGTGATGTCTTTGTGTAGAGGGAAGGCATGAACAGGCTGTTTTGCATGTTGTAAAGCAATATTTTCAACTAAAAAGTTACCTGATATTAAAGCAATTATGAAATATTCAGGGTTTTTTCTCTATGAAGAGAGGATATTTATGAAGAAACAAGAAAAAAAAACTTCTAGATCAAGTCTGGTTATTCCATATAGTAGCTTTGTTGTGGTGAAGGTGGAAAACCTAGATCTTGACAAGAAGGATGGATGAGAAATGAGATCCTAGTGCTTTGGAGAGGTGTTAACTGCCCTTGGATAAAGACATAGCCGCATCTTCAGATCTCCGTTACATATTTTGCTGATAATGTTGCTATTTCAGTCTGAATGTCACCTATAAAAGAAGAGGCCTTGCTCTCCCGGGAGAGCTCTAAATAGAAGCCCTGCTAGATAATCTTTGATTTATAGGCTAGAGAGGCTCAGGGTTTAGAGTGAGTCTGCAATCTGCCAGGGGGGTTTCCAAGCCAAAAAACCATGCACAGGGTTGGCAGTACATTGGGGAATTTATGTGTCCAGTAGCCGGGTGGAGCACAGCATTTAATAATAGTGTCTATAAATTCTTACAATTATTAGCATCTTAAATACTTGGATAATAATAATGAGCACAAGTGGATGAATTATTAAAGAATTTGCAAATATCAACAATGCAAAATGTATTCAGTAATAATATCAATAAATAAAATGTTTATCTAAAATAAAATCTGTCTGTCTATCTATCTATCTATCTATCTATCTATCTATCTATCTATCTATCTATCTATCTATCTATCTGTCTAATTTATCCGTCTGTCTATGTCACATATTTACTCTTCTCTTTCTTTTATTTCTTACTATTCTTTATTTTTAATACATTTGCATGTTGTCATTGAGTCGCAGCCAAAAATGCAGTTTGCAGAACATACCTACCAGCTCACCTTAGCTGCGCTCTTGAGTTTAAGGCACAGATACAGTATTACTATATATGTATCTATATATATATATATATACACACACACACATTTTGTTATGTTGCTGCCTTCTGCTAAAATATAAATAAATCTAAATTCAGGTTTTCCAGGTTCATTCTGCACTTAGTTCCCCATAATGACAAAGTGAAAACAGAATGTTCGAAATCTAAAAATATAATCTTGTATTATTATTATTATTACTGTTATTGTTATTTACTGGAAAGCATCATCAATCATTTATTAATCTAAAAATATTGGCAAGTATTAAAAAATTTGGTGAAATAAATTAAAATAAATAATCCAGGGGAACATGATCTTCACTTGATCTGAAGACCCTTATTGCAGTACTTAGTTGAAGCACATTTGGCAGTGATTACAGTCTCCAGTCTTCTTGGTATGATGCCACAAGGTTTGCAACCTGGATTTGGGGATTTTCTGCCATTCTTCCCTGCAGATTCTCTCAAGCTCTGTCAGGTTAGATGGGGACCGTCTGTGGACAGCCATTTTCAGATCTCTCCAGAGATGTTCGATTGGGTTCAAGTCAGGACTCTGGCTATGCCACACAAGGACATTCACATAGTTGTCCCTAAGCCACTTCTGTATTGTCTTGTGTGCTAAAAGTCACTGTCTTGTTCAAAGGTGAACCTTCAGCCCAGACAGCGGTCCAGAGCACTCTGGATCACATTTTCTTTAAGAATATCTCTGTACTTTGCTCTTTTCAACATTCCCTCAACTTTGACCAGTGTCTCTGCCCCAGGCACTGAAAAAACACCCCAACAGCATGATGCGGTCACCACCATGCTTCACTGTAGGGAAGGTATTGGGCAGTGCCTTGTTTCCTCCAGACATAACTATTAGAATTAAGAGTTCAATCCTGGTTTAATCAGACCAGAGAATCTTGTTATTCACAGTCTGAAAATCCTTTAGGTATTTTTTTTTTATTTGCAAACTCCAGGTGGGCTTTCAAGCATCTTTCACTTCTTTCTGGCCACTTTGTCCATAAATCCCAGATTAGTGGAGTGCTGCAGTGATGGTTGACCTTTTGGAAGTTTGTCAGATCTGAACTCAGGATATTTAGCCTAGCTGGAGTGACCATTGGGTTCTTGGGTCACCTCTCTTAACGATTACTTAGTTTGGAGGGGAGGCCAGCTCTATGAAAAAGTCCTAGTTGTTCCAAAATTCTTCGATTTAAGAACTATGGAGGCCACTGTGCTCTTGGGAACTTCTCCTGACCTGTGCCTCCACACAAGCATGTCTCTGCACTCTACATGAAGTTCTTTCCTCCTCATAGATCGGGTGCAGATTGATGGGGGGGGGGGGGGGGGGGGAATGGCTTTATGTATTTAATTTAGAATAAGGCTGCAACATAACAAAATGAAAAAAGTAAAACAGTCTGAAAACATGCTCACTGGCATAATGGTGGTTGCTGCTCTTCTATTATATTTTCTGCTTTATATTATCACAGTAGTAGCTTATGGTTTCAGTGAAGTTGGCAGGTAGAAGGCTTACACTTCATTTGTTTGGCATTGCTAGTTTGACTCAGTTATGTGTTATCCACTTATTACACCGATGCTCTGTTTTTTTTCAGTTGTCACTTTGTGCTCCTCATGGATTTCAACCTTCTGACTGACTCAGAGGCTCGTAGTCCTGCCCTCTCTCTCTCTGATTCTGGAACGCCACAACATGATCACAGCTGCAAAGGGCAGGAGCACAGTGGTGAGTACACTCATGGAATCTAGTGCTGTCAATTATATTCTATTATGTAAGGACATGGACATTTTGTCTGAACTGTTCTTGATCATGGCATACCCTATATAACATCCATTGTGTATATTCCATTCTGGAAGACATCATCACTGAAAAGGTGGTTCATGAGGTGAGTTGTTTGTGACATTAGTTCACAAGTAATGCTAGGAAGACTCGTCCCCGTCGCGACCTGCTATTGGTTGCCCCCACCCCTACCCTGTCGCCGGATTTTTGATCCGTGCAGCAGGGAGATGCAGTGGCAGCCATGCGGGCATCAGGAGTAATGCCGGTGCCGGGGAGCGGGGTAAGTATAACCTGTATGAGGTGCCCAGCCATTTTGGGGGGCATTATAGGGGTTGGATAACCTAGAAAACCAAGATATCGCCAAAAGGAACATAACCCTGTCACTCATGTGTGGACACATAAAAGCCACTCTACCAAATCACATAGACCACACATGTAATATAACAAAACATCATTTTATTGAAACACAATATGACAATGACAATAAACACATATATAAAATCATGCGGATAAGTACTGTGATAGAGACCCCCCTTGGCCAGTAAAGTGCCTCCAATATAGATAAAGTGACCAGTGCAAAATGGCAAGAACCAGGAATTACTGTAGGGAAAAAGAAAACTCAGACTACCAACTGAGTGAAAGATTGAACCCACATTAGTTGGCCCATATGGGTATCAAAGTTGAAATAGTGATCAATACAGTCTACTGGTACAGCCATAATCAATGAATAAGTACAAAAGTAAACATAAATTGATGCGCCATACTGACCCGGGCGGGGGGGTGGCAGAAGCAGTTTCCCTGACGCACATTTCGCCTCACCAAGCTTTTTCAAAGGGATACATATCTCTAGAAATCAACGTCCTATATACCCCCCACCCAGCTGAAGGTAATCGCCCCACCTGTATAACCACCAATCGCTATCCAGGGGGCGGGGTATCCTATATAGGATCCAATTGTATCACACTGCAAGCAAAGTATCTGCCGAGGCACATACACAGTCCGCGGGACCTTCAGTATCATCATAATCACGTGGATGCTCACATGACTGAGATACCGGTCATGTGACCAAAACACATGATCGAAAGAAGGACACATATACTGTACATCATTCTTAGGGGTGCAAATGAGCAATTGTTCAAAAGATAGGACCAGTTGGAATCCAGGGGGCGAGAACTACTGCAAATAAGATGTCAGCTCTGACATATAAATAAATAAGCAGCAGGACCTTCAATGTAATCATGGTCACGTGGATGCTCATATGACTGTATTCAGGTCACGTGACCATCCCACCTGATCAGAAGAACCCACCCACATCCTTCTCAGGAATGCAAATAAACACATGTTATGCATATTATCATCCATTAACCCTTGTGTCACCCCATCCCAGGGGCATGAATACCACTGTATAATTCCCTGAGTAGAGGGGCAATCTAATACCAATAAGGAATACTTTAAATAAAAAATGAATGAGAAAATATCCACAGAGGGCTATAATATATAAATATATAAATATATATATATATATTAACCGATTATAGAATCCATGTTTAAAGCCCGGACAAATAATTGCGGTAGCAACAGTCATAATGCATAGAGGATTCAGTGTTGAATAATAATTATCAAGATTATCAGAAAAGACACACATAAAGTGATGTGAGAAAGTGCCAAAAATACAAAGTAGGTGCATGTGTGAAGTGCCCAGTGAAAGCGAAACACGCGTAAAAAAAAAAGAAAAATTAGTATATTTAAATATTCATAGACGTGTATACAAGGACCGATCCACCATCCATCGAATCTACTAAGTATTCCACTATCTAGATGATTTCCCCATCTCTCAGCATTAATACTTAAAATATTTCTAAAAAACAATAATAAATATTTTGCCCCCTGACGTACAGTATATAAGTGACACAATGTCCAATTATAGTAAGTCCGTATTGTATATTTTTCGACCAGTACTCATCGGCATGATTTTATATATGTGTTTATCGTCATTCTCATATTGTGTTTCAATAAAATGATGTTTTGTTATATTACATGTGTGGTCTATGTGATTTGGTAGAGAGGGTTGGATAACCTCTTTAATGTCTACTGAATGAACCACCAGCTAATCCTATGAAAGCCTCCTGAAAACAGAAATCCAGGCAGAGAAGGGTCATACAGTTGGAGTTTAACATGCCTGATCAAGTTGCTTTGGGGACATAAGCCAATGCCAGAGGTGTTGGCCAAGCTGAACGTTTATGGTAAAGGTTGGGGAGTGACTAGGAGATAGCTGCCGGGTGAATGTATGGTCAGATTTACACAGCTCAACCACTTCATCCTAATCTTTTATTCTCAGCAATGAGATTGGGGTCTTGGGGACTAAATATGTTTTTTTTTGACTGGACTTTACTTGTATCACCTACTGAATCTGGCTACCTAATGTGCTCAGACTCTTGAATTCCAGATGTCAGTGTACCAGATTTGCAGAGATAGTATTAGGAATCTGCTGTATTGATACAAGATTTTTCACATTTATCAGTTAAAAAGAACAACATTTTATTCTACAATGCTCATTTGGATTCCCGACACTAATGAAATAGGTGGCCAGTGTGAATCCACCCTAATAAATCTGGTGCATATAGAATTTTCTATTTTAGTCTCTTTTTACACCCGCTATGAGCAATTACAGTATACTTTTACATCACAATTTGCAACTTTTTAACATTTCCCTTTCTTCACACATGCAGCAATTTCCGGTCCGGCGCTATCAGTGTACAGATGTCGGATCTGTACACTGAAGTGCAGTACACATACATCAGTTGTATCCAGCTCCCAGCCTGAAGAAGCTGGCCGGACACAACTGATATATGTGAAGGGGGCCTAACATCTGTCCAGGGGGCCCAAGTAAATTCTTGCCCAGGGTCCAATCAATATTAAAGACGGCCCTGATCTGTCATGGATCTGCACAGACGGATCCATTCAGATAATACAAACGTCTGCATCCGTTCAGAACGGATCTGCTTGTATTATCTTTAACATAGCCACGACGGATCCGTCTTAAAACACATTATTGAAAGTCAATGGAGGACGGATCCGTTTTCTATTGTGCCAGATTGTGTCAGTGAAAACGGATCCGTCCCCATTGACTTACATTGTGTGTCAGAACGGATCCATTTGGCTCAGTTTCGTCAGACGGACACCAAAACACTGCAAGCAGCGTTTTGGTGTCCGCCTCCAGAGCGGAATGGAGACTGAACGGAGCCAAACTGATGCATTCTGAGCAGATCCTTTTCCATTCAGAATGCATTAGGGCAAAACTGATCCGTTTTGGACCGCTTGTGAGAGCCCTGAACGGATCTCGAAAACGGAAAGCCAAAACGCCAGTGTGAAAGTAGCCTAAAATGCAATGTGTGTAAGTGGGCTTTAATAAAACCCCATACACATGCCACAGAAAAAGCTGTCCTGACTTGAAGGCATGCTGCGGATTTCTAGTATAGTGAGGCTCGTCTGTAGAGTAAATTGTGAAGGTGACTGTGTCTAAAGACTAAATAGCAAAATTATTTGTCATGTAGTGTTCAGCACAGTGTCCACAAAATGTTTATTCCCTAGAACTCCATTTTAACATTTTTTATTACACTTACATGAGATAATAAAAATCAAGGTTGCATTTCTTAAATAGCTGTCTTATGTAACTTGGAAGATATCAGTGCGTCTGTTCTTTTGCTTTCAATATTTTCCGTAGCTTAGTCAGTGATATTATTACAGTGCCATCTAGTGGTTCGATAAAAAAAATGCAGATAAATAGATAGTGTCCAGGATTGCTTGGGTGTAGTTGGTATTTATTGTAATGCGGCAAAGAAACACTTTGTGTGACGTTTCGGCACAAATGCCTTTTTCAAACACATGCCGCTCTGGAGGAAGGAGCCAGATGATGCTGCGCTGAATAGGGGTATAGCATGCAACTGCATGCAATTGATATAAGCGCAATTGCATGCAGTTGCATGCTATACCCCTTCTCAGCGCAGCATCATCTGGCTCCTTCCTCCAGAGCGGCATGTGTTTGAAAAAGGCATTTGTGCCGAAACGTCACACAAAGTGTTTCTTTGCCGCATTACAATAAATACCAACTACACCCAAGCAATCTCGCTGGAGTTTATTTTAACATATAGACGGGGTGGGATCCCGACTCCACGCTTCATCACCAAGTGTGCCACACTGGTCTACTATTGCATTAGTGTCCAGGATTCTCATCGCATGTCCAGAGTGGAGAGTGGTTGCAAAGAATGCCCGGCTGCCCACACAGTAATGGTGTCCGCTGGGAAAACCCTAAACCGCAATGCCTCTCTTTGTGCCCCCACAAAAGAATAATGCCCCCCTTTGTGCCCCACTATTATAATAAGGTCCCTCATATCTGTCCCCACAATATACTAATGTGCCCCTACAATAAAATAATGTCCAGATTTGTGCCCCCACAATATGCACCCCCTTTTGTTCCCTCACAATATAATAATGTTCCTTTATGTGCCCCCACAATCAGAGGCGTAGCTAAAGGCTATTGGGCCCTGGTGCAAGGGTTCAACTTGGGCCCCCCTTCCCTCAGTGCTTTGTGGCCAGGGGCAGGGAAGAACATTGCCTTCATGCTGCTTGAGGTAAAAATTGAAACGGCACCCCCCCATGCCAAATTCTTGACCTAACCCCTTCCCTCCAGCCAGAAATGTAACTTGAAAAGCATGCACTTTCTATAAAACTGGTGTTTTCTTATGTGGCACAAGGGTCTTTGGGCCCCCTCAGGCTCCTGGTCTCGGTAGCGACTGCTACCTCTGCACCCCCTATAGCTACGCCCCTGCCGACAATATGAGAATGTCACCCATGTGTGACCCACAATATAACACTGTCTACCTTTTTGTGCCCCACAAGATAGTGCCCCCTATTTGTATCTTACATTGTAATAAAAGTTATAATATCCAGCCACCCCACACTGTTGTAATGTCCCCATTTTGTACCATAATTTTTATAAATCTGTCCCTACATAGTTATAATGTCTCCCCCACATTGTTATAATGTCCCCTTTTGTGCTAATGAAAATTAAAAAAAAATCTCACTTAATCTCACCTCTCTCCCTGTTTTCACGCCAAGCAGCTGGATCTTCTTCTTACTGACCATCAGTATTCTGATGCAGGCACCACAATGGCCTCACTACATTGCGCCTCCTGCAGTGGGTACTGACATCATTGGACTGCTCCCGGCCTCTACTAGGCCACAACCCAAAGCAGCCTGTGACTTACTAGAGTAAATGGTGGGTCAGGGAACCAGTGGTTCTCTGCTTTGCCATAGTCTTCAAGAGGATCTGCATCCTAAGAATGCTGATCCAGTTGAAAAAGGCACTGGACACCGGCAGGCCCCCTTCTCTTTCAGGCCCGGTCATGGCCACATTCCCTGTTACTGCTATAGTTATGCCACTATTGCAACTCATCACTGGGGATCCCAGCAGTGATATAATATTGATGGCCTAGCCTAAGGGTCATTTTTGAAAGGAAGAATAACCCTTTTAACATCAACATGTGTAACGTGCCTACTAAGCACCTGGGGTATCCCTTGCCCCTGAAGAGATTTTTACAATATATGTCCCTCTGATAGAGGAAGTTGTGACGCCAGTTGCATTTAAGGGGACATGGAGTGTAGTGATGTTGATACCCAGATGTAGGAATGCCAGAGTAGTATGAGGGTTGACTATAGTGTCCCTTAAGTGTGGCTTTAGCACTTTGTCACGGTGCTCCTACCTGGCTATCCGGAACCCCAAGCGTTGTAGTCCGAGGCAGTGCAAATAGGGTTGTGGATAAGGCGGGTTAATAAAGGAATTGAGTCCAGACTTGGATTGAATTAATCAAACGCAGCTTTACTTGGCAAACTTTCATTAAGGAACAATTTTCCAACTTTATCTTGGTTACCGGCAGATTTTGGCTTAAGTTCTTGCAGGCGCTTACTCTCAGCTCTGCTATATCTGAACTCTTTCGGCTCTGCTATGTTAGCTGGCTTAGATAGGTACTTTTGCTTCTGCTTTCTGCTGCAACTTAACTCAATGTAGTCTGACTCTATCTTTGTCTTGTCCAGGGAAACTTTTCTCCTGGCTTCGGAGGCTTGAAGCTGGGTTTGCTAGGCTGGAACACAGCCATCCCCTTACAGGGGCCGCTCTCAACTGCTTCCTAACTAACTAACTAACTAACTAACTCGTCCCTCTCTAGAGAGGGGAATAGAATGGAAGAAGGGTCCCATTCTATCTAACACAGCTCTGCCAGAAATGCTGCCATCTGCTGGTGAAACAGGTACATTACATGTTAAAGGGATTCTGTCACCAGGTTTCACCCCTGTCAGCTAAACATATGCTGATGTTCAGGGCCTCATCAGGATTCCTAATGTGGGCTTCTAAATGTGATCCGTATCCTTATTTTGCTAAAAAACAGGTTTTACTAACCTGTCACTCAAAGAAATAAGGTGCCCAAGGGGATGTCAAGGGATGCAAGGTCCCGGCTGCACCCACCGCTGTTCGTGCCCAGCGCCGCCTTTCCAGACTTCTGCACCGCCTCCTAATCCTCTGTGCCGCCTCTCGCTCTCCCTCCCTCCCCCTCCTCCTGCTGTAAGATATCGCGCGTGCGCACAGGGCTCTGAGAGGCTGGCGCCAGAGTGCAGGTCATACCTGGGTTGAGCGAAGTGCCGGCGCATGCGCACTTTGCCTTAAGAAGCCAAATCGAGAAGTCCGCATCAGGCAGAGCCCTGTGCGCATGCGCGAGATCTTACAGCAGGAGGAGGGAGGAGGGGGGATGGAGGGAGAGCGAGAGGCGGCACAGAGGATTAGGAGGCGGTGCAGAAGTCTGGAAAGGCGGCGCTGGGCAAGAACGGCGGTGGGTGCGGCCGGCACCTTGCATCTTGGCTGACATCTTAGCAGAACCTGACAGTCCCCATTATAGGTCAATAGGGTCTGACGGCTGTTTTTATTATAAATGCAGACGTGGAAAGAGCTTTATTTAACTATGTCAGCATGCAATAGCACTGAATGTAAGAGATGCCTGATGCGAAAACTGAAAAGGCCATAATTCTCTGCCAGAATGCACTATGTGGTAACAGTGCCCCCAATAGTAATAATGTCCCTCATTTTGCCCCCAGAAGTAATAATGCCCTCATAGTGCCCATACTAGTAATCATTTTCCCCGTAGTCCCCCTGTAGTAATAAAGCCCACCATAATGCTTTCAGTAGTAATTATTCCTCCTATAATGTGTGCCTGTACAAAAAATACCTCCATATAATGTGTCAGTACAAAAAAATGGCCCCTTATAATGGTTGCCAGTAAAATAATTCCCCTAACAATGTGTGCCAGTACAAAAATTCTATCTTATAATGTGTGCCAGTACAAAAATGCCCCCTTATGTGTGCCAATACAAATAATGCTCCCTTATAACATTTGCCAGAATAAAAAAATAACCCCTTTTAATGCCCCCAGTAGAATGAATGCCCCATAGTGGCCCCCCTAGAATGTGTGCTACTACAAAAAAGGAGGAGGTATTCCTTATAATCTGTGCCAGTACAAACATGCTCCCTTATGTGGCAGTAGAAAAAATGTTCCCTTATAACTTGTCGGTACAAAAAATTACCCCATGTTAGTGCCCCCAGTAGAATGAATATCCCAATAGTGGTCCCCTCATAATGTGTGCCAGTAAAAAAAAATGCTCCTTTTTAGAGCCCCCAATATCCCCATAGTGATTCCCCCATTGTGGCCCAACAACATGCTGCCAAATAAAAATATTAAACTCAAATCTTTACCTCCATTCTGTCAGCGATGCAGTGCAAGACACAGACCTGTTCCAGTCTGTGACCTGAGCTGTATGCAGCTTGGCTAGGCAGTGCGATGATGATAACATTGGCCTTTGGTAGGCTACATGAACTAGGACTAAAGCCTATTAGAGGGAATGGTGGGGCAGGGAGACATTGCTCTCATGTTCCGCCACAGCATTTCACTGTAACAGTAATTGTTTCCACAATGGAAGTGCTCATGGCCTTTCCGCTGTCGCCCACTTGACCCAACCTTGCACCGCCTGAAGCAATCGCCTCACCTTGCCTCATTGGCAGTGCCCCCCTGCTGGGACCCCTAGCAATCAGTTGTAATCTGTGGTGGAGCCCAATAGTAAGTGTTTAGTTTCCTTCTAGTGCTACTATAGGGAACATTTAACTTTACACATTTCACATTTAAATCAATCGGACTGTCTGTAATGCATGGATGTGTCTGGTACCTATTGACAAGACAAATTATTTGTAGCGGCTCTCTGCTCTAGCTATGGGGTGAGATTTCTGAATAGCGGAATTCCCTATATTAACTCAGAATTCCTTAATAGAGTATTTTTAAATGGCCACACAATCCCTTTAAGTAATTGGGAATTCCATTTAATGATGGTTACATAGCAGTGTTATTACGTACTCACAGGTAAATAAGAACTATATTGTTCTATGCTGTACATAGTTATAAAAGTGACAAAGCAATATCATATATTATATGATATAAAATAGTATACAGATTCATAACCAGGTCAAAACCATTATCCAAACATGATAATGATTTGCAAAGACTTGCACCAAGCTCTGATTTTGAAAAGAGTAATGTTAATATGGTATAAAATCATCAGCTCAGTAATACTGATCAGGAACAGACATTGATAAAACTCATAGCATACAATTAGGCTATCATAAGTAGTCAGGGGTTTACCTTTTCTAACAGGTTGTCTTATTTAATACTAGTCTTAAATATGATTTACAGTGCCAGAAAATGTAATCCATTCAAGGGGAATACTTAAAAAAATAGGGCAGTATGGGTTAAAGATAACAAATAGTATTACTTATCTCACTGATACCCTGGTGCCGCTGTTCTAATGCTGCTTTGGTCCTCACTGCTCTACCCTTCCTGATCCTGAGCTTGACACACAGGAAATGGCTTAGACCTCCTGTTCAGCCAATCACAGGCTGAGGATGGTAACTACTGCAACCCTTGATTGGCTGAGCATGAAGTCCAAGCCATTTCCTGAGTGTCGAGCTCAGGGCCTGGAAGTGGAGAGCAGCGGTGACCGAAGCAGCATTAGAACAGAGGCATTAGGGATTAGGTGAGGTAAGTAATGCCTATTTGTTAATTGTAAATCATACTGCCCTATTTTTTAAAGAAAGGCTGTCCTGGAAAAATCCCTTTAATTGTACATTTGATGCATTAGCATGTTAACCTGTTTTTTTAAAATTTTATTTACTGCTTGCTTAATCCCTCTCTTAGAGATACCAGACTCATCCTTCTTCATTTCAGGCACACCCTGTGGCCTTACTCAGCCTCTGAATTTACGCTTTTATATTTTGCATTCTAAATTATCACTGGGCAGGACCTTAATTATGTGTGTGAATCAGTTCTATGACCTGTAGTTTAGTATTTCATTAATGATGTACTTTTTTTTAATGACATTATTGCCTACAGAATGAATATTATTACTATAATAAAATGAAGTGGAAATAGGAGATTTGTAAGAAAATGTGTGTTAATTATATATTAAGTAATATTAGTTATTACTTTATTTACTTGTCATAATTTATATAATTTGTACATAACTGGCCTTAGGGGTATGCAGTCTGTGTGGCCACACAGGGACCGTCAGCTTCCCTAGCTGAAGGGGAATATTGTACAGCAATATTGCTAAGACAATGTACTTTATAACACTGTTAAATTATTTTATATTATATACAGTATGAAACTGTTATGTGGTCACTGAATTATTTGAACACTGTATAGTGGTATTCACAATGTGCAGCACCGCTACTTAGGTACTCAGCAGCACATTACAGTGTATAATAATGTAAGATAATGATCAACATACTCATATTAGCTCTCCCCCAGAAGCAAGGAAACTGTCATTCTAAAGCCACCCCAAGGTACAATAGAAATCAATGCCTGACCCATAAAAGAGCCTTGGAACATGATTAGGGATCTTAGCCAAGCCGGAGTCACCTCCAAAAGCAAGAGACGTCCAACTGTAGGCAGCTGTTTTGGGGTTTTCTTCTGGATTAATGCTAATTTGCAATGATCATTGTCTGTAAGACTCCCTATGCTTACTGGTGGTCTCTGCAAGGGAACACAGTACTTAGCCAAGAGCTTATCCACTTATGACACTGTATGATAATACACCTTATGGGGTGGGGGCAATGGAAGGTACTGCGCAGGGCACCATCCAACATAAGGTGTTCCCTAGTCCCATGTCCCCAGTGATGCTCACATCCTTGATCCTTGACTATTGACCTGTAAATATTTTTTTTGCTATATATTTCCATATACGTATCAGTTCAAACCACTAAACGAATGGTTATAAAGACTTAAACATTGATGAAATTGAACTTAACCCTCCCTTTTAGTAGCATAAAAAAGAAGAAAATAGTATAAAGACTCCGAGGCATTTACTCTGTATACATCAAAGTCAATAGGTCTTTATTTATCATGAATGAATTCAACAATCGATCAAAGCAATTTTCTCCTGTTATTTCACTCCAGCTAGTACGACATGATTACATCCAGATTAAGTGACAACATTTCGGTCGGACTGACCTTTGTCAAGAGTCAGACGTATCAGAGAAGAAGCAATACCTCTTCATGCCTCATGTCACCTCCTCCAGATACGATTTAACAAAGGTCACTCTGAACGAAGCATCCAGAGCAAGATTTTTGTACCTAGGCCACAGACCCCTTGATAAAGGTCGTTTCCGACCGAAATGTTGGGACTATTTTCATGGACTCTTATATTGATATAGATTCTGGATGGAATGTACAAAATGATGTGAAATTGCACATTATGTATTAAAGCATCACTTGAAAAGAATTCTTTGGTGTGTCATAGATTTCTCCATTTGACACAGACTGACATTTGTCTTCTATGAGCACCCACCATTGAAGGGTGTGCAGGTCTCTTCCTCTCCAAATATTAATCTGGATGTAATTATGTCTTACTTGCTGGAGTGAAATAAAAGAAGAAAATAGATTTGATCGATTGTTGAATTAATTCACTATAAATAAAGACCTATTGAATTTGATGTATAAAAATGGAGTGCCCTGGATTCTTTACACCATTGACTACTTGGTTGAAGAACCCGTCCAGTGGCACACCCTAATTTATCTACCCATAAAAAGGAGAAAAAACGAAGAGGGGCAGAAAAAGGGAAGGACAATGGGTGCCAAAGAGAACAGTAGTAAAAATGAGGAGCTAAGTACCTTCTTAGTATAGATAAATGTCAGATGAGATAAATGTCTGGGCAGCTGCACTTCATAACATCGGTATTGGTGGGTTGTCCTACACTGCATTAAACAGGAAGGATATTGAAGAAAAAAATTGTTGTATCAAAGGCGCTTGGCCATACAATAAAAACAGCTACTTGAGAGAGGAGGGGGAGCACATAACCTGCCTTAGCTTTTCTCAGAAGTCACCAAAGTCACCGGTAGATATTACTCACACACAAGGACGGGCCGACACAGAGGGCGGCAGGCAGGCCACTGACCACGTCGCTGCTGCTGCCGCGCCTGCCGGGCTGCCGGCCGCGCTGGAGGATGGAGGAAGTAGTGAGCACTTGGCACTGACTTACGTGCTCCCTCCCCGCTCCGCCTCCTGGCTCGGCCGCTCCACTGCTCTGGTCTCTGCTCAGTCGCTTGCCTGACTGGCTGCATACAGCGCGCACTTTGACCTGACACGCTGTACGCAGTCAGGTCACATGTGCGCCCTCTGGAGACCAGGAGCAGCGCGGGCAGCAGCACAGCACTGTGTCACAACCCAGCCCAGGCCCCAGCAGGGATAGAGCATGAGAGTCTTCCCTGAAGTGAAGTAAGATAGTTCTTAAATAAAGATAATATTCTTTTCCGTCTGATCTGAGGTCTGATGGGGTTCTGGATGGGGTAAAATTGGATGTCTGATTAATAACAAACATACAGATCTAAATGGCGGGAGGGGGGGGGGGGGGCGCACTTGGGCAGCTCAGCCTCTGTTGGTGGTGGACCTTGTCCCAGCCCTGCTCACACAACCTGCCCTAAGATGGATCCCGGACTCCAGACATTGTGGATATGTTTTATTACAAACCCTATTACAACTATGCGTTTCAGGGAATGACAAAAATTATACTAAGAATAATATAATTGTACATTATGGTAGAACATTGGATACCTACCATAACTCCTAGGATGATAACTAGTTGACACAGTTTTATACAACTTGCCATTTTTAATTTTCTGAAATTCCATTAAAGCAACTTTTACATTTTCCCCTACAGGTTAAATACAGTGGTGACAATTAGCTAATAATAATTGCTGCAGCTACAAGCAGGTTACATACAAGTAAACTGCTGATGAAATCTTTTATTTCCACCAGCCCTTAAAACAAACCAAACGACTACTGCTCAAAAGGCTAAAACCTGTTTTAAGGGAACAGTAATTGCTACTGATGCCAATAAATCTTCAGACTAATGCAAGCTCATTTAAAGTCGGTCTTTTTATTAGCATTAGGAGTAATGGTTGTTCGTTATAGACAGACGCCTTTAGGCTTAGAATTAATGTTCATTTAGTGAAATAAACTCACAGAACATAATGGAATTATATTTCTATATATGAACTTAATAGAGCAATTCCAGTCACAGCTAAAATTAACAATTTTGGTACAGTACTCCATTTGTTTTAATTATCTCTGTTTCTTTTATTATAAATTCTACTCCTTTTAACGCTTTCATCTTTTTAACCTGGGAGATGCTTTCTCCGATATTCATCGCCCCCCTTTCTGGTCAGTGCTCTGTGGAGTGGGGAAGAAAACTGACAAGAGGGTTGTGCCTCTTTAGAGAGTGTCATAGAGGATGTATGGTGGATTGTTCTATGGGGAGGGGGTCTATCTGTCACCATATTGTAATACATATGTCAATACTTTTAGGGGAGCATGTCACAATTTTTTTTTGTTTCTGATCCAAATGGAAACCTACAGGGAAAAAAACTCCATGTGTGTCTGTATGAAATCACATTTTAGGACTGCATAAACCCTCAATCCATTTTTCATATCCTATCATCATCAGAGCCTCCATGTTTATAAATTGTGGCAAATGCTGAATCATCAAGGCTGTAGCTTATAGCGGCTGAAAAGGTAGCAGTCAAAATTCCACCTGGTGTCCCCAAAAAATGGCACATGGTACATGCAAAGCAAAGTGAAATATTTTCTTTAGGGTTCAAGAGCTTCTAGTTATTTCTTTGCGATGTACCTTCATATAGATTCATGGTGCAAACTGAGCTGGCCAGAGATGTAGTAAAGACCACCACCCCATCTCCAGTAACTATTATGATGAATGGCAATTCTGCCTTGTTCTTAGGAATATGGAAATGGGTTGACAAGCTCTTTGGAAGATGCCCATTGTCATGCCTATTGTCACCCAGCTATTTCGTAAGGATTTAACATGAGTAAACAGCTATACTGTCATTCAAGTCAATAAATTCATTCTTAATAAGTTGCTTTGTTATTGGCAGAGAAGAAGAAATCGGATAAATCTTTTCAATAAGATTGGTGCATGACTGTATCCCCTTGTGGTGAATCAAATGCAATAGAGACATAGAACTTCAAACCAGACACTGCCCCATGTCCTGTATCATTACTTACACTACAAAATGATGTGAAACTTGATTACCGCCATTCAGCACCAGCTTACTCTCTACTCTTTTCTTTTCCAAGCAGCTTTGTGTTAGTTTGTAATCTCCCATAAGATAAAAATAACTTTTATTTCTGCATGAGTGTTCTTCTTTAAAAGAAGCCAAATGCTAATAACACCGCAATGACTATATGACCGGGCCAGACGCACCAGCCAAGTATTTTTATATTATCCCCAGTACTTAATAAGGATAATTTGCCCAAATAATTTCCATTGCATTTTTAGTAAAGGTCATCAAATGAATGATTAATGATACAAAGAAGTGTTTTATACCATTGTGTGAGCTACCATTTCTTGTGGTGGGCCCAAAGCAGAATCTGGTTTACCAAAAGTAATTTTTTACAGAATGGTATTTTGTACTGTCTTTATGGTTCCATGCACAATGCTTAACACTTGAGTGCTATAATGCACCTCTTTGTATTTGTTATATCTAATCAGAGACACCTTACCAAAGAAAGGTATGATGGATATAGTGCTCCCACATAAAGTCATATCATAGCAGTCTGAATAAAGCCTAACCTTTTTTGGCTAATTCAGGTGAAGGCATGGTACATAAGCAAC
Source organism: Bufo bufo (assembly GCF_905171765.1). NCBI lineage: Eukaryota > Metazoa > Chordata > Amphibia > Anura > Bufonidae > Bufo > Bufo bufo. Next base: position 264,730,324 of record NC_053394.1, on the reverse strand, counting down.
CACAAATTAACTCTGTAAAATCATGAAAATCAGGAAAATTGTTTTCCATTTTGGAGTCCATTTTGAAACCACTTGACCATAACTACATGCTATTATGCATTGAGTAGGCATCACATGATTCATTGGAATAGGTCCCATTTCTTGTCTGCACTGAGGCTTACGATAATTTATTTTTATCTTAACCACTTGCAAAAGCATAGGCAGTTAAAGCAGTGGTCTCACTTCAGCAAATAGCATTTATCATGTAGAGAAAGTTAATACAAGGCATTTACTAATGTATTGTGATTGTCCATGTTGCCTCCTTTGCTGGCTGGATTCATTTTTCCATCACATTATACACTGCTCGTTTCCATGGTTACGACCACCCTGCAGTCCAGCAGTGGTGGTTTGTGCTTGTACACTATAGAAAAAAAGCTCCAGCCTAAGCGCACTCCCGCAGTCCCAGCCACCAGAGAGACTGGCCCATTTTCCTATAGTGTGCAAGCATGACCACCGCTGCTGGATTGCATGGTGGTCATAACCTGGATACAAGCAGTGTATAATGTGATGGAAATATGAATCAAGCCAGCAAAGGGTGCAATGTGGACAATCACAATACATTAGTAAGTGCCTTGTATTTGTTTACATGATAAATGCCATTTGCTGAAGTGAAAAAAAAACTTTAAGCTAAACGTATTTTTGTAAGTTTGGGAGGGTAGATGAAGCTATTATGTAGGGTGTATTAAAGGGGTTGTCCTGCCATTTACATTGATGATCTATTACATTGCCCATTGTCTTAGACGTTATGGTGGTGCACTGTAATGACAAGTACTCGCTCCATTCACCTGAATAGAGGCAGTACTTGTAATTATAATTCACAATAGGTAGGTTACCACAATTAAAACGTACCATTTAATAAATCATTCATTAAAAGGTGTAGGCCCGTGTACATTGATTTCAGAGGCTTGTAGGTCGCACCAAAAAACTCCACTGATTAGCATGCCATAGTATAAGGTATACTAAAGTAAAGACAACAGAGGATAGAGGAGGATAGGATAGTGATATATATGGGACAACGAATACTGGGTCTCTGACCCTATACGTCCCTATATCTATCTACTAATTCCCCTCTTACTAAATGTCCCTCAGTGTCCCTCTTCAAAGGCAACAGTGACTGCCCAGCTTCGTCAACCAGCTCTGAAAAAGAAAAAGAAGAGAGAACACATAGTCCGCTCAAAACAGAGGTCCCGACGCGTTTCATTGGCCTCCACCAAATCCCCACGGGACCATTATACAGGATGGTATTGTAGTGTTCAAAAGTCAGAATCAATACTTTAAAAATGTATACAGAGCGATGATCAGTCGCTATCAATGTCCACTTAGCTGTCCATTAGTTCACCGGCACAGATCAGCAATAGGTATTAATATGGCATCCTGCGTGTGGCAGCAATTATGTGATCGGAGGACATCGGCGAGGGAGCACGTCCATCAAATGTGGACCTGCCCCCTTGTGCGATGTCAGAGCTGGGGGGGTACATGGGCAGAGATGCGGGAGGCGATTGGGCCCAATTCGCCTACTCCTACATGCCCGCCCTTCTATCAGTGTTGTAATACGTCGAGCGTGACCAACTGTAAAAGTGTCCGCTCCAGGCACTGAGGTTTAATTAGACTTAAACAGGTTCTAGGTTCAAACACAAGTGAAGATATGTACAGTGGCTTAAATTGATACAGAAAGTGATTCAAGATGACAGAGGTGATTAATGCCAGTAATACAGATTAAACGCACTAGAGAGGGCTCAATATAATGTAATGTAAAAAGGCTCAAATGAGCTAGTAAATCAATACCCATATGCAAATAAATAGATGTATCCTTAATTCATACATATGGGTATGTGAAAAGACACATGTATAGGCCCACTATATGTGCGCAAGTTAGCAATTATATATCTATGCAAATATATGGAGTAGTAGACTGGACATGGCCTATTAAGAGAAAAACACACAAAGTGGGTCTATTTGTGTAAAGATGGAATTTCTTATAATTAAAAGTAACAGCCAAACAGTAGTTGTTCATTTAGACCCCTAGGGTGGGCTGTTTTAAGTTCGAAAATCCACCAAGCTTCTCTTTGCAGGGGTCCCAATCTCCCCCTCTCTTAAGTGGTTGAAAAGCCTCAATGCCCATAAATCTAAGTTTAGAGAAGTCTCCCCCGTAATCCGTTTCAATATGATTGGCCAGAGGGGTATCTTTTTTTTTTTTTTTTGTGTCTCAAGTCGCCCAGGTGTTCTCCAATTTGCCTACGTAGCTCTCGCTTGGTCTTCCCAATATATTCGAGGCCACATCCACAAGTCGCTTTATAGATAACCCCTTTTGTTCTACAATTTATGAAGTGTCAGATGGTGTATTCCTTGCCCATAGCTCTGCTGGTAAAGAGGCGTCCCTGGGTAATAAATGTACAGCCGCTGCAGCGAAAGCACCCCACAATAGGTTGAAGCCAAGTATGCGGCCTGAGTGCTGCCTCGTCAAAGTGGCTGTGCACTAAGCGATCATGTAGAGTGTGACCCCTGCGGTAGGTGACTTGAGGTGTTTCTGAGATCACCTTTTTGATGTCCGGATCCAATTGCAAAATACCCCAATATTTTGCTGCTGTATCATAGGTACCTATTAGCCGTATTTTGTTAGTCTCAAGGTTTTGGGGTGCAGTAATTCTATCCTATTGCTTTCGCAGGCTCTCCTATAAGCTGTCTTGAGTATAGGGTCAGGGTATTCTTTTTCAAGAAACCTGTTTCGCAAGTCATCGGCTTGTTCCTTAAAATCCCTAATTGTGGAACAGTTTCTTCTCATCCTGAGGTATTGTCCAACTGGAATCCCTCGTTTTAGGGATAAAGGATTCAATCCTTAGAGAATTACATTAAACATCACATTGTCCTAAGGGGCTTGAGAATAACCCTAACTCCAGCTAGGAGATGCAGGAATACGGCATTAATGAGTAAATGGGAGCAGGAAGCCACGCAAAGCTCATTACGTTTCTTGCATATCCTGCTGGAGGAGGAGAAAAAGAATCCTGCTACACTGGATAACAAACTAAGGGAACAGATTGCGTTGACACAAACATTTAAGCAAGAAACTGATTTCCCTAATAAGGAACTCCAACTCAAAAGTACTCAAGATAAATTCCAGTTTCATCTAAAAGAGTGTAAGCATCGTCAATTTAACAGAGACCTTCAGGACTTTAAAGAAAACCGTGTATATACTAGTATAGAACGTGGGACATTACATAATAAACCACACGAGTCAGGCATTACATCAAGTGATACGGAGACTTCCGAAGTAGAAAAGGAGGGGGGACAGATAAATCGAGGAAGGGGTAGAATACGTCAGAGAGGTAGAGGTGCATGGGGGGTGGGGGTGGGGCGTGACATAATTTTTTTAGAATCAAGCGGACCGTACCAACTACGAAAAACGCAACCAACAAAAATCACCTCCCTCGACCAACATACCCCAGAACAACATGGGCAGATAGTTAATCTCTCCAATAAATATTTGAAGCAAACAGAAATAGCCTTTTCTTTGTTCCCACCTCCACATTTAATTTGTTCAAGTGGATTAAAGACATCAACTTCTTTGCGAGAAAATTGGAGATGGCACAAACACTTTACATTAAGAACCAAGCGGGAAAGTAAGGAGCTGGGGATTTTATCCGACATATTGCAAGATGTCCAGTTACTTTACAGCTTAAGTGAAAGCAGACCGCAGAAGGGCAATGGCCCCTTCACTAATTAGAAAAATAAAAGTATAAGATGCCTCCTTTGAGTGACCACACGTGTATAGATGCTTTTGTCATCCAGGTCTCTCAGGAATTGGAGGCAATAACAATAAAGAAGCCATGTTTTAATTGTTCAAAATTGGATTTTAAAGCACTCACCAATTTGGAACAGGACCATTATATTACAATAAAACCCTACGATAAGGGGGCAATATTGTTATTATGGAGACTTCTCAATATAGAAAAATGTGTCTGGACCTGTTAAAAGACAAAAATACATATGATAAACTCTTATCTGACCCCACGACCCTTTATCAGAAAAAATTACTTGACATTTTGCGCCTGGCTAGATCGGACGGTCTTATATCAGAGAAAGAATTTGTGTAAATAGTCTTAGCCAAAATGTAGGAATCTATGTTTACTAAATCCTTGCACCATTCATCAAAACTCTGCCCTCTTATATTAGAGACACCAGTGATCTTTTAGGCCGACTTGAAGGGGTCTCAGTGGAGAAGGGGATGGCACTTGCATCGATAGATGTAGAGGTGATGTACTCCTCTATACCGTACCATCTGGGACTGAGGGCTGTTGAAGTATTTCTTACTATGAAAGGTTGTCAATATCAAGCCCACAACAAACTGGTACTGCAGCTGCTTGACTTCACCCTAACATCTACTTTGTCTTCAATGGTGCCTTCTACCACCAGATCAGAGGCACGGTGATAGGGAGCTCGTGTGCCCCATCGTACGCCAACCTGTTCCTGGGCTGGTGGGAGAGGACTATCGTTTTTGGAGACATACCAAGTGTACACACTACCAACTTACTGACTTGGAATAGGTTTATTGATGATACCTTCCTGATTTGGAAGGGCAACAAACATGACTTTGCTGAGTTTGTGCGGGAACTGAACATTAACGAGATTGGTATGAGATTCACCTTTGACTTTAAGATGGATGCTCTCCCATTTCTTGATATTGAGATTGCCAGGGGCGCAAGGTGGGAGATTAGGACCAAGACGTTTCGCAAACCAACGGCTACTAATTCGCTTTTAAACTGGAGGAGCTATCATCCTTTATCCCTTAAACAAGGGATTCTGGTTGTACAATAGGATGAAGAAACTGTTCCACAATTAGGGATTTTAAGGAACAAGCCTTATTCTTGAAAAAGAATACCCTGACCCTATACTCAAGAGAGCTTATAGGAGAGCCCGCGAAAGCAATAGGACGGAATTACTGCACCCCAAAACCGACAAAATGGAGACAAACAAAATCTGGCTAATAGGTACCTATGATACAGCAGCAAAAGAAGTGAAATCGGTTCTAAATAAATATTGGGGTATCTCAAAAAGGTGATCTCAGAAACACCTCAAGTCATCTACCGCAGGGGTCACAGTGTACATGATCGCTTAGTGCACAGCCACTTTGACGAGGCAGCACTCAGGCCGCATACTTGGCTTCAACCTTTTGTGGGGTGCTTTCGCTGCCGGGGCTGTGTAGCCTGTACATTTATTGCCCAGGAACACCTCTTTACCAGCAGAGCTACGGGCAAGAAATACACCATCAGACACTTCATAAATTGTAGAACAAAAGGGGTTATCTATAAAGCGACTTGTGGATGTGGCCTCGAATATATTGGGGCTGTTCAGCCACTTAAGAGAGAGGGAGACTGGGACAGAAAGTACTGCAAAGAGAAACTTGGTGGATTTTCGAACTTAAAACAGTCCACCCTAGGGGTCTAAATGAACAACTACTGTTTGGCTGTTACATTTAAATTTATATGAAATTCCATCTTTACACAAAAAGACCAACTTTGTGTGTTTTTCTCTTAATAGACCATGTCCAGTCTACTACTCCATATATCTGCATAGATATATAATTGCTAACTTGCGCACATATAGTGGGCCTATACATGTGTCTTTTCACATACCCATATGTATGAATTAAGGATACATATATTTATTCGCATATGGGTATTGATTTACTAGCTCATTTGAGCCTTTATACATTACATTATATTGGGCCCTCTCTAGTGCGTTTAATCTGTATTACCAAAAACCAAAATCTGTATGGGAATTAGTAGATAGATATAGGGACATATAGGGTCAGAGACCCAGTATCCGTTGTCCCATATATATCCCTATCCTATCCTCCTCTATCCTCTGTTGTCTTTACTTTAGTATACCTTATACTATGGCATGCTAATCAGCGGTTGCATCTTTTTTTTTTTGGTGCGACCTTTGTGTATACAAACCTCTGAAATCAATGTACACGGGCCTACACCGTTTAATTAATTATTTATTAAATGTTAAGTTTTAATTGTGGTAACCTACCTATTGTGGATTATTATTTTGAATATGGTCACCAATGAGAATATAAGGCTTTGACTATAGCAACTTGGTTGTATGATTTTCTAGTACTTGTAATTACACTACGCCACCACTCCACAGGAGGTGACGTGTAGTGTAGTAAAGAGGATGAAGCGCCACCTCCTCCTTAAACATCTTATCGGCAGGGGTTCCAGGTATTGGACCCCCGCCGATCAGATATTGATGACCTATCCTGACGATAGGTCATCAATATTAGTGGCAGGACAACCCCTTTAACATGATTCGTTGTTGTATTTTCCATAATAATGGCAAAACCCTGAAATTTATGAAAAATCTTGTGCAGTGTTGCTGCAATAATGAGGATTGTGGCAAAAGACTCTCCAATACTGTCACAAAATCCACTCATATAAATGCACCCTAATTCAGTAGGTTTCCATTTGTTAATGCAAACTACCAAGTCACTCTCTATAGTAAGGTGGACCATACAGTTTACATGTTTGGTTGACATCTATCCTTCCTGACTCCCCCCATAGACATGAGTGTGTTTCTGAATGGGGAGAAAGTAGCAAACTGCTGTCAGACACCTCTGTCATTGGATTATTCCTCCTGAGAGCAAAAGGATCAGGCATGTTGAAGTCCAACAGCCTGATCCTTCTTTTCCCTGACATCTGCCATAAGGGAAATATCAGGAGCTGCTCTTACACATTAGATGGTTTGCCAGTCCTGCCTAAATTGACGGGTTCAGCCCACATTGATCTAATGTGTATGTCCAGCTTTTGTTTTTATCAACAACTTATCCACCCATATTTATAGCTTACTATATGGCACATGACATACAGCTGTACTAAAGGGAATGTGTCATCAGAAAATGACCTATTGTTTAAATCAAGTTTTTATGTTAAATATATTTTTGAAGGATTTTGGGTGGTTATTTTTAATTTTCCTTGTCACTATCTATATTTAAAAGAAAATCCTAAGAGGCCACTAAGCCGAATAATAGACACCACTTCTTGGTCTGTACAGATCACTTTTTAACATTATCATCATAGGCGGGTTTACAATGACAAATATCACCTATATATAGATAACACAGGATCCACCTTTCACAATAGGTGATATCACAGCTTATCTACTCCCTCTTGACCTCTGCACAGACCTAGAAAACTGTCCCATGGACATCAGAGCCCCCTCCAGTGTATTGTGACTATTGTAAAGCATAGTTCTAAATGCTGTTGGCAACAGCTCAGGCAAGATGGCCACCCCCATAATGATATTCAGGAAATGGAACAAAAAATTCTAAAACTCGAAAATAAAAACAAATAAAAAATGGGTCACTTTGGTTTTAACTGGCAGAAAAATATGTGACACATTCCCTTTAACAGAGTAGCTGTTGACCCTAGCCACTGTGTATAAAGATAAACTAATCCCCCCCCCCCTCCAGAAAATATCTAAGTATTAAAATCATTGCCTGAGGATTAAGAAAACAAATTAGGCTAGGTTGACATCTGTGGCACGTAACTCCAGTAGTGTATACCAGCAGAGGAGTTACCATATCCAGCACTGTCACACACTGCCAGTCATCATCAGATTCCTATTGACTAGTCCGGTAGTCTGCTCTTCTGCTGGAACAGACTACCAGAGTTACCTGCCAGAGATGTGAACATAGCCTTAGGGTGCATTCACACGACCGTAAGCCTCCGTGCCTATATGCACTCAGTATTGCGGATGCGGATTCATTGACTTGAATGGGTCCGCAATCCGCAAGTTACGGTGAAAAATAGGACATGTCCTATCTTTTGCGGAGCAAAGGCATGGATCAGGAGCCCACAGAAACACTGGGAAATGCTTCCGTAGGCTTTCTGGTCCCATGCCTCATGTCCTATTTTTTGCGGTATCTTGTGGATTGTGGACCTGTTCAAGTCAATGGGTCCGCACCGCAATACAGGATTCACACGGTTGGTGTCTGTGCATTGCGGACCGCTATTTGCAGTCCGCAGCACGGGCATGGAGCCCTTACATCCCTGTGAATGGACCCTTTGCAAGTCTCACTACCTCATTATCTTTACAGCACTGCATTGTTATTTTGCAGTAGAAAGCATTGTAAATTATGGACAATTGGGGATAGAGAGGTACCAGTCACCCTAAAAGCCACCTATGAAGACATCAGCAATAAATAGCACACGTTAGATTGGGGCCCTGTGACAGATTTTGCATTTGGCCTTGGAGCTTCAAGTTACTCATCTAGTGAAAGATCCAACATAGAAAGTGTTTTATTTTTATAATAGTAATTAGAATAATAATAATAATAATAATAATACAGTGGTATAATGTAACACAGGCATACATAACATGGTCGTATTTCTTATCATTTCTCTTTATTCCCAAATTCGGAGATTGTCTTTTCCGCCACCTTGACACTAGTTATTGATATATCATGGTGTTAGAAGGCGGTGCAGACATAATTCTCTAAAGCACACACCATTAAATATTCAGAGGCTAATGTGTGAGCGTATGTCTGTGGAAACATTGGCACATTGGGTTGATTTTTGTTATTCTTTTAACATATTAACAAAGTTTGTTGATTTTGAAACTCATCAGATGGATTTCAGTTGTACGATGACATTGCTCATGGTCACTTTCCTATGCACGCAACAAGGTTAGGGTGAGGAGGGCTTAAAAGAACCAAAAAGCCCCAATAATACTGCACAGAGCATGAATGAGATTTAATTGCTAAACAGACTGGTGGAGCTGAGAACCAAGGCCATGGTGTGGAGCAGTGTTAAAGGAAATGTGTAATCAGAAAATGACCTATTGTCTAAAACCTGTTTTTATGTTTAACATATTTTTAAATAATTTAATTTTTGTCAATATTTATATTTAAACAAAAAACATAAAATCCTGCAGTTTTCGCACTGGCCACTAAGAATAATAATTGGCACCAGTTCTTGGTCTGTACACGACACATTACTGCAGTTACCTACTTATCTATTCACTGAGGTGATATAATTACTGGCAGGATTAGAGTGACAGATAAGACAAGATCAACCATTCACAACAGGTGATTGTCAAAGCTTATCTATTCCTTCGTTGTACAATGACCTCTTCACAGATCACAGAGCATGCCTAGAAAACTGTCCCATAAAAGTCAATGAAGTCCCCTCCAAACCATTCTCACTGTTTACCGCCGGCCCACTGACGTCATGACTAGTATCAACTAGCGTGGGCGGGGCTAAGCTCTGTTCACTTGAATGGAGCTTAGCCGCACCCACGCTAGTTGATACTAGTCGTGACGTCACTGGGCCGGCGGTAAACAGTGAGAAGGCCGCGGCACTACTGCCGGCTCTGCTGTCTTCTCAAACAGCTGATCGGCGGGGGTCCCGGTTGTCGGACTCCCGCCGATCAGAAGCTGATGATCTATCCAGAGGACAGATCATCAGTTAAAACAAAGTGCAGAACCCCTTTAAAGATATACAATATACAGAATATACAATTTACAGAACATAGGTTAAAAAAAAATCACCTTGAAGGAAACAATATGGTACACATACAGTGAAGCATTATTAGTACAAATCTCCAGATATTTTAATAGGCAGACATCACTCACATAAAAAGTGTATGAAAGTTTTTAATGATAACTGATGTCACAATTACAACCAGAATTCAGTAATGTTAATGGAGATTGAATTTTTTTCCATATGTCAAATAATCTCCACTGTTAAAACATATTGTTTATTACTGTACATGTATTTAGCTGAAATCTGATTGTAATGTTTAATAGCAGCTGAGAAAAAATGTACATGGATCAGTGGAACAAATTTCAATCAGTACGAACCATGTTAAATAGCATTCTTATGGTCCATGTTAAAGGTTGTCTGGTTTAAAAAAAAATGATTAGAGATGTATAAATGGAGAATGTTCCTGAACTATAAGACAGGCAGGATCCTCAAATACCTTCTCTCACTCTGAGATTTCAATGAGAACTGTGCAATGCATCATTTCACCTGTGGTGGAGCTGCAGGGTAACTCAACACTTCCTGCCAGGTCACTGTATAGAAGATTGCTGTGGTCCAACTCTATGATCAAGACACCCTGTAATCATCTTATTGTCGCGTAAACCTTCTAGGAAAAAATGGTTTTCCGATATGGATAAACCCTTTAATGATCATAGTTCGGTCTGTGCATATCTACAAAACAAATAACTCATAATTTTTTATTAAACAATATTTTGCAGATACAGAAAAATCCCAACAGAACCAAACGGATGACTCAAACCCCGAAGATGGTTCATTAAAGAAGAAACAAAGGAGACAAAGGACACATTTTACAAGCCAGCAGCTGCAAGAACTGGAGGCTACTTTCCAGAGGAACCGATATCCAGACATGAGCACCAGGGAGGAGATTGCAGTGTGGACCAACCTCACTGAGGCCAGAGTCAGAGTAAGTACAAAATATATTCACTGTTCTCAAGAGGTCTATTATTTAATCTAGTTTTATATGTCAGGAAATTGTAAAAAAAAAAAAATAATGGCTTAACAGTATACAGTAGTCCATTAGGCTCCATTCACACGTCCGCAAATGGGTCCGCATTCGTTCCGTAATTTTGCGTAACGGGTGCGGACCCATTCATTTTCTATGGGGACGGAATGGATGCGGACAGCACGCATTTGCGGAGCGCGGCCCCGATCTTCAGGTCCGCATCTCCGCAAAAGATAGAACATGTTCTATTCTTGTCCGCAGCTTGCGGACAAGAATAGGCATTTCTTTAGGGGTGCCGGGCTTGCAGCGTTTTGGTGTCTGTCTGACGAAACTGATCTAAACGGATCTGTCCTGACACACAATGTAAGTCAATGGGAACGGATCCGTTTTTAATGACACAATCTGGCACAATAGAGAACGGGTCCGTCCTCCATTGACTTTCAATGGTGTTCAAGACAGATATGGCTATGTTAAAGATAATACAAATGGATCCGTTTTAAACGGATGCAGACGTTTGTATTATCTGAACGGATCCGTCTGTGCAGATCCATGACGGATCCGCACCAAACGCGAAAGTTACAAATATTAATTGTAAGTTATTTCTTACTCTATGAAAAACGAATACTTTGTTCCAAATCCCGAAAATAAAGAAAGAAAATAAAGATGAAAAAACGAAAGAAAATTTTAATATAAGCATAGACAGATAAAACGAGTCCTTACATATAACAGTCAGTAATAGCTGCTGGAAGCTTTCTATGATGATGACAGGAGTTTCTTCAGGGCCTTGTACAGTACATGCAGTGCATAAGAAAAATAACAGGGAGCTGCCCTCTCCTGGTTCCCAAAGAATCTTGTATCAGAATATTGTATTCTGAGTAGAGATGACTCATCAACAAGAGTCCTTCACCTTCGAGGGGCTGTCCCTGCTGCTGCATGATTGACAGGGCTGTACATCTCGCTCAGCCCTGACAATTTCTGCTCCAAGTAGTGGCACAAGCACAGAGGTTTTGCTCCCTCTACCGTTGCAGAGACTGTGCATACACCGCTACACTTCCAGTTAGCGATGCGTGAACATTCACTGCTTCCGAAACAGAGGCTCCGCACTTGCACAGCTATTTGGAGCAGCAGCACATGTGCAAGATTGTCAGGACCAGGTGAGATTTCTGGCACTGTCAATCAAGTGACAGAGAGGCGCTTCTTCAGCAAAATGGACACCCCCCTGACAGCTGAAGAACTCATGTTGATGAGACTAATCAATTTGTAGAAATCGATTCGCTCATCTCTTATCGTGAGGCCGTTTTTAACCTGAGGGATTCCTTTATGGAGTTGTCAGAAATCCATGTCAAAACGTGTCTACAGCAAATGCTGAAAAAAATCTGTAACAGATTGGACATTCAGTAAATTTAAGGAAACTTCACATACATAACATTTCTGCAACTGAAAATCAGCTCCATTCATTGGACTGTAGCCAGGGGTGCACCTAGCCTTTCTGCTGCCTGAGACAAAACTGAAACGGCGCCCCGAAACCCCCAATGCCAATTTCTTAGTCTAAACCCTTCCCTCCAGCCTTACTGTAAAAGACATACTTGGAAAAGATTACATACAGAGCTACAAAACATACAGGGTAATACAGCACCGCATACTGTGCCCACTGTGCTTCCCAATACTATACTGCAGAAACAGATAATCCCCCTTCTGCTGCCCCCGTCTTGCCCCTACCTGGTGCTGCCTGAGGCAATCGCCTCACCCCGCCTCATTGGTGGTGCACCCCTGACCGTAGCTTTCAGAAATACACGTGCTTACAAAAAAAAAAAGCTATTAGATAAATTGAACTAATTTTCAGTTGCAGAACTTTTCTGTAACCAAATCTGCTGTCTGTGAAGGCACCCTAAACACCCATAGCATGTCTTCAGCAGATGTATTCTTCTGTATTCTGTAGTCATTGACTTTCAGTATGGATCTAATTTGCGCACTGCATGTGCATATTGCCTGTTCTAATATGAACAGGATGTTTAGGATGCCTGCCACAAGTACAGGAACTCTCAGTCAGGTGTGAAAATTGATATCCATTCCTACTGTAAAATGAAGTAATATGTAATACATTTTATATATAATAGGAATGCTGCTAAAGATGTAGCTATTAACATTGTATGATCTATGTTTCTTATGTATAGGTTTGGTTCAAAAATCGGAGAGCCAAGTGGAGGAAACGAGAAAGGAATCAGCAAGCTGAACTTTGCAAAAATAGCTTTGGAGCCCAATTTAATGGACTCATGCAGCCCTATGACGATATGTATTCTGGATACTCCTATAACAACTGGGCCACCAAAGGCCTTGCAACTAGCCCCCTCTCTGCCAAGAGTTTTCCTTTTTTTAACTCCATGAACGTTAGTCCTCTTTCATCCCAACCAATGTTCTCTCCACCCAACTCAATTGCTTCAATGACCATGCCTTCATCTATGGTTCCTTCAGCAGTGACTGGAGTTCCAGGCTCTAGCCTTAACAATTTGGGAAACATTAATAACCTTAATAGTCCCAGCCTCAATTCAGCTGTTTCAGCCAGTGCCTGCCCCTATGCCTCTGCCGCCAGTCCCTACATGTACAGGGACACTTGCAATTCAAGCTTGGCAAGTTTGAGGTTGAAGGCTAAGCAACATGCCAACTTCACATACCCAGCAGTACAGACTCCGGCTTCCAACCTGAGCCCTTGTCAGTATGCTGTGGACCGGCCAGTATGAAGGATCACGCCATGCCAAAGACTTGATGGTAGCTATAATGCGGAAGACCCAATTGCCCTGCAGGAGATGCCTTTAAGAAATGGGCATGACAATTTCTCTGAGAAATCCTTTCCATTTTCAAAGTGAGAGATTAAACTGCAGACTCTACTTTGTTTTTGGTTCAACAGGACATTCGATATGCTTACATTGGGAAGACAGTATTTCCAATCCAAAGAAAACAGAATTCCATGACCATGAGTAGTCTTGCTTTTATAATGCAAGCTGTTTAATTGTTGTGGTTTTTATTGAGGCTCCCGATCTTTGTACAGTTGACTAAACCCAGAGACATATAATATGTATAGGTCACTTAAATGCAAAGAAGATCTCCAGATACTTATTTATCATAAGGATGACCCAAATATATACAAATCAGAGAACTATACTGCAGACATGTGCATGACCGTGAACATTGTCCAACCAGCTGCCACACATGTAATCTAAGGAAATAGGATGTATATATATTATAAAAATATAAAATTAAACTTTTTTCTTGTTTTGTATGTTGAATAATCTATAAAATAGAATTTAAACAAGGCTTGTCCCAGGTGGCGTAGAGTGCAAGGCCACAGACCATATTTTCTGCTTCAAGCCTGCTTGGGATTACTTTGAAGGTGTAACTTTTAACAATGGTCATTTCTTTTTCAACAAATGTCAGCGCCCCTGTCCCCTTTCTTCTTTCCCAATTCCATTTGAAAGACAAAAAATAAAATAAACGTTGAATCATTTGACTTCTAGATGTCTTCTTATTAAGGTTATTTTAACCCCAGATGACTCTCACATGCTATCTTTTCATATGTACCCCTGATATATACAGAGCCTTGAAAAAGTATTCATACCACTTGAACTTTTACACATTTTTTCACGTTACATCCACAGACTTAAATTTATTTTATTAGGATTCTATGTGATAGACCAGCACAAAGTAGCAAGTATGTGTGAAGCAAAAAGAAAATGATACATGGTTTTCAAAATTTTAAATAAATAAAAATCTGAAAAGTGTGGCATGCATTTGTACTCTGTACTCTGATAACCTAAATAAAATCCAGTGTGACCAACTGCCTTCAGAAGTCACCTAATTAGTAAACAGAGTCCACCTGCATGAAATGTATTCTCAATATAACTACAGCTGTTCTGTGAAGGCCTCAGAGCTTTGTTAGAGAATATTAGTGATCAAACAGCATCATGAAAATCAAGGAACACATCAGAGAGGTCAGGAATAAAGTTGTGGAGAACTGTAAAGCTTGTATAGGTTATAAAAAAAATATCCCAAGCTCTGAACATCTCACAAAGCACTGTTCAATCCATCATCCAAAAATGGAAGGAGTGTGGGACAACTGCAAGCCTACCAAGTCCATCTAAACTGACAGCCCAGGCAAGGAGAGCACTAATTAGAGAAGCAGCCAAGAGGCCCATGGTCACTCTGGAGGAGCTGCAGAGGTCCACAGCTCAGGTGGGAAAATCTGTCCACAGAAAAACTATTAGTCGTGTACTCCACATGACTATGGAAGAGTGGCAAGAAGAAAGTCATTTTTGAAAGCAAGCTTTACAAAGTCCGTTTACAGTTTTCTCCAAGCCATGTAGGGGAAACAGCAAACATGTGGAAGAAAGTGCTATGGTCAAATGAGACCAAAGTTGAACTTTCTGGCCTAAATGCAAAACGCCATGTGGGGCGGAAAACTATCACTGCACATCACCCTGAACACACCATCACCCACAGTAAAATATGGTGGTGGCAGCATCATGCTGTGGGGATGCTTTTCTTCAGCAGGGACAGGGAAGCTGATCAAAGTTGATGGGAAGATGGATGGAGCTAAATACAGGGCAATCCTGGAGGAAAACCTGGTAGAGGCTGCAATAGACTTGAGGTTCACCTTCCAGCAGGACAGCGACCCTAAACATACAGCCAGAGCTACAATGGAGTGGTTTAGATCAAAGCATATTCATGTGTTAGAATGGTCAAGTCAAAGTCCTGACCTAAATCCCATTGATAATATGTGGCAAGACTTGAAAATTTCTATTCACAGATGCTCTCCATCCAGCCAGACTGAGCTTGAGCTATTTTCAACCTCTAGATGTGCAAAGCTGGTAGAGACATACCTCAAAATACTTGCAGCTATAATTGCAATGAAAGGTGGTCCAACAAAGTATTGACTAAGGGGGGGCGCTGATTTTTATTTATAAAAAGTTTTGAAAACTGTATCATTTCATTTCACTTCACACATACTACTTTGTGTCTATCACATAAAATCCCAATAAAATACATGTTTGTGGTTGTAATGTGAAAAATGTGCCTTTACTCAAGGCACTATATATATATATATATATATATATATATATATATTTTACATTTTTTTGAGGATTCTATTTTCTGAAAATACAAGCCATGGTGTTACCTTTAATATAGGCTTTAAGAAGGCTGTGTCTGACACAGGGATTCCTTTTTTCTCTTTAAATTACTATGACATGCATCGACCCTCAGGCACAACACAATGGGCAAGTTTTGTCCAGTGGGTTCCCTTCATACTGTGGAGGAGATTGTTGCATCAGCATTTATCAGTCTTCATTAGTATTGTCATAGTATTTTCTTTTTCTTTGTGGGATAATGTTTTTTGTTCATTGAAGCCTGAAGTAAAAAAAAAAAAATTATGGCAATTTGTCATTAATTTATAATCAGTTTTGGGCAGTAAAAGTAAATATACAGTACTTCAAAATATAAATGCACCTTGAAGGGGTTGTCCCATCCCACTGGATCCATGGTGAGATGTGACTAAGAACCAGCTGTACACTACCATGGAAGCTGCTTTTTCTAAGTCCAGTCACCTTGGGCAGGCGCTTAGTCCCATCTGGCTGTGGAAATGTCAAGATTGGACAACCCCTTTAACTCCACTAGTGTTATAATTCTCCTCCGCTGTCCATATACTAATGTGTAATTTAAACATTTTTACATTTGAACACAAGTGTTATTATCGCGCATTATATAAGGTACCACAATTCAATCAGTGTATTGTTAAAATGTAATGTCGTTTCGAATGACTTTTCAGAATAAGACATCATGTGCGTGTACATGAGGAGTAACACCATTTCTGGCCATGGCTTGTATATGGCATTTATCAGCAGAATCCATCTCTATTTTCTAGCATTTGCCGATCTCAGCATTGTGGCTAGAATGTACGGGCTCCTAGGAGACTCCAGCCCCAACCTTAAAGGGGTTGTCTCATGATCGACAATGGAGGCATATCGCTAGGATATGCCCCCATTGTCTTATAGGTGCGGGTCCCACCGCTGGGACCCACACCTATATCGAGAATGGAGCCCAGCAAGGTGGTAGCTGGAGGATTCCGGTCCAGCCACTACCAAGCCGGCTCCCCATAGAAGTAAATGGGAGCTTACCGCGCTTGCGTGGCCCCCGCTGTCATTAATTTCTATGGGGCCGACGGAAATAGCCGACCCCATAGAAAATGAATGTAGGGCGGCTGCGCATGCGCAGTGTGCCCTCCTTCACTTGCGGGCCTCTGTTATCGATATAGGTGCGGGTCCCACAGCTGGGACCTAGCGATATGCCCCTATTGTCCATGATGAGACAACCCCTTTAAATGATTCTCAGAAACCATATCTACTACCCCAATAACCCTGATCCTACACCTGACCCTAACACTCCTGAATATGCACAGAGGTTCTCAATATGCAGCGCTACTTTTCATTACCACCTGTCTCAGTGTCATGGGACCTCGTCACATGCCCTCCCAGGAGCCCATACACTCTAGGATTTACCCTGAGCTCCAGAGTGAGCAGAAAGTAGCTACTATGATGTCTTCCATACAGTCCACAGCGGCAAGAGGAAATCCTGCCCCCCTATCTCTAGCTCTTACATACACAGAAGCAGGAGCAGCATGGAGGACATTGCACAGTAGTAAAGAGAAGTTTCTCTGTCACTCTTACTGCAGGCACTTCCTACTCCTCCCACTCTCTCCATAGGCTTTTATAAGCGGCGATTGTAATCTGATCCCTCAGTGAGTTGATCAATTTCTTCTGAGGTGCGCTGAGATTAATTGATCAGTGCAAGAGAACGGAAGGAGGTTTAGAGGGGGAAGAGTCTGATAAGTGGAGAAAAATATTTTTTTCTGTAATTAGCTATATTACATGGTTTATTAATGCTTTTATTATTGCTCTATGGAGAAAAATGAAATCAAAGTTACTCTTTAAACTCTTAAAGACATGCACTGTATATGTACAGCACAACTTGTCTCTTTAAAGATGGCGCCTGCTCCCACAAAGAAGTGGAAGGCGGCCCTATCAGTAATTGACAGCTATCTCTGTGTACACAGTCAGAGGGAAGGCTGTCATCGCTGATAGGACCGCCTCCTTGACTTCAAAGCCGAGAATGAGCAGGAATTTAAATGAATGATAATAATGCAAGTTATACTGAACCTTTTGCTATAAAACTATATATTAATTTGCTCAGCTCCTCCTGGTCTATAGCATGCTGTCCGCAGCTCAAACACCATGTTCAATGTGACAGGTTCCATTTAACTTCACTGATTGCAACAGGTTATAAGAACAGTACATATGTTTAGCTCACAGGTTTGGTAGACTGGATACAATTGTAGAAAACTCTCAGCTGTGAGATGTCTTGAGTCTGTACAAGTTTTAAGTCTGTAGATGCAAACAACAATGCTCCTATTTACTGATAACAAATATAGATAATATTACAGGGAGTGCAGAATTATTAGGCAAGTTGTATTTTTGAGGATTAATTTTATTATTGAACAACAACCATGTTCTCAATGAACCCAAAAAACTCATTAATATCAAAGCTGAATATTTTTGGAAGTAGTTTTTAGTTTGTTTTTAGTTTTAGCTATTTTAGGGGGATATCTGTGTGTGCAGGTGACTATTACAGTGCATAATTATTAGGCAACTTAACAAAAAACAAATATATACCCATTTCAATTATTTATTTTTACCAGTGAAACCAATATAACATCTCAACATTCACAAATATACATTTCTGACATTCAAAAACCAAACAAAAACAAATCAGTGACCAATATAGCCACCTTTCTTTGCAAGGACACTCAAAAGCCTGCCATCCATGGATTCTGTCAGTGTTTTGATCTGTTCACCATCAACATTGCGTGCAGCAGCAACCACAGCCTCCCAGACACTGTTCAGAGAGGTGTACTGTTTTCCCTCCTTGTAAATCTCACATTTGATGATGGACCACAGGTTCTCAATGGGGTTCAGATCAGGTGAACAAGGAGGCCATGTCATTAGATTTTCTTCTTTTATACCCTTTCTTGCCAGCCACGCTGTGGAGTACTTGGACGCGTGTGATGGAGCATTGTCCTGCATGAAAATCATGTTTTTCTTGAAGGATGCAGACTTCTTCCTGTACCACTGCTTGAAGAAGGTGTCTTCCAGAAACTGGCAGTAGGACTGGGAGTTGAGCTTGACTCCATCCTCAACCCGAAAAGGCCCCACAAGCTCATCTTTGATGATACCAGCCCAAACCAGTACTCCACCTCCACCTTGCTGGCGTCTGAGTCGGACTGGAGCTCTCTGCCCTTTACCAATCCAGCCACGGGCCCATCCATCTGGCCCATCAAGACTCACTCTCATTTCATCAGTCCATAAAACCTTAGAAAAATCAGTCTTAAGATATTTCTTGGCCTAGTCTTGACGTTTCAGCTTGTGTGTCTTGTTCAGTGGTGGTCGTCTTTCAGCCTTTCTTACCTTGGCCATGTCTCTGAGTATTGCACACCTTGTGCTTTTGGGCACTCCAGTGATGTTGCAGCTCTGAAATATGGCCAAACTGGTGGCAAGTGGCATCTTGGCAGCTGCACGCTTGACTTTTCTCAGTTCATGGGCAGTTATTTTGCGCCTTGGTTTTTCCACACGCTTCTTGCGACCCTGTTGACTATTTTGAATGAAACGCTTGATTGTTCGATGATCACGCTTCAGAAGCTTTGCAATTTTAAGAGTGCTGCATCCCTCTGCAAGATATCTCACTATTTTTGACTTTTCTGAGCCTGTCAAGTCCTTCTTTTGACCCATTTTGCCAAAGGAAAGGAAATTGCCTAATAATTATGCACACCTAATATAGGGTGTTGATGTCATTAGACCACACCCCTTCTTATTACAGAGATGCACATCACCTAATATGAGTAAGACAACATGCATAAAGAGGATGATGTGGTCAAAATACTCATTTGCCTAATAATTCTGCACGCAGTGTATAGAGCAGGAGGAGCTGAGCAGATTGATACATAGTTTTGTGGAATAAAGATTCAGTATAACTTGTATTTCATTCATTTAAATTCTTTCTCATTTTGGGATTTAGAGTCAAGGAGGCGATCCTATCAGTGATTGACAGCCCCCCCCCCCCTTATGACTGTGTATACAGAGATAGCTGTCACTGATAGGACCGCCTCCTTGAAATCAAAGCCCGGAATAAGCAGATATTTAAATAAATAAAATACACATTATACTGAATCTTTTCCCACAAAACTATATAACAATCTGCTCAGCTCCTCCTGCTCTATAACATGCTGCCTGCAGCTCAAACACCATGTTCAATGTGACAGGTTCCCTTTAAGCATAAAGTATATTCAAAAGTTGCATACTGTAATTATTCATTGTTCAGTGATTAAGATTTATTGTCAAAAAAGGTAAAGCCCTTTCAGTGTCTCCAAACATCAACCCAGATTTTTGCTTAATTAAGGCCCATAGTATAGGAAGAGCGCAGAAGTGGGCCACATTGTTCTCCTTTTACAATTAGGGGATCCTATAAGAGGGATCAAATGCCTTCAAGTACGCTGAACATGAGTAACATACTGTAGATTTCAGGTAGAGGCTTGGATCTTATTATACTGGATTGAAATTGAAGACCCCACTGGAGGTAAAAAGAGCTTGTCTATGGGAGTGCACTTTTCTCTCTCTTATCTTATAGAAATAGCTGTAAGCTCCAGTTAAGTCAAATTTAAATGATAGACGATTAAAGGGGTTGTCTGGGAGTTTAAAAAATTAAGCTAGCAACAGAAAATGCTACAAAATAAATAAAAAAACTATTACAATATGCTTCACTGGTCCCCTGCCTGTACATCCGCATGACTGCCACAAGCAATCGCCCCTGACGAAGCTGGACTGGCGAAACCCGGGTCGGGTGGATCTGTGATGAAAAAGACTTGTTTTTATGACTGAGATTTTAGACCTTTTTGTAAGTAGAATAAAACCTGCTGATTGCGTTAAATACCTGGTGGAACTTCACTATTTGTACTAATACTTCCCTCTAGGGTGCAGGTGTACGTGAGTGCACCTAGCCTCTGGTAACCGTTTGTGTGGCTACAAAGTGAAATCAACCTGAGCATTGGAGAAAAAAGAGGGTTTGGGATTGGAACTTTTGCACTCAGAAAGGCAGCGTGATCAACAAACTTGTGGACATATTAACTGTGAAGCGACCTATACTCACATCGCTTGGTGGATCTGCAGCGCCGATAAGTACACCAAAAATTGGAGATTGTTTTTATATTGTTTACAAGCAATCACTGGCTTTGGTGGTCTCATGCATACAGGCTAGCATCATTTATTGGTACTTTTTTTTTACATGAGTTTGCAACATATAAATTGTATGCTATGAGAAACCTAGGAAAACCTTACCCCAACTTTTATATGTCTGACTCTGACCCAGGGGCATAGCTGAAGGCTCATGGGCCCTCGTGCAAGATTTCAGCTTTGGCCCCCCCTTCCCTCAGTGCTTTGTGGCCAGGGAGGCAAAAATTGAAAAATTGAAATCGCACCCCCAACTCCCCCCCATGCCAAATTCTTGACCTAACCCCTTCCCTCCAGCCAGGGGTGTAACTTGACCAGCATGCACTTTCCATAATACCGGTGTCTTCTTATGTGGCACAAGGGTCTTTGGGCCCCCTCAGGCTCCTGGGCCCGGTAGCGACTGCTACCTCTGCACCCTCTATAGCTACGCCCCTTCTCTGACCCCATCCTATCTGCTGATACCTCAACCCTAAAAGTATCTGTCTGTACACGAAAACCTTACACACATGAGCATATACCACTATGAAAGGCAGATCCCCTTAAGTGTCAGCCTTTACATGTAGATGACTGCTAGGTTAAGTACCAATATTTGTCACAACTCTACAAGGGAGAATTAGCCAGTACAATTACACCACAGATTTTATTGTTTTTGTTGCCCTACTATTTTTAATTTTTATTTAAATTTTCTTTGCATCATAATTTTCTGACAGCCATAGCTTTTTTATTTCCATCTACAGAGCTGTGTAATATCTCTTCTTTTGTGGGGCAAGCTGTAGTTGTTATTAATACCATTTTGAGATATTGATGTCATTTTGATCACTTTTTATTACATTTTTGGATAGGCAAAGCAACATAAGCTATTTCCTGCCTGGATAAATGCTGTTAGATCTTAATAGTTTGGGCATTTTCAGACATTGTGGTATTAATTTTTCATTTTTTTTTTTTATGTTGATAGGGGTGATTTGAATTTTGAATTTCTCAGCCAACACGGCATATCATAGGCAGAATCTGAGATTTTATCCTGTTTTATGTTTACTGATTTTATACCTTTGTGAATATAATAAAATCAATTATCATCGGGAACATTGGTGGACCTTCACTATGTGCCTTAACCTTTATATCTACAGAAGGGTGGTTTTGTGACAAAGATTATCCTCCTGTGGATCTTCGTTGTTTGGCATCACCAAAAAGCTGTTGTATCCTATCCTGATCAGGACTCGTGAAATATAGCCAAAGTGAGGCAGCGCGACTCCTTTTTTGAATTGACTTGTTGAATGTGAAAAAGCCTGCTTCACATGGTGGTCTGCGACGCCAAAAGAGAAGAAAACACAGTGGTGAACTTTTTTACTTTTCTATATTTTTTTTTAATATATTTTTTTTATTTGTTTTATTTTATGCTATTTTCATTTTTTTGATTGAAGAGAATTGGAACATTACCATCTATTGCAGAGAAGTGTAGTGTGCAGTGAGACCCCACCCCCTCACCCTCTAGACAGCTCTGCAAGTGAAGGCAACCAGTCCTTCTCACATTCCAGGACAGGCTTTTGAGGAGAGAAGAAAAGAGCGATATGGGCAGGACGGTCGTGCTAAATGGGTGGAGGCACAGTGAGTGGCCACTCAATTAGCACTGGTGTGCTGACCGCACAACATCTCTAAATGCATATCAGATTACAAAACCTAGAGTGCTGCTCTCTGTCCCCCCCCCCCCATGCCTGTAAATACATTAAAGGGTTTCTGTCACCTGAAAAATGGGTATTAAGCTGGCTGACATTAGCGATGTGCAAATGTGAACTGAACATAACTATATTAGTGCCATTTCCCTGCCTGCCGCCGTTATTGAGAAAAATGAACTTTTATAATATGCTAATTAGCCTCTAGGAGCGAGGGGGGGAGCGTTGCACCTGCTCCTAGAGGCTCCGTTTGTCCACCTCTTTTCACGCCCTTCTTCTCTTGATTGACAGGGCCAGGGCAGCACTGCTCTCCTCCCGCCGGCCGTATCTGCAGTGTAAACGGCACAGGCGCAGTGAGGAAGCCAGCAGCTGCCGAGCGTCCTTACCTCATTGCACCTGCGCACCTTATATTTTATGGTTTCTGGTTCATTTCTTCTCTTATTATTTGTTGGAAAAACATATGCAGACATATAAAGCACCTACTGCAGACAGCCTATAAAGGTTAACAATCAATCACCAGCATTCAGCCACAGATTAGAGGTGTCTGACTTATGATACAACTAGTCAGACTATTCCCAATGGTTGCCAACTAAAAAAAAAATTCTAGATGGACTCCTATCTCTTAATCTTGCATACAGTCAATGTTTCCAAGGATTTGAGAGAACTGAATGGCACATGTCTAAACAAGCATAGAGTAACACAGCCTATTGTAAGTAATCCCTGACTGTGTTGTACGTGAATACCTCTGGCATCAAGAGTCTAAAGAATCTTTAATAATAAAGTTTTTTTCTTAAATTCCTCAAACATTTGGTAAGCCTTTATCTTCTGAGGGCTGTTTGTACGTGACTCGTGATATTCAATAAAACTGGTTAATTCCTTATGAAGCATCTAATGTACATGATCTAATGTCTATAGATGGCAACTTATTTTAAAATGAGTGATTAGTTGATTCATGATCCTATCACAATTAGACTGCTACAATAGTTATATCTCTGGCTTCACCTGCAACAACTGTAAAATCAGACTGTTTTAAGATACATTTAGTACAGAAAATTTAAGGAATTGCATTAGAGTGGCACTCTTCTTCCCAGAAGAGTGCCACCTTTGTCCATTGGCTGTATCTGCTATAGCATCTCAGTCCAATTCACTTGTTTGAAGCTGAGCTGCGGCAGTGTTTCTGGAACAAGGCAGTATGTTTTCCTAATCTCATATAAATCCTTACATTTTTTGTACTACGGGTAAATGTATTTTAAAATAGTCTTGATTTTCCACTGGATTTACGATCAACACATAATCTGAAATCCATCTCGGCAATCACAGAATATAAATATATATATATTTTTTTTTTTGGAAGTCTAAAGAGTAGTGTTGATCGAGCACCGTAGTGCTCGGGGGCTCGGGCCGAACACATCGTGATATTCGGGTGCTCGAAGCACCCAAATATAATGGAAGTCAATGGGAGAACCCGAGCATTAAACCAGGTACCCCCTGCTCTGAAGAGGGGAGGGTGCCTGATTCATAAGAAAATGTCAGAAATTGTTGGTAATACCACCAAAATGGTTATGTAACAGCATGGGGAGGATGTATGGATACATCTTTGAATCGCTGGTCGCTGCTTGGAACTATGTTGTCCGAATAGTACGCCACTTTTACATAATGACAATAATACGCACAAAACCAAGGGGAAAAAAAAATCGATTTTAGAGGAAAAATTGATAGAAAACATTCTTTCCTGAATATTTACTTGCATATAAAGTGCAAGTGCTGCCAAAAATTACAAGGAAGAGGCACTCTGATACACCCTTAGTTACACATAAAGAAAGGCATCATACACACCCTTTAAAAATGATGATTGATGGCCTGCTGGTGACCCTCAAAAACATTTGGAGCAAGGGCCTGCTGATCTGACCATCTAAAACATTACGGGCGGTGGCCTGCTGCCGCTTTGGTGACTCTAGTTAACCTGGGGCCGATGGCACGTCCCCGTGACGGCAACGATCCATTCGGATGTCTGGCCTATCAACTTTCAATGTAATTGTCAGCTCAAAACCATTGTAAACTACGGGTAACCGGGAATCAGTGTTTGATTCCGGAGATGGAGCCTGAGAAACAGCTAACACATCCAAGGAAGACAAGCGGGTGTTGCACAAATCACACACTCCCGACTCGTGGGAATGTCACAACAGAATTTTGCATGAGAAAACGTTATACAGGAGAGGCCTTGCTGCCGCTTTGTTGACTCTAGATAACTTCTGCCTGATCGCACATCCCCGTGACGTCCACGATCCATTTTGATATCTTCCCTATCAACTTTCGATGTTCTTTTATGCGCCTAAGTTACCGCTGGTGACCACCGGTAACTGGAAATCATTGTTCGATTTCGGAGAAGGAGCCTGATAAATGGCTATGGCTACTACTTCAAAGCAAGGCAGCATGAGCTGCAGGTGAGCTGACCCTGTAAAAGATTTTAGTTGCGGGCCTGCTGGTGAGCTGACCCTGAAAAACATTATATGCGAGTGCCTGCGGCTGAGCTGACCCTGTAAAACATTATATGCGGGGGGCCTGCAGCTGAGCTGACCCTGTAAAAGATTTGAGTTGCGGGCCTGCATGTGAGCTGACCCTGTAAAAGATTTGAGTTGCGGGACTGCTGGTGAGCTGAGGTGGAACCGACAAACCCAACTTGATTTTGATGGCTGCATTAATCTGCAGGTGACCGTCATACAGCTCTACAGATTTGTTTCCATCTGCATCTTTCTCAACAATCTGTGGCCTCAATCTTTTATCCAGACTCTGTCATTGTGCCTCTATGTGGCCTCATTATGCTGCCATCTCCACACCATGTTACCTTGCCACTCATTTTTATCACCATGCTGCTGCTGATGCTGCTTAAAAGCCCTTAAACTGATCACCAGGCCCACAATTTAATAAAGGCTTTAAGCACAAAACCAAAGTAAAAGAATCGATTTTATAGGAAAAATTTATTGAAAACATTCTTTCCTTTATATTTACTTGTATATAAAGTGCAAGTGCTGCCAAAAATTACAAGGAAGAGGCACTCCGATACAACCTGTATGTCACATAAAGGAGGGCATCATTCACATTGAGTTGCGGGCCTGCAGGTGAGCTGACCCTGTAAAAGATTTGAGTTGCGGGCCTGCAGGTGAGCTGACCCTGTAAAAGATTTGATTTGCGGGCCTGCAGATGATCTGAGCCTGTAAAAGATTTGAGTTGCGGGCCTGCAGATGAGCTGACCCTGTAAAAAATTTGATGTGAGGGCCTGCTGGTGAGCGGACCCTGTAAAAAATTATATGTGAGGGCCTGCTGGTGAGCGGACCCTGTAAAAAATTATATGTGAGGGCCTGCTGACGAGTGAACCCTGTAAAAAATTATATGTGAGGGCCTGCTGGTGAGCAGACCCTCTAAAAAAATATATGTGAGGGCCTGCTGGTGAGAAGACCCTGTAAAAAAATTAGATGTGAAGGCCTGCTGGTGAGCGGACCCTCTAAAAAATTATATGTGAGGGCCTGCTGGTGAGCGGACCCTTTAAAAAAAATTATATTCGAAGGCCATATATGCGAGGGCATTATATGTAAAGAATAAGCAATGCACGTTGATACTGTATGACAGAAGAGGAGAAGGATGATGAGAAAAGGAAGATTCAACCATGTTTGTGGTGAAAGAAGTGCATGGGAATACAGTCTATTAACTACATTAAAAACAACACATGTAAAGTGCCTTTATGTTCATCAGCATTCCTCTGGTGGAGTCGAGTAGTCATGGTCAATCCAGTCAACCTGTCAGCATTTTCAGTTGACAGGCGGATAATCTTATCTGTTATAATGCCACCAGCAGCACTAAATACCTGCTCAGACAAAACACTGGCGGCAGGGCAGGCCAGATCCTCCAAAGCGTAGAGCGCCAGTTCGTGCCACGTGTCCAGCTTGGACACCCAGTAGTTGTAAGGCACTGAGGGATCATTGAGGACTCTGAGACGGTCTGCTATGTACTCCTTCACCATCTTCCAAAATGTTTCCCTCCTTGTGGCAGTAGGCTGCACATCAAGGTGAGGGTGCTGGCGGGGTGTCATGAAACTGTCCCAGGCTTTGGAGAGTGTTGCCCTGACTCTGTTGCAACTGCTGTGTGTTCCCCTTGTCTCCCCTCCTTGGTTGACCAAGGAAGTACAGACTCTGCCGCTAGCGTTGTCAGATGGAAAATTTTGGAGCAATTTTCCAACAAGGATCTTCTGGTATTGCACCATAAGATAACTTCTGCCTGATCGCACATCCCCGTGACGTCCACGATCCATTTTGATATCTTCCCTATCAACTTTCGATGTTCTTTTATGCGCCTAAGTTACCGCTGGTGACCACCGGTAACTGGAAATCATTGTTCGATTTCGGAGAGGGAGCCTGATAAACGGCTATGGCTACTACTTCAAAGCAAGGCAGCATGAGTTGCGGGCCTGCTGGTGAGCTGACCCTGAATAACATTATATGCGAGTGCCTGCGGCTGAGCTGACCCTGTAAAACATTATATGCGGGGGGCCTGCAGCTGAGCTGACCCTGTAAAAGATTTGAGTTGCGGGCCTGCATGTGAGCTGACCCTGTAAAAGATTTGAGTTGCGGGCCTGCTGGTGAGCTGAGGTGGAACCGACAAACCCAACTTGATTTTGATGGCTGCATTAATCTGCAGGTGACCGTCATACAGCTCTACAGATTTGTTTCCATCTGCATCTTTCTCAACAATCTGTGGCCTCAATCTTTTATCCAGACTCTGTCATTGTGCCTCTATGTGGCCTCATTATGCTGCCATCTCCACACCATGTTACCTTGCCACTCATTTTTATCACCATGCTGCTGCTGATGCTGCTTAAAAGCCCTTAAACTGATCACCAGGCCCACAATTTAATTAAGGCTTTAAGCACAAAACCAAAGTAAAAGAATCGATTTTATAGGAAAAATTTATTGATAACATTCTTTCCTTTATTTTTACTTGTATATAAAGTGCAAGTGCTGCCAAAAATTACAAGGAAGAGGCACTCCGATACAACCTGTATGTCACATAAAGGAGGGCATCATTCACATTGAGTTGCGGGCCTGCAGGTGAGCTGACCCTGTAAAAGATTTGAGTTGCGGGCCTGCAGGTGAGCTGACCCTGTAAAAGATTTGATTTGCGGGCCTGCAGATGATCTGAGCCTGTAAAAGATTTGAGTTGCGGGCCTGCAGGTGCGCTGACCCTGTAAAATATTTTAGGTTTGAGCCTGCAGGTGAGCTGACTCTGTAAAAGATTTGAGTTGCGGGCCTACAGGTGAGCTGACCCTGTAAAAGATTTGAGTTGCGGGCCTGCAGATGAGCTGACCCTGTAAAAAATTATATGTGAGGGCCTGCTGGTGAGCAGACCCTGTAAAAAATTATATGTTAGGGCCTGCTGGTGAGCGGACCCTGTAAAAAATTATATGTGAGGGCCTGCTGATGAGTGAACCCTGTAAAAAATTATATGTGAGGGCCTGCTGGTGAGCAGACCCTCTAAAAAAATATATGTGAGGGCCTGCTGGTGAGAAGACCTTGTAAAAAATGATATGTGAGGGCCTGCTGGTGAGCGGACCCTGTAAAAAATTAGATGTGAAGGCCTGCTGGTGAGCGGACCCTCTAAAAAATTATATGTGAGGGCCTGCTGGTGAGCGGACCCTCTAAAAAAATTATATTCGAAGGTCATATATGCGAGGGCATTATATGTAAAGAATAAGCAATGCATATTGATACTGTATGACAGAAGAGGAGGAGGAGGATGAGAAAAGGAAGATTCAACCATGTTTGTGGTGGAAGAGGTGCATGGGAATACAGTCTATTAACTACATTAAAAACAACACATGCAAAGTGCCTTTATGTTCATCAGCATTTCTCTGGTGGAGTCGAGTAGTCATGGTCAATCCAGTCAACCTGTCAGCATTTTCAGTTGACAGGCGGATACTCTTATCTGTTATAATGCCACCAGCAGCACTAAATACACGCTCAGACAAAACACTGGCGGCAGGGCAGGCCAGCACCTCCAAAGCGTAGAGCGCCAGTTCGTGCCACGTGTCCAGCTTGGACACCCAGTAGTTGTAAGGCACTGAGGGATCATTGAGGACTCTGAGATGGTCTGCTATGTACTCCTTCACCATCTTCCAAAATGTTTCCCTCCTTGTGGCAGTAGGCTGCACATCAAGGTGAGGGTGCTGGCGGGGTGTCATGAAACTGTCCCAGGCTTTGGAGAGTGTTGCCCTGCCTCTGTTGCAACTGCTGTGTGTTCCCCTTGTCTCCCCTCCTTGGTTGGCCAAGGAAGTACAGACTCTGCCGCTAGCGTTGTCAGATGGAAAATTTTGGAGCAATTTTCCAACAAGGATCTTCTGGTATTGCACCATTTTGCTCGTCCTCTCCACCAGAGGAATGAGAGATGAGAAGTTCTGTTTGTAGCGGGGTTGAGAAGGGTGAACAACCAGTAATCCGTGTTGTTTAAAATGCGTATAACGTGCGGGTCGCGGTATAGGCAGCTTAACATAAAGTCAGCCATGTGTGCCAGAGTACCAACAGGCGAGACTTTGCTGTCGTCATCAGGAGGAGCACTCCCAATCTCCTCATCCTCTTCTGTCCACCCACTCAGAACAGATGGAATTAAACTTCTATGGGTACTACCCTCTGTAGCTGAGGCAACTGTCTCCTGCTCCTCCTCCTTTTCAGTCTCGAATTCGCGCTGAGAAGACGAACTGAGGGTGGTCTGGCTATCATTAACCTGTGTAATGTCTTCCCCCATTTCCACCTCTTCCACATGCACAGTGTCGTCCTTAATTGTGAGCAGCGAGCATTTGAGAAGACAGAGAAGTGGGATGGTGACGCTGATAATAGCGTTATCGCCGCTCACCATCTGTGTTGATTCCTCAAAGTTGCGTAAAACCTCACAGAGGTCAGACATCTATGCCCACTCCTCGCTTGTGAATAGCGGAGGCTGACTGGAAAGGTGACGACCATGTTGTAGCTGGTATTCCACAACTGCCCTCTGCTACTCACAAAGCCTGGCCAACATGTGCTCACGTCGCTGCAGCATTGACAGACCAGCTGAAGCTGTTGGTGACTTGCGTAAATGTGCACACACGCGGCGCGCCTTCACCAGTAGCTCAGGCAAATTGGGGTAGGTTTTTAGAAACCGCTGAACCACAAGGTTGAATATGTGGTCAAGGCATAGGATGTGTATAAGGTTGCCCAGCTCCAAAGCCGCCACCAAGTTACAGCCATTATCAGACACACCCATGCCTGATTCTAGGTTGAGTGGCGAGAGCCACAGCTCAGTCTGGTCTCTTATTCCCTGCCACAGCTCTGCGGCGGTGTGCTGTTTGTCACCTAGGCAGATCAGCTTCAGCAACACCTGTTGCGGCTTCCCCATTGCAGTGCTACACTGCTTCCAGCTACCGACTGATGACTGACTGGTGCTGCACGCGGATACTTCGGAGGTGGAAGTGGAGGAGGAGGCGGAGGAGGAGAAGTGGGGGTGGGAGCCACTAACGTAGGTGGTGGCGGAAACCCTGATGGAATTGGGGCCCGCAATCCTTGGCATCGGTAGCACCTGTGCCATCCCAGGGTACGAGTCGCACCCGGCCTCCACAACATTCACACAGTGTGCCGTCAGGGAAATGTAGCATCCCTGTCCGAAAGCACTTGTCCATGTGTCCGTGGTTAAGTGGACCTTCCCAGTAACTGCGTTGGTCAGGGCACGTGTGATGTTAAGGGACACATGTTAGTGTTGAAAAATAGGGGAGGCTGGAGATTGCGTAACGATGAACGGCTGCCAACCTCAGACTGCTGAAGGCCTCAGTGTCCACAAGCCTAAATGGCAACATTTCCAGGGCCAGTAATTTAGAAAGCTGTGCATTTAGTGCTATGGCCTGTGGGTGGGTGGCTGGGTATTTGCGCTTGCGTTCAAATGCCTGGGCTAATGACATTTGGACGCTGCTCTGGGACAGGGAAGTGGATGTGGTCGCTGATGGTGCTTACGAAGGTCCAGGTGCAGGGCGGGAGGCATACGGGCCTGCGTCTTGGACAGGGGATTGGCCAGCACGTAACACAGGAGAAGAGGAGGCAGTGATGTGACCTGCACACACAGATTGTGGACCCAGGCGTTCAGCCTACCTATTAGGGTGCTTTGATGACATGTGGCGGATAATGCTGGTGGTGGTGAGGTTGCTAGTGTTCACGTCCCGGCTCATTTTGGTGTGGCTCAGGTTGCAAACTACTATTCTTTTGTCGTCCACACTTTCCTCAAAAAAGCACCATACTGCCGAACCCCTACCCCTTGGCAAGGGAGATTTATGCAAGGGGGTGCTCCGTGGAACAGTTACGGGCCTGTTTGGTGGTGCCCGCCTTCTACCTTTTGCCACCACACTGCCTCTTCCAGCCTGTTGCAGTGCTGCAGATCCCTCCCCCTCAGTACTGCTCTCCTCGCTCAGCTTGTTGCCACCTTCCCAGGTTGGGTCAGTGACCTCGTCGTCCAGCACCTCCTCTTCCACTTCCTCACTCTGATCATCCTCCTGATTTGTTGACCTAACCACAACCTCAGTGATTGACAACTGTGTGTCATCCTCTTCTCTCAACCTCTTGAGACAGTAATTGCGGTTGAGTCATTTGCAACTGTGTTTCATCATAATCCACCTCATTAAACACTAATTGCCGTTCCCCAGCATCATGTTCTTGTGACTCTGGATGCTCAAGAGGTTGGGAATTGGGGCACAAGATCTCAGGTCCCTCTTCAAGCGTGCTTGGTGAGAGGGCCAAATCAATTAATGGTGATGCAAAGAGGTCCTCGGAATATCCGAGTGTGGGATCACTTGTTTGGCCAGACTGTAAATGTTGGGAGGAAGGAGGATCGGGGTAAGGATCATGTGGACCAGACTCATGGCTACTGAGACTGGACTTGGTGGAAGACAGGGTGGTGCTTAACTGACTGGAAGCACTATCTGCTGCAATCCAACCGACCACCTGCTCGCACTGGGCTGACTTCAAGAGTGGTCTCCTGCGCCGCCCTGCAAACTGGGACATGAAGCTAGGTATCTTGGATGATTGTTTTTCTTGTGCTCTGGCAGCAGGCAAAGTTTCAACGCGCCCAGGGCCACGGCCTCTACGTGCACCATTAGCATCATGGCCACTTCCCCGTCCCTTAATGCTCGCCTTCTTCATATGAAATGTTATATGTTATAAGGGACTGTTTATAGGAAAAATGTGGATAAATTATGGAAAACATATAATTGTTGTTAGTAATATTTTTCCCAACATCTGGCCCTGACAAACAGACGCTATTGCAGGGACCGTTTATAGGAAAAAAAATCGGACTACTTTGCAAGATTAAAGTGCTGCCACCACGCACAATAGTCCTTAAAAGGAATTTTGGGTCTTTGAAATGTTTTAAAATTTAATAATTTGCAATCACAAACTCCCTACACTATCTGTCCCTTCCTAACCGCAGCTCTCCCTGACTTGCAATGAGCCTAACCCGCGTCATCGGGTGCTATATATGCGTTCCGGACAGCCAATCACTTAGCAGCCGTGAAACGTGTGGGGAGGAGTCTCGAGCATGGCGCTCGAGCACATGTGGTACTCGGCCGAGTACCGCCATGTGCCAAGCACAGCGGTGCTCGAGCCAAATAGGTATTCGGCCGAGCATGCTCGCTCAACACTACTAAAGAGTAAAATTTGATTCCTGATTTGCTGCTCAGCTTTGATTTTGAATTTCAGACATAAGGATGGTGTTTAGACATGCATCACAGTGCCTATTTCTTTGGCCATATACATAGTATTTAAAAATATATATATTTTTTTTATTTGGAAGTTGATCTAACGGAAATAACACAGAGACTTACCACGTGTGACCAGAGATTAGAGGTTTTTTCAGTTGTGTCAATTGGAGAGGAACACCCCAGAAGAAGCGGACAGCGAAACCCGGGTCGGGCAAATTGATTTTAGGCTACTTTCACACTAGCGTTCGGGTGTCCGCTCGTGCGCACCGTTTGAAGGGGCTCACGAGCGGCCCCGAACGCATCCGTCTGGCCCCAATGCATTCTCAGTGGAGGCGGATCCACTGAGAATGCATCCGCCTGCCAGCGTTCAGCCTCCGCTCCGCTCAGTGAGCGGACACCTGAATGCTGCTTGCAGCGTTCGGGTGTCCGCCCAGCCGTGCGGAGGCGAGCGGATCCGTCCAGACTTACAATGTAAGTCAATGGGGACGGATCCGCTTGAAGATGACACAATATGGCTCAATCTTCAAGCGGATCCGTTCCCCATTGACTTTCAATGTAAAGTCTGAACGGATCCGCTCAGACAACTTTCACACTTAGAAAATTTTCTAAGTTTTAATGCAGACGCATCCGTTCTGAACGTATGCGATCGTCTGCATTATCGGAGCGGATCCGTCTGATGAAACATCAGACGGATCCGCTCCGAACGCTAGTGTGAAAGTAGCCTAATATGTGATGTGAACAAGTGTCGATCTTGATAAAAGAGCTGTGATTGCTGATGGATATTGAGACCGAGGAGCTGGAATTGTTTCGAATCGAGATAAAATCGTCTCGTGGAAGTGTTGCTGTGTGTGAACTGTTCCTTACTGATGAAGTTCAAGCGCGGACCCTGAATTGCAGTTTATTTTGGTTAAAAAAGGAGAAGAGACCGACTCCTGTTG
Organism: Bufo bufo; assembly: GCF_905171765.1. NCBI lineage: Eukaryota > Metazoa > Chordata > Amphibia > Anura > Bufonidae > Bufo > Bufo bufo. Next base: position 264,697,083 of record NC_053394.1, on the reverse strand, counting down.
TTTGGGACTGCTGCTGATTGTACCGCTTGGAAGACCACACAAAATATCTTCTTTTTTTTTTTTACCACAATCTTAGTGCCATAACACTACCTCTGAACAATGGAGACCAGGCTCTCTCCCCTGCACCTCCCCACCCTACACTGGATCCCTTGTCCACCTGCTATTAAACTTTCTTATCTATCCAGGGTCCTTCTACTGATTTCAGACTTCTGGTTTAAAAAAAGGGCCTCTTATCTAGGCTTAAGCCCTTGATGCCATTGTATGACAATCCTCAATTCCCTGCTGGACACCATAGGTCTCATATGCTAGGTTTTGCTCCGGAGCAGAAACCCCAGTATATGCCTATTCTTGTCCACTATTACGGATCGGAAGAAATGTATGGGTCCGCAATTCCGTTCCGCAAAATGCGGAATGGAATTGCGGATGTGTGAATGGACCCTCATTGTCTGCATTACGGACAAGGATAGTACTGTTCTATTAGGGGCCAGCTGTTCCATTCCGCAAAATATGGAATGCACACGGACGTCATCCGCATTTTTTGCGGATCCGTTTTTTGCAGACCGCAAAATACAAAAGGTCATGTGCATGAGGCCTAACAGTCAGTCTAGTTTCTACTTACGATGGGCCAGAAAAGACCAATGTACAGTACAGACCAAAAGTTTGGACACACCTTCTCATTTAAAGAGTTTTCTTTATTTTCATGACTATGAAAATTGTAGATTCACACTGAAGGCATCAAAACTATGAATTAACACATGTGGAATTATATACATAACAAACAAGTGTGAAACAACTGAAAATATGTCATATTCTAGGTTCTTCAAAGTAGCCACCTTTTGCTTTGATTACTGCTTTGCACACTCTTGGCATTCTCTTGATGAGCTTCAAGAGGTAGTCCCCTGAAATGGTTTTCACTTCACAGGTGTGCCCTGTCAGGTTTAATAAGTGGGATTTCTTGCCTTATAAATGGGGTTGGGACCATCAGTTGCGTTGAGGAGAAGTCAGGTGGATACAAAGCTGATAATCCTACTGAATAGACTGTTAGAATTTGTATTATGGCAAGAAAAAAGCAGCTAAGTAAAGAAAAACGAGTGGCCATCATTACTTTAAGAAATGAAGGTCAGTCAGTCAGCTGAAAAATTGGGAAAACTTTGAAAGTAGGGGCTATTTGACCATGAAGGAGAGTGATGGGGTGCTGAGCCAGGTGACCTGGCCTCCACAGTCACCGGACCTGAACCCAATCGAGATGGTTTGGGGTGAGCTGGACCGCAGAGTGAAGGCAAAAGGGCCAACAAATGCTAAGCATCTGTCACGAGGGTGTCAAGACCCACGCCTGACTCCGTTATACCTGGGGTCAGGAAGTCACAGCGGTTTGCTGCGCGCTCTATGTAAGATAGGGCTGTTTCCTTTTGGTAGCTTTCTGGGTTTGCTTTGCAACCTTTTTTGGCTCACTCAGGGATCCGTAGCTCCTTCTCCTCAGCTGTTCCTTGTCCAGCACTCCCAACCTCCTTATATTCCCCTCTCACACTTCTCTGGTTGCCAGATATAGAGCTTCCTGCCTGGACTTCTATACTGACCGTCTGGAGCTGTGTTGCTGCGTTCTCCGGTAGTTGGTCCAGAACGTTACCCTCCGGATCCCTGTTGGACCTTGGTGGTCTGCTGTGGTCGCCCACCTGGGTGTATGTGTTTGTCTGTATTGTCTGTCCTCTCCCTGGTGTTTCCCTCTTAGTGTCAGTGGTGCGGACTAGCGATCCCACCGGCCCGTTTACTATCTAGGGCTCATTCTAGGGAAAGCCAGGGTTTAGGCACGTGATCGCCGCGTCTAGGGACGTCAGGGCAGTCATGTGCCAGCCCCAAGGTGAGTCAGGGGTCACCACCTTTCCCTCTCCCTTGGGCAGGGCTTTCCTTTTTCCCTCCCTGTGCGTGACGCCGGTCATTACAGCATCTCTGGGAACTCCTTCAAGACTGTTGGAAGACTATTTCAGGGGACTACCTCTTGAAGCTCATCAAGAGAATGCCAAGAGTGTGCAAAGCAGTAATCAAAGCAAAAGGTGGCTACTTTGAAGAACCTAGAATATGACATATTTTCAGTTGTTTCACACTTGTTTGTTATGTATATAATTACACATGTGTTAATTCATAGTTTTGATGCCTTCATAGTCATGAAAATAAAGAAAACTCTTTGAATGAGAAGGTATGTCCAAACTTTTGGTCTGTACTGTATGTCGAAAATATTGTATCCTGAGGCCATTGTATCTTGAGGGATCATTGTTTAGTATAGACATAGTATAGATAAGTATAGTGGCTCACGATAAGTATATGACCCAGATAGGTATAGTGGCTCATGCAATAATAATATCTCCTTTTCTACGCAATACAGTAATAGTGCTCCCCTTTGTGCCCCATACATAAATAGTGCCCCCTTTATGACCCACATGTTTCCTAGCAACCAAGAGGATGATGAGAGTTTGAGACTTCCTCCTCCACCAACCAAGAGGATGATGAGAGTTTGAGACTTCCTCCTCCACCAATGAATTGCAGCACAGTAACTGGGAGAGTGACAGGTGAGCTGCGGTGACACCATCCATGTTAGTCTTCAGTCTGCATTTGACAGCAGGGTACTAGAGAAGGTGTCACATTTATAGGGGGCATGGTGACACAGTGGGGCATGGAGCTGATCTCTCTCCACCATTGTATCCAACTGTATCCATGTCCTGAGTATGCAGATAAAGCTGAAAAGGGTGCAAGGGCATGGATTTAACAATGTGATTGCCTATGACTACTCCCCTATTCCAACACAATGCCCAAAGAATTTACTATTTACATGCAGTGGTGCTTATGTAATTAAATATTTTTTTAAATAAGTAATTGGAAAAAACACTTATTCTCAACGAATAAGAGAGATAAATATAAATATACAGCCTGAAGATTCAAAAGGAATTAGCAATGCAAAATGACTAAAAATAAGATTGCGCTCAAGTATTTTGTCACTGCTATACTTTGGGGAGATTTACCAATGTTTAAGTAAGATGGAAGACTCCAAGGTAATCCACTTTACAGGACAGTGGCATACATTGACCTTGACTCCATTCTTCTGTACTTTCCCACAAAGTATGAGAACAGGTATTTTGATGTATACTTGCTTGATGGAGGCCATAGGGTGACTAGAGCCCTATAGATATCTTTGTCATATTAGCTGGGAGCTTTTTCTGGTGTATATTCCAAACATAGGGCTCTGACAGAGTGTGCAAAGAGTCTGACTCCAAATATTGTACAAAGAGCTTCTTGGTGCCTTCTGGCATATTGAAGCCAGGTGTTTAGATTCCCTGTCATTACTGGAGGAAGCTGATCAGGAAAGATTCTCTTGTGAGATTAGACAGCATTCAAGAGAATTGAAAGTGGACAATAAAATTGCGGGATTTTAATCTTCAAGGGTGGCCTGAACATGCATTACTGCAAATTGGGCTAGCCAAAAGGGATACATTTGGTAAATCTTTCCTACAAGCTACACAAAGATTGACATATTAGTGGGAAGCCGTCTAGACGAGAGAAATTGTTTTTTTCTGAGGGAGGTTAAAAGTATTACAATCATGACAGCTTTCAGTCATAAGAGGGATGTGCCCGTGAGCTCTGAGATCATTGTCAAGTTTAATCCTGAACCCATTAGTCCATGTACAAAATAGGTCAGCTCGAACAGATTTAGGAGCTAGGGTATCTTCAAATAGGAGGAAACATTAACCTTTGCTGATCAAATAGACAGTTGTCAGAGTTATATACAGATGAATTATGGGATGAATGTACATTCACCAGGTACTAATTCAATCACCTTGTGCCTTGAAATTTGTGCCTTGAAATTTATATTCCAGCTCCGCCCCAGCAAGCAGGGAATCGAGGCCCTGATAGCAGCGAGGCAGCCTGAAAATAGCAAGGTGAGACAACCCCTTCAACACTTTCCACAGTGCCCTTATTGACAGAGCCAGGATTTCTGAGGTCACAATGTTCTGCAGAACATCTATCAAGGCCGTTGCCCACACCATGGATTGTGCTACACATGTGTTAGGCTGAAAATTGATGGCACATGCGTGCGATTGCAGTGAGGACTGTCAGAAACACTGGCTTTTCAATCAGGGCACAAGGGAAGGCAGTGCCGGCTTGCAGGTCAGACCCTGAGTGCCTGCATGAAATGAGATCAATGGTTAGGCTACTTTCACATCTGCACTTTCCCTTTCCGCTATTGAGATCCTTCATAGGATCTCAATAGCGGGGAAAAACGCTTCAGTTTTGTCCCTATTCATTGTCAATGGGGACAAAACTGAACTGAACGGAATACACCAGAATGCATTCTGATCCGTTTCATTGTGTTCCCATGATGCACACAAAAGCGCTGCAAGCAGCATTTTTGAGTGCGTCCTGGGATACGAAGCAAGACGGATCTGGCATGAAACACATTGTAAGTCAATGGTGACGGATCCGTTTTCTCGGACACGAAAGAAAATGGATCCTTCCCCCATTGACTTACAATAGTTTTAGAGACGGATCCGTCATGGCTATTTTACAGATAATACAACTGGTTCCATTCATAACGGATGCAGACGGTTGTATTATCATGATGGAAGCGTTTTTGCTGATCCATGACGGATCCCGCAAAAATGCAGATGTGAAAGTAGCCTTAAAGGATCACATGCTTATTGGTCAAAATAGTCTCTCTTAGAGGGCACGGGCATTGTTAGAACCAGCAGGTATGGCATGCACACCATCTCTTTAAGTGACAACAGGGTTACCTTATCTTCAGACACTGAACCCAATCCTGCCCTAAACTCTCCAACTGAATGATGCTCAAAGATGTGGCGGCAAGGAAGTACATGCACATCTACCCCTGCTCTAGGCTACCCCTCTTTGCTGAGGGTTTACTATTGCTCAGACCCTATTTAGGTAATGCACCACTATTCCTGAACACCACCAGGGTCAACTATAACCCAAAGCAATGGAATATTGTAACAAAGCTTTAGTGCAAAGGATATGTTTTCGTGTATGCTTTACCAAATAGTTTTGTAATCTGATGTGTACATTTGTATTCCCTAAATGATTTAATAGATAAAACCCAAGGTAAAAAGTCAAGTGGTTGCACACAATGAATTAGTAGAATTCAGCTGAAATGTTGCAAAAAATAAAACTAGCTTACTGAGCTATAATGACCTTGCTTGGTGAACTTTTCCCATTTAGACAAGCCATGAGCATTACCATATGAGACTTATGTTTCACATTTTGATTTTTATGACCTCTTGATACCCAGAAGTAAGTGCTGATGGTTATAAAGGGTACAGAGGTAGCAGTGCTTGAGCCCTGGAGGGGAGCCCAAAGATCCCTCTGCCACATAAGAAGACACCAATTATATAAATGACACACGGTATGTGGGGGGGCCCTGTTACAGATTTGTGAGTAAGAGGTTCTAAAAATACAGCATTTAGGACAAATATTTCATGAGCAATCATATTCATGTCTACAGAAGTTACCCTAAAATGGGACCCATCTGCCAATGACATTATATGTTTAGACAGACCTACAGTACGTGCAAGGAAATGAGGGATTGTTCTAGTTTCTCCATGATTTATGAAATGTGTAATGGAAATATATTGCACATTCACCTCTTCCTTTTACTTACCATTCATTATTATTTTCTTACTCAAATTAGAAACAGCAGCAATTTTAGATCTTACCCCCGGGAGAACCTATCTTCATCACTTGGCTTGATGTACTTTCTCCAGACAATACGTTCTGTCCATGTTAGCATTTGCTTTCACTAACCTTCCTTCTGAAGCTTGGGGCTAAAGCAGAAACTTATGCCATGAAATTTTTATTAAAGGATTTGGAGTCAGATCACCATGATTTGAATCAGATGGGCTGCCACCAAAATATTTCAATCTAAAAGAAAACACAATATGTTTTTTGAACAGGCTTCTCACTTGGCAGCAGCTTCAGGTTAGATCAAGACTTTAAGAACAATGGTCTAAAAACAATGAATTCTTCAGCCTGCAAAGGGGACTATGAGACATTTGTTTCTTTCAACACCTACTGTGCATGTTGAGGCTGCAAAATATTATTCTTTATGATTGTTCCCTATGAATCTCCTTAATGATTAATTATTGAAAGCGCTTTCCATCGCAATGTGTCGTCTGTAAACCTCTTTCTTCGAGTAAACTGGTAAACTGGAGTTAAGCTACCGTCACTTAATCTATACCCAGATTAAGAGACTATGGTTCTTTACTAGACATGATTCTTATGGGGAACTTGGCATAATCAGTCATTAAAATACTTACATGACATTACAGTTACGCCAACATCAATCTATAAATTCTCTCATCTCCCATTGATCCAAATTAGAATAGAAATTAAAAAGTTTTTAAGACTAGTTTCACACATGCGGCACTGCAATCCAGCAGGCTGTTCTGGCAGAGAAGAGCCTGTGGAGTTCTTTGGATCCAGCGTAGTGCCACATGCCAACTGGACCCCATTGACTATAATGGGAACTGGCTGGGACCTGGTCGCTCCCCAGCATCAATGATGGGATTTGGCCGATCAGAAATTGCTGCATTCAACGGTTTTAGAATGCCTTAATCCCATCATTTATGCCAGGGAAGCAGCTAGATCCCCTCCAGTTCCCCTTATAGTCAATTGGGTCCGGTGGGAAAATGGCATTATTCAGCTATGCTGGATCTACAGACCTCCGGCAGGTTGTTCTGGCTGTTCTGCCAGATTGCTGTGCCGGATGTGTGAAAGTAGCTTACCAATATTATAATTCTTCTAGTAATTGAATGCTTACCTCTACAAATAGAAAGAAGTTCGCTGCACACCACATTCTCCCGCCAAACGCAAGACAAGATGTTTACAAATTCTGTATATGATTTTATAGTGGCATAAATCTCTAAGTCTGTCATAGTCTGCCACAGAAGTCAGTGGGCAGCCACTGCCAAGTTCCACAATGGATACTGCTAGAGATCTAGGTGGTATATTAAACTGATATTATTTATGAGCAACGCGTTTCAGAAACCAGCTGACCCAGACCCTTTTATCAGGCTCTTGTGTAGAGATGTGCAGGCACCAGTCACTGGATCCAGATGCCAAATATGTGCCAGGCACGGTGTGAATATAGTCAAAGTTATTACAAGAAGATATTTAAAAAGGAAGGGTAGGTTTGAAGACATTGTAATTATGTTATGAAGGAGTAAACACTTCCCCCCTAAATATACTGTATGTAGGATAATGCATTCCCTACTGTAAGTTTTAAGCTTAGTCTCCCCAGCAGAATACTTAGTGGTCCTCATATGCTCAAGATGAACTATTACTATCGCCTAAAGACCAAACCCAGTAGAGGAGTTGCGGAACAGCATCATCTCGAGCTCACACAACCCTGTTTTTCTGTTCAGTGATGTCTGACATCAACATGTCAGGTAGAGAATGTTAGTGATTATATTTCATCGACTAATGGCTATTTTTGGCTGTTATCTGTCTGCCTTTAGTATCAATAACATGTACAAGCTGGACTCATTACAATTGATATATCATGTAGGGGTTTTCGGTCTCTCTTGCAGGGGAAAGCAGAGGAGGATATGTGAAACACCACAGAGCGCCTTGCGTTTCATTCCTACATCCCTCGTGCCGGAACCGGTAGTTGAAAAGAAATTTTTTAACCCTATGGCGACATATGATGTACTAGTAAGTCACAGCGGTAAGTGACTTCCCGCAAATTGACGTACTAATATGACATGATCCGGGTGGGGCCCGGAACTGAGCATGTCCGATCAATGCAGGGGCCCGGCTGTGACTGACAGCAGGGCCCCTGCTGTATCCATCGGCATTGTAAACGCTGATGCCAGCAGATTAACCCCTTATATGCCGCGATCAATGCTGACTGCGGCATAGAAGAGGGTAACAGAGGGAGGGGCTTCCTCTGCCTCTCCATCGGCCCCCCCACGCTGCAGTGACAGGGGGCCGATGGCTGCCATGGCAACCCCAGGCCTCGCAAAGGCCTCTGGGTCCACCTTGGATGGAAGCCTGGGGGCTGGGTCTTAAAGGCATACGGTCAGTGTGAAACTGGCTGTTTCAATGTAGTACAATACAACATGTATTGTACTAAATTAAAACAGGGACCAGACCCTAAAATATTGAAGTCCCTGAACTAGGACAAAAATAAAAAGTGAAAAATAGCAAAATAGTGTTTTATAAAAATAAAAAAATAAAAAAGTTTGCAGTAGAAAAAAAGTGCCCCTTCATCAAGTGACATGTTAAATATTGACGCATGCGTAACAAGCGGCTCTATAAAAAATATAACATGACCTACCCCTTCATGTGAATGCCATAAAAAAAAACACAAAAAAAACTGTGCCTACCCCCTCAGATGAATGCCGTAAAAAAATTAAATAAAAACAGCCATTTTTGGGTCACCTTGGCCCAAAAAAGTGTAATATTGAATGATCAAAAACTCTTATGTATCCAAAAATGGTACCAATAAAAACGTCAACTCTTCCCACAAAAAATGAGCACCTACACAAAACGATCATCAGAAAAATAAATAAAATATGGCTTTCAGAAAATGCTTGACACCAAAACATGATTTTCTTTCAAAAATGCTTTTTTTATTGTGTAAAACTGAAATAAATAAAATAAAAAATAGACATATTAGGTATCACTGTGTCCGTAAGGACAAGCTCTATAAAAATATCTCATTATCTACCATTTCAGATGAACACCTTAAAAAAAAATGAAAGAAAAACTGTGCCAAAAAGTGTAGTATTGAACGATCAATAAAATGGTACCAATAAAAAACGTCAACTCTTCCTGCAAAAAACAAGCCTCTATACAAGACGATCTGCAGAAAAATTAATAAAATATAACTTTCAAAAAATGGAGTAACATATTTGAGACATATTTGGTATTGACACGTCTGTATCAACCTGCTCTTTAAAAAGAACACATAATCTACAGATGTAGCAAACACCTTTAATTGCTTTTCAATGGCTTTTGTTTCAAGATAACATGATGATTTAAGAAATTTGAGTTAAGAGTTTGAGTGCTAACCCTGCTAGGTTAGCACTCAAACTCTTAACTCAAATTTCTTAAATCATCGTGTTATCTTGAAACAAAAGCCATTGAAAAGCAATTAAAGGTGTTTGCTTAGTTTAGATAACACATCTCAGAAATCTCAGAAAGCATGAGTGTTAACTCTACTACATCGGTATCCTGTCAGGTGAACATCGTAAAAAACAAAGAATAAAAATAGTGCCAGAGACAAAGGGGCAAAGGTTTTAAAGTAATATAAGGAAGTATTACTTTACTGAGAGAGTAGTGGATGCATGGAATAGCCTTCCTGCAGAAGTGGTAGCTGCAAATACAGTGAAGGGGTTTAAGCATGCATGGGATAGGCATAAGGCTATCCTTCATATAAGATAGGGCCAGGGACTATTCATAGGATTCAGATATATTGGGCAGACTAGATGGGCCAAATGGTTCTTATCTGCCGACACATTCTATGTTTCTATGTTTCTAATTGGTCCTTTAAAAAGCGAGTTTTGGAAATTTTCTTAAAAATGTAAAAAATTGCATCTAAAATTGTACTCCATTTAACATTATTTTTTTTTAATGACATCTACAAAATGATGCCAACATAAAGTAGACATATGGGAAATGTAAAGTAATAACAATTTTTTTTTATCAGTATCTGTCTGAAAAGCAGAGAAATAGATATTTAGAAAATGTCTAATTTTTCCACGTTTTTTGTAAATTTAGGATTTTTTTAAATAAATAAAGGTGAAATATATTGACTTAAATTTACCACTGTCATGAATTACAATGCATCACGAGAAAACAATCTCAGAATGGCTTGGATAAGTAAAGGTGTTCCAAAATTATTACCACATAAAGTGACACATGTCAGATTTGCAAAAAAATGGCCTGGACCTTAAAGTGTAACTCTCATACTTTTTTATATGACAGTTATTATATATAGTAGTAGATAGTTTATTAGAGCTAGGCATGTATACCTGAGTTAGTCTGTCAATAATTGTCAAAAGATCTGTAATTACCTAATAATAACAGCTTGCATTAATGTCCTCTGTCCTTTTCCACTGCTCCCTTAAAAGACCATTGCTATAGCTTGTCTGTCTCTGGCTAATTGTAAACAGAAGACAGGGGGGCCGTCCTTCACACTGCATTCCTGCATTAGGCTTCAGAGTGAAGAGGCGTGTCTCTCAGTAATCCAATCTGATTGGCTGGCAGGAAGCTGCTGGCTACAGCAAGTGTGTATGTGAAATGAGGGAAAGCAGTTTTGGCCTCAGAGAAAAGGCAGAGGAGCCATCTTGAGAAGATTCTCATATTGTAGACTTTAAAACAGCCGTAACTAAGGGAAAAACTCAAGGAAAACCGTGGTATGTGAAGAAACTAAAGATTGCTTTATGCATAATGCTGTAATGCAGTAATACAGTCCTGATCAAAAGTTTAAGACCACTTGAAAAATGGCAAAAAATCATATTTAGCATGGCTGGATCTTAACAAGGTTCCAAGTAGAGCTTCAACATGCAACAAGAAGAAATGGGAGTGAGACAAAACATTTTTTGAGCATTCAATTTAATGAAAACAACGAATAAACTGAAACAGGCTGTTTTTCAGCTGATCAAAAGTTTAGGACCACACCTCCAAAAAAAAACTAAATCCCCCCAAAACAGAAATCCAACTTCCAAACATGAACTTAGTAATGAGTAGCTCCGTCGTTATTGTTTATCACTTCAAAAATTTGTTTCGGCATGCTTGATGCAAGCGTTTCTATGAGGTGAGTGGGAACATTTCTCCAAGTGGTGAAGACGGCCGCACGAAGGCCATCTACTGTCTGGAACTGTTGTCTATTTTTGTAAACTTCCCTTGCCATCCATCCCCAAAGGTTCTCAATTGGATTTAGATCAGGGGAACACGCAGGATGGGCCAAAAGAGTGATGTTATTCTCCTGGAAGAAGTCCCTTGTCCTGCGGGCATTTTGTACTGTAGCGTTGTCCTGTTGAAAAACCCAGTCGTTACCACAGAGACGAGGGCCCTCAGTCATGAGGAATGCTCTCTGCAACATCTGGACATAGCCAGCGGCCGTTTGACGCCCCTGCACTTCCTGAAGCTCCATTGTTCCACTGAAGGAAAAAGCACCCCAGACCCTTATGGCGCCCCCTCCACTGTGGCGCGTAGAAAACATCTCAGGTGGGATCTGCTTGTCATGCCAGTAACGTTGGAAACCATCAGGACCATCAAGGTTAAATTTTTTCTCATCAGAGAATAAAACTTTCTTCCACCTTTGAATGTCCAATCTTCGGTGCTCTCTTGCAAAGTCCAAACGAGCAGTTCTGTGGCGTTCAAGGAGAGGAAGTCTTTGAAGACGTTTTTTGTGTTTGAAGCCCTTTAGTCTTGGATGCAGTCTGATGGATATGGGGCTGCAGTCAGCACCAGTAAGGGCCTTAATTTGGGTCGAGGATCGTCCAGTGTCTTGACGGACAGCTAATTGGATCCTCTGGCTCAGTGCTGATGAAATTTTTTTTGGTCTTCCTCTTTACTTTTTTGTTCCATAACCCTCAGGATCATTTAAGAAATTCCAAATGATTGTCTTACTGCGTCCCACCTCAGCAGCGATGGCGCGCTTTGAGAGACCCTGCTTATGCAGTACAACAACCTGGCCACGTTCAAAAGGGGAGAGTTTTTTTGCCTTTGCCATCACAACGTGTGACTACCAGACAGAAAATGACAATGAATCCACATCTTTGCACAGATTTGGCATTTTAAAGGCATGTGGTCCTAAAATTTTGATCAGCTAAAAAACAGCCTGTTTCAGTTTAATCGTTATTTTCAATTAATTGAATGCTCAAAAAATGTTTTGTCTCACTCTCATTTCTTCTTGTTGCATGTTGAAGCTCTACTTGGAACCTTGTTAAGATCCAACAATGTAAAATATGATTTTTTTGCCATTTTTCAAGTGGTCTTAAACTTTTGACTGTACAGTCATGGCCAAAAGTTTTGAGAATTACATAAATATTGGAAATTGGAAAAGTTGCTGCTTAAGTTTTAATAATAGCAATTTGCATATACTCCAGAATGTTATGAAGAGTGATCAGATGAATTGCATAGTCCTTCTTTGCCATGAAAATTAACTTAATCCCAAAAAAACATTTCCACTGCATTTCATTGCTGTCATTAAAGGACCTGCTGAGATCATTTCAGTAATCGTCTTGTTAACTCAGGGGAGAATGTTGACGAGCACAAGGCTGGAGATCATTATGTCAGGCTGATTGGGTTAAAATGGCAGACTTGACATGTTAAAAGGAGGGTGATGCTTGAAATCATTGTTCTTCCATTGCTAACCATGGTGACCTGCAAAGAAACGCGTGCAGCCATCATTGCGTTGCATAAAAATGGCTTCACAGGCAAGGATATTGTGACTACTAAGATTGCACCTCAATCAACAATTTATAGGATCATCAAGAACTTCAAGGAAAGAGGTTCAATTCTTGTTAAGAAGGCTTCAGGGCGTCCAAGAAAGTCCAGCAAGCGCCAGGATCGTCTCCTAAAGAGGATTCAGCTGCGGGATCGGAGTGCCACCAGTGCAGAGCTTGCTCAGGAATGGCAGCAGGCAGGTGTGAGCGCATCTGCACGCACAGTGAGGCGAAGACTTTTGGAAGATGGCCTGGTGTCAAGAAGGGCAGCAAAGAAGCCACTTCTCTCCAAAAAAAACATCAGGGACAGATTGATCTTCTGCAGAAAGTATGGTGAATGGACTGCTGAGGACTGGGGCAAAGTCATATTCTCCGATGAAGCCTCTTTCCGATTGTTTGGGGCATCTGGAAAAAGGCTTGTCCAGAGAAGAAAAGGTGAGCGCTACCATCAGTCCTGTGTCATGCCAACAGTAAAGCATCCTGAGACCATTCATGTGTGGGGTTGCTTCTCATCCAAGGGAGTGGGCTCACTCACAATTTTGCCCAAAAACACAGCCATGAATAAAGAATGGTACCAAAACACCCTCCAACAGCAACTTCTTCCAACAATCCAACCACAGTTTGGTGAAGAACAATGCATTTTCCAGCACGATGGAGCACCGGCACATAAGGCAAAAGTGATAACTAAGTGGCTCGGGGACCAAAACGTTGACATTTTGGGTCCATGGCCTGGAAACTCCCCAGATCTTAATCCCATTGAGAACTTGTGGTCAATCCTCAAGAGGCGGGTGGACAAACAAAAACCCACTAATTCTGACAAACTCCAAGAAGTGATTATAAAAGAATGGGTTGCTATCAGTCAGGAGTTGGCCCAGAAGTTGATTGAGAGCATGCCCAGTCGAATTGCAGAGGTCCTGAAAAAGAAGGGCCAACACTGCAAATACTGACTCTTTGCATAAATGTCATGTAATTGTCGATAAAACCTTTGAAACGTATGAAGTGCGTGTAATTATATTTCACTACATCACAGAAACAACTGAAACAAAGATCTAAAAGCAGTTTAGCAGCAAACTTTGTGAAAACTAATATTTGTGTCATTCTCAAAACTTTTGGCCACGACTGTATAGTATGCTGTGGGGGGTTAGCTCTTCTCCGGGGGTCATTCTCGCAGATACGACTTTAGGACACCAGGTTTCAGGTCCAAACAGTGCATTTATTATACACACTCCAACCAATACAGGTCATCATGAAGTCGCAGCTTCACCTAACACATGTGACATCCACATAAAATAATAAACACTTGCCCGGCTAGGCTCTAACTAACACAGAGTTTCCTGACTCACCTAGGTCACAGTTCACACCCTGTGAACTCGTGCGGCTTTGTCAGCCAATGTCCCACAGCCTCCTGGCTGTACAGAGCACAGTATGCCCACTGTCTCTAGTTCACTGTTTCTTGTGGGGGATTGGGGCTCAGTAGTCTGCCTGACTATGGCCCTGCGACCCTCCCAGGCGTCGCTGCGTCCCCCAACTCCAGGCTATCTCCCAGTCTCGTGGTCCCTCAGCCTTGCCCAGCTGAGACCACACAGACAGAGCCTCCAGGCCTCTATATACAGGTAACACAGTTCCCCCCTTCTGACACCCTGGGAGGTGCTTTATGCCAGCCTGATTACATCCAGCTTGTCTCACCTGTGGTGGAACTTGCCTCCAACCTGCGTGAGACCTGTCACTGTCTCACAATGCTAAAACAAATTTTTTAATGAATAAATGATAGTTACACTTTAAGGTGACTGGACTCTTGGACGATCAAACTGAACTCATTGGAAGAGGAATGGCTGGTGGCATCCGTATTGTACCTGTAGAGGTGAAATTCTTGTACTGGCGCAAGCCGAACCACAGCCGAAACCTTTGTTGCCACGAACGTTTTCATTAATCAACAACTTAAGTTGGAGGTTTCGAAGACGATCCCCGGCAGCGTTATTCCCATTTCCCGCCGAGCATTTTCTGGGAAACTAAAGTCTTTGGGTTTCGGGGGGAGTATGGTTGCAAAGCTGAAACTTAAACTAATTGATGGAAAGAGTGGAGCCTGCGGCTTAATTTGACTACGCACGGGAAGCCTCACCCAGCCCGGACACAGAAAGGATTGACAGATTGATACCTATTTTGCGATTCTGTGGGTGGTGGTGCATGGCCGTTTTGAGCGTGTGGATCAAGTCGATTTGTGTGGTTCATTCCGATAACCAAAGACACTCCTCCGTGCTAATTAGTTACGTGACCCCCGGTGATTACGATTGTGTTGACCAGACTATCATCTGATGATAATGAACTTGGAAGAGGAATGGACGTTGAGCTGACCGTGTAAAAAATTGTAGGTGAGGGCCTGCTGCCGCTTTGTTAACTCTAGATAACTTCTACGCTGATCGCACGTCCCCGTGATGTTGACGATCTATTCGGATGTCTGCTATATCAACTTTCGATGTTCTTTTTGGCACCTATCATGGTGACCACGGGTAATGGGGAATCAGGGTTTGCTTCCGGAGAGGGAGCCTGAGGGATGGCCACGGCTACCACTTCCAAGAAAGGCAGGCGGGGGTGTGCAAATTTCCCAGTACCGACTCAGGGAGGTAGTGACGATAAATAACAATACAGGACTCTTAAAGGGTTTCTATCACTTCGTTTCACCTATTTAGCTTTCAGACACTAGCGATCCGCTAGTGTCTGCTCTATCTAACCATCCTAATATAAGAGCTTATTGTCCTGCCGTTTAGCTAAAAAAATAACTTATATAGATATGCAAATGAGCCTCTAGGTGCTATGGGGGCGTGATTAGCACCTAGAGGCTCCGTCTACCTTAACAAACTGCCGCCACCCAGCGCGTCCCTCCAGCCCGCCCATCTCCTCCGGAATGCGATGCTCCTCGTATTCGGCGCATGCGCAGTGAATGTCTGATCGCTTCCCTGCTCAGACATCTCCACTGCGCCTGCGCCGATGACGTCATAGTGCTCTGAGGAACAGGCGCAGTGGAGATGTCTGAGCAGGGAAGCGATCAGACATTCACTGCGCATGCGCCGAATACGAGGAGCATCGCATTCCGGAGGAGATGGGCGGGCTGGAGGGACGCGCTGGGCGGCGGCAGTTTGTTAAGGTAGACGGAGCCTCTAGGTGCTAATCACGCCCCCATAGCACCTAGAGGCTCATTTGCATATCTATATAAGTTATTTTTTTAGCTAAACGGCAGGACAATAAGCTCTTATATTAGGATGGTTAGATAAAGCAGACACTAGCGGATCGCTAGTGTCTGAAAGCTAAATAGGTGAAACGAAGTAATAGAAACCCTTTAAGAGAGCCTGTCATTGGAATGAGTACAAAAAAATTACAGGGAATGTCATAGGTATTTAGGATGAGGAAACGTTATATAGGAGAGGTAAAGTATGATTGATGGCCTGCTGGTGACCCACTAAAACATTAGGGGCGAGGGTCTTCAGCTGAGCTGACCATCTAAAACATTATGGGTGAGGGCCTGCTGGTGAGCTGACCATCTAAAACATTATGGGTGAGGGCCTGCTGGTGAGCTGACCATCTAAAACATTATGGGTGAGGGCCTGCTGGTGAGCTGACCATCTAAAACATTATGGGTGAGGGCCTGCTGGTGAGCTGACCATCTAAAACAGTGGTGCCCAACCATTTTTCGTCTGAGGGCCACACTAGACTTGATATAAATTTCGCGGGCCGGAACCAGGTAGCTTTGCCAGAAAGAAATGCAAACGCTGTGAGGGGGCACGTGTTAGCATTACTAAGTAGAGGGCACATATCTGGCATAACTACTGTGAGGAGGGCACATATCAGGGCATAACTACTGTGAAGAGGGCACATATCAGGACATAACTACTGTGAGGGGGCACGAGTGAGCATTACTACTGTGAAGAGGGCACATATCTGGCATAACTACTGTGAGGGGGCACATATCTGGGCATAACTACTGTGAGGGGGCACATATCTGGGCATAACTACTGTGAGGGGGCACATATCTGGGCATAACTACTGTGAGGGGGCACATATCTGGGCATAACTACTGTGAGGGGGCACATATCAGGGCATAACTACTGTGAGGGGGCACATATCAGGGTATAACTACTGTGAGGAGGGCACATATCAGGGCATAACTACTGTGAGGGGGCACATATCTGGGCATAACTACTGTGAGGGGGCATGTGTGAGCATTACGTCTGTGAAGAGGGCACATATCTTGGCATTATTACTGTGAGGGGGCACATATCTGGGCATAACTACTGTGAGGGGCATGTGTGAGCATTATGTCTGTGAAGAGGGCACATATTTTGGCATTATAACTGTGAGGAGGCACATATCTGGGCATAACTACTGTGAGGGGGCATGTGTGAGCATTACTACTGTGAAGATGGCACATATCTTGGCATTATTACTGTGAGGGGGCATGTGATGTATGCATGTGTGTAATGTATGTAGTGCAGTATGTGATGATCACACACTGCACTACATACATTACACACACGACTTAAAAAGATTAAAATAGACAAATCGCCAGGGCCGGATGACATACACCCCCGTATCCTAAAGGAATTAAGTAATGTCATAGCCAGACCCTTATTTCTGATATTTGCAGACTCTATACTGACAGGGAATGTCCCACAGGATTGGCGCGTGGCATATGTGGTGCCAATATTCAAAAAGGGGCCAAAAACAGAGCCTGGAAACTATAGGCCGGTAAGTTTAACATCTGTTGTGGGTAAACTGTTTGAAGGTTTTCTGAGAGATGCTATATTAGAGCATCTCAACGGAAATAAGCAAATAACGCCATATCAGCATGGCTTCGTGAGGGATCGGTCATGTCAGACTAATTTAATCAGTTTCTATGAGGAGGTAAGTTCTAGACTTGACAGCGGCGAATCAATGGATGTCGTATATCTGGACTTCTCCAAAGCATTTGACACTGTACCACATAAAAGGGTAATATATAAAATGCGAATGCTCGGACTGGGAGAAAACATCTGTAAGTAGGTAAGTAACTGGCTGAGTGATAGAAAACAGAGGGTGGTTATTAACGGTACACACTCAGATTGGGTCACTGTCACTAGTGGAGTACCTCAGGGGTCAGTATTGGGCCCTATTCTCTTCAATATATTTATTAATGATCTTGTAGAAGGATTGCATAGTAAAGTATCAATTTTCGCAGATGACACTAAACTGTGTAAAGTAATTTACACTGATGAGGACAGTATACTACTACAGAGGGATCTGGATAGATTGGAGGCTTGGGCAGATAAGTGGCAGATGAGGTTTAACACTGATAAATGTAAAGTTATGCACATGGGAAGGAAAAATGCAAGTCACCCGTACATACTAAATGGTAAAACACTCGGTAACACTGACATGGAAAAGGATCTAGGAATTTTAATAAACAGCAAACTAAGCAGCAAAAACCAGTGTCAGGCAGCTGCTGCCAAGGCCAACAAGATAATGGGTTGCATCAGAAGGGGCATAGATTCCCGTGATATGAACATAGTCCTACCACTTTACAAATCGCTAGTCAGACCACACATGGAGTACTGTGTACAGTTCTGAGCTCCTGTAAACAAGGCAGACATAGCAGAGCTGGAGAGGGTTCAGAGGAGGGCAACTAAAGTAATAACTGGAATGGGGCAACTACAGTACCCTGAAAGATTATCAAAATTAGGGTTATTCACTTTAGAAAAAAGACGACTGAGGGGAGATCTAATTAATATGTATAAATATATCAGGGGTCAGTACAGAGATCTATCCCATCAGCTATTTATCCCCAGGACTGTGACTGTGACGAGGGGACATCCTCTGCGTCTGGAGGAAAGAAGGTTTGTACACAAACATAGAAGAGGATTCTTTACGGTAAGAGCAGTGAGACTATGATACTCTCTGCCTGAGGAGGTGGTGATGGTGAGTATAATAAAGGAATTCAAGAGGGGCCTGGACGTATTTCTGGAGCTTAATAATATTACAGGCTATAGCTACTAGAGAGGGGTCGTTAATCCAGGGAGTTATTCTGATTGCATGATTGGAGTCGGGAAGGAATTTTTTATTCCCCTAACGTGGAGAAAATTGGCTTCTATCTCACAGGGTTTTTTGCCTTCCTCTGGATCAACTTGCAGGATAACAGGCCGAACTAGATGGACAAATGTCTTTTTTCGGCCTTATGTACTATGTTACTATGTTACATGTATAAATCACATACTGCGCTGTCACCTTCTTCTAGAGGTCTACCTTGATGTCTGGTCTTTAGGCTTCAGTCAGATCCTCCACCGCCATGCTTGCACCGTGTGCCTGACACCACCAGGACCTGGCCTCTCCTCCTTTCATCTCCGCCGGCTTCTCCTACAGCAGGGCGCTCTATCTCTCCAGTGCCCGCCCAATCTTACCAATCAGGGGCGTAGCTAGAAATGACTGGGCCCCATAGCAAAAGAAATTATGGCCCCCCCCTTCCCAGATTTCCCACCCCCACATACCTATCGGACCACCCACCCGTTCCAGAGCTCCCACCCAAACACCCCTCCAGGACCTCCCACCCCAACATCCCCACACCCCTCCCTAGATCCCCCCATAAGTGTCATCCACAGATCCCCCCGTAAGTGTCATCCACAGATACCCCCGTAAGTGTCATCCACAGATACCCCTGTAAGTGTCATCCACATATACCCCCGTAAGTGTCATCCACAGATACCCCGGTAAGTGTCATCCACAGATCCCCCCCTGTAAGTGTGATCCACAGATCCCCCCATAAGTGTGATCCACAGATCCCCCGGTAAGTGTCATCCACAGATCCCCCGGTAAGTGTCATCCACAGATCCCCCGGTAAGTGTCATCCACAGATCCCCCGGTAAGTGTCATCCACAGATCCCCCCGTAAGTGTCATCCACAGATCCCCCCGTAAGTGTCATCCACAGATCCCCCCCTCAGTGTCATCCACAGATCCCCCCTCAGTGTCATCCACAGATTCCCCCCCCCCTCAGTGTCATCCACAGATCCCCCCCCTCAGTGTCATCCACAGATCCCCCCCCTCAGTGTCATCCACAGATATCCCCCTCAGTGTCATCCACAGATATCCCCCCTCAGTGTCATCCACAGATATCCCCCCTCAGTGTCATCCACAGATATCCCCCCTCAGTGTCATCCACAGATATCCCCCCTCAGTGTCATCCACAGATATCCCCCCTCAGTGTCATCCACAGATATCCCCCCTCAGTGTCATCCACAGATATCCCCCCTCAGTGTCATCCACAGATATCCTCCCGACCCAGAGCCGCTTCCTAGCTAATTTATTCACTGCACTTGCCTATGTACAATTGAAGAGAAGCGCCGTAATGTCGCACAGGCGCACTGGCAGAGGCCAGGAAGACGGTGCATGGCAACTTCGATGCCTCTGCCAGTGAGCCTGTGCGAGATTATGGCGCTTCTCTTCAATTTTACAGAGGCAAGTGCAGTGAATAAATTAGCTAGGAGGCGGCGCTGGGAGGGGAGATTGCAGGCACAGGCAGCATCACTTTGCCCTGCGCTGATAAAGTCTTGTTACTGCTCGGGCCGCATGACACGGCTTTGCGGGCCGGATTTGGCCCGCAGGGCCGTAGGTTGGGCATCACTGATCTAAAACATTATGGGCGAGGGCCTGCTGGTGAGCTGACCATCTAAAACATTATGGGTGAGGGCCTGCTGGTGAGCTGACCATCTAAAACATTATAGGTGAGGGCCTGCTAGTGAGCTGACCATCCGAAAAATTATATGAGAAGGCATATACGTGATGGACGAGGAGGAGGAGGATGAGAAAAGGAAGATTCAACCATATATCCTTTTTTGTGGCAGAAGGGGTGCATGGGAATACAAAGTATTCAGTACATTCTAAACAACACATTTAAAGTGCCTTTATGTTCAGTCGTGGCTTTCCTCTGGTGGAGTGGAGAAGTCAGGGGCAATCCAGGCCTTGTTCATTTTTATAAGAGTCAACCTGTTAGCATTTTCAGTTGACAGCCGGATACGCTTATCTGTTATAATGCCACCAGCAGCACTAAATACCCTCTCAGACAAAATGCTGGCGGCAGGGCAGGCCAGCACCTCCAAGGTGTAGAGCGCCAGTTCGTGCCACGTGTCCAGCCTGGACACCCAGTAGAATAAATTTTGCTGCCACCTCTAACAATAGTCCTTAAAAGGTCTTTTGGGTCTCTGAAAGGTTTGAGATCAAATTCGCTCTACACTCGCTCTGTCCCTTCCTAACAGCAGCTCTCCCTGACTCGCAATGAGCCGAACCCGCGTGACCGGGTGCTATTTAGCACCCGATGACGTTTTCCGGCCAGCCAATCACTGTAATGCCAGTAGAAAACATGTCTAATGGCATTACAGTGATGACAATACTTACCAGTATTGGCTGCTTAGAAGGCGCCAAACGTCCCGGGAGGAGACTCGAGCATGGCGCTCGAGCACATGTTGTACTCGGCAGAGCACTCGGATCTGCCGTGCATAGCGATGCTCGAGCCAAACCGGTACTTGGCTGAGCATGCTCGATCATCACTGCTAATAATCAAAAAAAATTAAAAATAAGATAATCATTTTATTCCTGTTAATAGCAGATTAAATAAAATAATAGATTACATACTGTGGGCACATCAGTATTCAATGTTAAGTCTGCATTATACACGGAAAACTAGAGATGGCCTTGCGCAGTGGCGTACCGCCAATATAGGCAGACCATGCCGTTGCTATGGGGCCCACAGCGCAGGGGGGCCCGGAGCGCACGGAAGGCCCCGCCCCCTCCATTTATTTTAGCCAGGCAGTACTAGTACAAACACACACTGTGGGCGGCGCAGGCACAGCGCGGGCCAGCGGCACTTGCCTTTGATCGGCGCCCGGCGCCCTCCCCCCGGCCCCTCCCCTTGTATTAACCTGCTCATGCTGCCTCACTGCTTGAACTTGATTCTCCCGCCCGGCCAGCCTGCAGGTGTGTTCTAGTTTTCACAGACACTGGCCAATCAGCGCAAGTCAGCAGCACAAAGATGCAGCTGCTGATTGGCCAGTGTCATTACATGAGTCTGTCTGACCTGAGCTGAGCCACGACTCGAGTGAAGTGGGCAGCCTGCACCCTGCACCCTGCATCGATCCCTTCCCAGCCCCAGACTGAAGGACTGCTTGCCCGCTCCTGACTGGACACCGTTGGTGCCGGTGGTTTGTTATATTGGGAAGGGTCCCCAGGGATAGATAGATAGGTTAATGCAGGCTGCAGCATTGCCGGTGTTCCGGAATTTTCTGCTACCCGGAATTTTTTGCTACCCACGTCACTTCTGGTAGTGACGTGGGAGGTGTGTCTCTCACCTCGGCTTCTCATTGGCTCTGCCGGGGGTTTGTCGGCGCAGGCACAGAGGATTCACCCAGGTAGCAGAAAATTCCGGCTTCGCGCATATTGTCACACGTCACAGAGGTGCTGAAGAGGTCTAGATATTTGCATTTTGTTAAACTTTATTAACTGACTCGGCGCTACTGCGCCTGCGCCAAACCGTCCTTTTTTCGCGCATGCGCAGTGGGCCGGAATGTTCTGCTACCTTTGGC
This sequence comes from Bufo bufo, assembly GCF_905171765.1. NCBI lineage: Eukaryota > Metazoa > Chordata > Amphibia > Anura > Bufonidae > Bufo > Bufo bufo. The sequence goes on along the minus strand of NC_053394.1, from coordinate 264,675,028 downwards.
TCGCTAAAAAAAGACGGCTCGGCGCAGGCGCAGTAGGAGCCGAAGGTAGCAGAAAATTCCGGCCCACTGCGCATGCGCGAAGCCGGAATTTTCTGCTACCTTCGGTCGGTCTTCTTCGAGCATGCGCAGTGGGCCGGAATTTTCTGCTACCCTCGGCGCGTTCACGCTATGGGTGAATCCTCTGCGCCTGTGCCGACAAACCCCCGGCAGAGCCAATGAGAAGCCGAGGTGAGAGACACACCTCCCACGTCACTACCGGAAGTGACGTGGGTAGCAAAACATTCTGGGTAGCAGAAAATTCTGGAACACCGGCCCAGGCAGCAAGAGAACTCATAGGGAGGGGGGCCCATAGAGGACAGTCTGCTTTCCTCCTACTCTGTCCTGTATGAGCCGCCCCCCCTCCCTGAATCCTCTATGAGCCCCCCTAATGCCCCCATTACCCCAAAATGTCCAGGGGGGGAGGAGTAGGAGGAAAGAACACTGTCCTATATGAGCCTCTCCCCCCCAAGTCCTCTATGAACCCCTCAACCCCTAATGCCCCCCAAAATGCCAGGGGGGAAAGGAGTAGAAGGAAAGCACACTGTCCTGAGCATTTTGGGGGGCATTAAGGGTTTGGGGGGCTCATAGAGGACAGTCTGCTTTCCTCCTACTCTGTCCTGTATGATCCCCCCCCCCCGAATCCTCTATGAGCCCCCATTACTACAAAATACCCAGGGGGGAGAGGAGTAGAAGGAAAGCACACTGTCCTGAGCATTTTGGGGGGCATTAAGGGTTTGGGGGGCTCATAGTGGACAGTGTGCTTTCCTACTCCTTCCCCCCGGGCATTTTGGGGGGCATTAGGGATTCTTTAATGGGGGTTTGGCACGGGAGGAGCCAGGACAGGAGGTGGGACGGGCCAGGGGTGGGTAGTGGGCGCGGTTAGGGGGCCCAATTCAGATGCTTGCTATGGGGCCCAGTGATTTCTATGTACGCCCCTGGCCTTGCGCATCGCCCGGCGGTCGTTTCGCAGCGAACTTTGCGCGTTCGGCGAACATGCGAACATATGGCGATGTCCACCTGCGCCATATTCTTTTGTATTGCACCAAACTTTGACCCATGACACATCCATCAGGTGGGACAAGAAAGCCAATTGAGACATTTCAGCACATGGACACCCCCCCCCCCCACCCTATAACAGAACCCGATCTGGCAGCCATTTTACATTCTGTGTTCTGCCAGTGAAGGAAAAGGTTGCTTTGTGGAGCAGGGACAGGCTGTTAGAGACACCAAACACTAGCTAATAGGGCCACAAAAGTCCTTTTAAGGACTGGTATAGGTGTGCTATCGATAGGTGTGATATACTGAGGGGTGTGATATACTTATACTTTCTATCATAGAAAGTATATTATAGTGCATTTGTATTGTGCAGCAGTTGTGTGCGGTTCTGCTGCAGTACCACAGCTACATAGAAGGACAACTACTATTGGAGCAACTATTTGCAACGGGTGTGATATACCTGTTGACCCCCAAAAAACTGATTGAGGTATGCGAGATACCTGCTTCCACAAAATACTGATTGAGGGCTGCGATATACCTCCTTCCACCAAATACTGATTAAAGTGTTCGATATACCTGTTTCCACCAAATATTGATTGAGGCCTGCGATATACCTGCTTTCACAAAATACTGATTAAGGGGCTTGATATACCTGCTTACACAAAATACTGATTGAGGCCTGCGATATACCTGCTTACACAAAATACTGATTAAGGGGTTCGATATACCTGTTTCCGCCAAATATTGATTGAGGCCTGCAATATACCTGCTTCCACAAAATACAGATTATGGGTTTTGATATACCTGTTTCCAACAAATATTGATTGAGGCCTACGATATACCTGCTTCCACAAATACTGCTCTTCTCTAGGGACTTACGCACAGGGTCATTTTGAAAATGACAGGCAGAGGAAGAGGCAGTCCGTTCCGCAGGGGTGGTTGGGGTCGGGCAGGTGCACCAGGCCGGAGCCTAAGTGGGAAGTTAGAGAAGGTGCGTGCGATTACTTCAAAGGACGCACCAGAGTTGGTTGAGTGGCTCATTCAGCCTTCTGCTTCTGCACCCTCCTCATCCTCTGTATCTGCACCCTCCTCACTCTCTGCTGTGTGCACCCCCAAAGACACCACCACCATAGCCCCTCCACTCGAGTCAGAAGAATTATTTTCCCATCCATTCCCAAGCCTTACCGATGCGCAGTCATTCTTGGCATCGGATGAGGAAGAGGAGGTAGCAACGGCCGCAACCTAGCAGTCTGACGACAGTACCCAGACCAGCCCAAGGAGGGAGGTCCCCACTGTTGCTGCCTACTCCGAGATCTCAAATGTCAGTGGTGGTGAAGGTGATGATGATGACGTGTCGATGGACGTCACGTGGGTGCCCACAAGAGAGGAAGAGGAGGGGAGATCAGAGGGAGAGATGGAGCAGCAGATAGGGAGGAGAAGGAGGAGAATCAGGCAAAGCTCACAGGGCACAGGAGGCAAAAAGCAGACTGCAAATGTATCTGGAGCGAGCCATCCACCATGCACGGTCACTCCTGGCGCTCCCAGGACGCCGGCACATGGCTCCACAGTGTGGGCTTTTTTCAACGTGTCAGCTGCTGACAATAGTGTTGCCATCTGCAGCCTGTGCTGTCAACGCATAAGTCGCGGTAAGCCCAACACTCACCTAGGGACGACAGACTTAAGAAGGCACCTGGCCTCCCATCACAGAGCCCAGTGGGAGCAACGCCGTCAGAACCCACAAAGCCACACCCCCGGGGCTCCACATCCTGCCTCTTCTGCTTCTCCTCTCTCCTCCCCTTTGTCCTCCACTCCACATTCCACCATGCCGTTGTCGCGTTCATCTGCCAGAAGGCAGGCTTCCGTGGCCCAAATGTTTGAGCGTAAAAACTTGATGACGCCGGATAACCCTCTTGCTCAACGGCTGACCGCTGGCTTGTTGGAACTGCTAGCCCGCCAACTACTACCATGTAAACTGGTGGACTCGGAGGCCTTTACAAAATTTGTGGCCATTGGCACACTACAAAGGAAGGTCCCTGGAAGGAAATATTTCTCCAAGAAGGGCATCCCAGACCTATATGGCCACGTTCAGCGGCAAGTGAATATATCTCTGGCACACAGTGTCGGTGCCAAAATACATCTGACCACAGACACGTGGTCTAGCAAACATGGGCAGGGAAGGTACATAACTTTTACTGCCCACTGGGTGAACCTTCTGACGGCCGTCAAGCATGTAACCTGTGGCTCCCATGTGGATTTCGTGTCACCGCCACAGATTGCATGCAGGCCTGCCTCTTTTTCTCCTCCTCCTACTCCATCCTCCGTCTCCTCCTCGGCTGACTCCTCCTTTTCGACTGCTACCGCCTCTTCCGCTGCGCCCCCCAAGCTCCCTAGAACCTATTCAACGTGCCAGGTGAGACGTTGCCATGCTGTGCTGCGGCTGTTGTGTCTGGAAGCCAAGAGCCACACCGGTCTTGCACTGCTTTCAGCTCTGCGGTCACAGGCCGATCAGTGGCTAACCCCGCTCAATTTGACAGTTGGTAAAGTGGTGTGCGACAACGGTGCCAATCTGATGAGCGCACTGAAACAGGGCAAAATGACAAACGTCCTGAATTTAGTCGTGCAGCGATTCGTTGCCAAATACCCCGGAGTCCAGGATGTCTTGCAGCAGGCCAGGAAAATCTCTGGCCATTTTAGAAGATCTTACACTGCATGGCTCGCCTTGCTGATGTTCAGCGGCGACACCACCTGCCCGTCAGACGTCTGATTTGTGACAGCCCAACTCGCTGGAACTCCACCTTGTACAGTTGCAAGAAAAAGTATGTGAACCCTTTGGAATGATATGGATTTCTGCACAAATTAGTTATAAAATGTGATCTGATCTTCATCTAAGTCACAACAATAGACAATCACAGTTTGCTTAAACTAATAATACACAAAGAATTAAATGTTACTATGTTTTTATTGAACACACCATGTAAACATTCACAGTGCAAGTGGAAAAAGTATGTGAACCCCTAGACTAATGACATCTCCAAGAGCTAATTGGATTGAGGTGTCAGCCAACTGGAGTCCAATCAATGAGATGAGATTGGAGGTGTTGGTTACAGCTGCCCTGCCCTATAAAAAACATACACCAGTTCTGGGTTTGCTTTTCACAAGAAGCATTGCCTGATGTGAAAGATGCCTGGCAGAAAAGAGCTCTCAGAAGACCTACGATTAAGAATTGTTGACTTGCATAAAGCTGGAAAGGGTTATAAAAGTATCTCCAAAAGCCTTGCTGTTCATCAGTCCACGGTAAGACAAATTGTCTATAAATGGAGAAAGTTAAGCACTGCTGCTTCTCTCCTTAGGAGTGGCCGTCCTGTAAAGATGACTGCAAGTGTACAGCGCAGACTGCTCAATGAGGTGAAGAAGACTCCTAGAGTGTCAGCTAAAGACTTACAAAAGTCTCTAGCATATGCTAACATACCTGTTAGCGAATCTACTATACGTAAAACACTAAACAAGAATGGATTTCATGGGAGGATACCACAGAGGAAGCCACTGCTGTCCAAAAAAAACATTGCTGCACGTTTACAGTTTGCACAAGAGCACCTGGATGTTCCACAGCAGTACTGGCAAAATATTCTGTGGACAGATGAAACCAAAGTTGAGTTGTTTGGAAGAAACACACAACACTATGTGTGGAGAAAAAGAGGCACAGCACACCAACATCAAAACCTCATCCCAACTGTGAAGTATGGTGGTGGGGGCATCATGGTTTGGGGTGGCTTTTCTGCGTCAGGGCCTGGACGGATTGCTATCATCGAAGGAAAAATTAATTCCCAAGTTTATCAAGACATTTTGCAGGAGAACTTAAGGCCATCTGTCCACCAGCTGAAGCTCAACAGAAGATGGGTGTTGCAACAGGACAATGACCCAAAGCATAGAAGTAAAACAACAGAATGTCTTAAACAGAAGAAAATACACCTTCTGGAGTGGCCCAGTCAGAGTCCTGACCTCAACCTGATTGATACTACATAGATAAATACAGCATTGGTCTATCAAGACCTTAAATCCCTGTAGGGGTCCCTAACCAATGTTAACCCTAGATTAATAGGGTTGTTCTGTAATAATACGGATTCGGGGGGGGGGGGGGGGGTTTTTGGGCTATCCTGTGGTTGCACGGCGGTAATTTCTGTAGTCAAACTGAGGTCTATATTGACATTTCTTCTGGTTTAGTGTTATTAGAATATAATTTCTTTTTCTTTTTATTTCTTTTACTTGTCACTATTGCGTTATGTTGAATTTTAGATGAAGGCCGTATATGAGAAACCCTCATTTAGGCCACCCGGATTCAGGGTCTGTAATCTGTGTATCCATCTGGCCTCTTCCCGAAGGAGTTTTGTGTCTAGATTGCCTCTCCTCAGTCCCAAAGTTTTCTTCTCAAGTCCCCAAAATTTAAGGACCTCCAGATTTCCGCCATGGGCATAGGTTATATGCCGGTATAATGACGTGTCTTTACCCGTATTAATGGCACTAATGTGACCAGATATTCTTCGCCTCAATTCCTGTGTGGTCTTACCCACATATAATTTGGGACAATTGCATGAGGAAGGTCCTATGAAGCGCGCGCGCTCATATACCCCGCATCCCCTGACGAAGCCACAGTCTGTGGCGAAACATGTCGGGAGGGGTGGTATAGAGCGACTTTTAAACAGTGAGCAGTGAAAGGGCAATTGCTATGAACACGCTGCAGACAGCAGCTGAGCATATAAGGAGAGAGTGTGAGGCTATAGGAATTTAGATTGCAGCGGCAACTCATACCTCCTATGAGACAGTAATAGAGGACGCAGTGCAGTGTTAGCAGAGTTTAGAGAGGAGGGCAGACAGTGGTAAGGCAGACTGGTGAATCATTGATAGCCCTGCGGTCATACAAACAGCTACAAATATGAGAACAGCAACAATGTTAGCTGTATGGTAACCTTGTAGACAGGGACCGTTTATAGAGGAATTTGGCAGGAGAGATATCGTCACCAGTGTACCCCAGTGATCCACTGTCAGGAATCTGTCTATCAATCGCCAGCGTCAATACCATCCTACATCAAATGGTGGGATGAGGTATACCCTATAAAGGGATCCTATCAAATTACTGTGCATGTAATCACACCCTGTGAATGCCATCACACCACTCCGATAAAATCCCACATCACACTGTGACACTGACAATTTTAACAAATTATTTTCTTTTTGTAGTGTGTGTTTTCAAACAACTAATAAAGTAAAAATTTTTAACATTGGTTAGGGACCCCTACAGGGATTTAAGGTCTTGATAGACCAATGCTGTATTTATATAAATATCCCGAGGGTCTCTAAAAGGGACTTTGATTAAAAATACTACATAGATACTACTTGCCTCTCTCTTCCTGCTGAATGAATATGTCTCACTTTTGCGCGAAGTTTCTTTTTTTTTGCCAACTACTAGCTGGCCGGCACAAAAAGCTCCCTTTCTTTTTTTAAAGGGTGTCTGAGTAGCTGTAGTGTGTATCATACACAAGTCGTTGGATGATCTTATGTGTATGGGACATTCACAACTCAACTGATGACAGATGCAGGGATAAGGATGGATTGGGCATGCTGCATTTATTATTATTATTATTATTATTATTATTATTATAATAATTATACTCACTTATATAGTGCTGACATATTGTGCAGCGCTTTACAGACATTAGCATCAAGCTGTCCCCAATGGGACTCAATCTAAGTTTCTGATCAGTAAGTCTTTGGAGTGTGGGAGGAAACCGGAGAACCCGGAGGAAACCCAAGTAATCATGGGGAGAACATACAAACTCCATGCAGATGTTGTCCTTGGTCGGATTTGAACCCAGGATATGCTCCATCCTTTGTTCCTACAAGATATAAGCTACTCCTAGAGGTGCCTTGCAGTGATCCCTGGATGCTCAAGATGAACCATCACTATCGCCTAAAGCTCAGCCAGGGAGTCGTGGAAGAGCAGCGTCTCGAGCTCACACAACCCTGTTTTTTCTGTTCAGTGGCGTCTGACAACAGTGTGTAAGGCAGAGAACATTAATAATTGTATTTCATCGACTAATGTCTATTTTTGGCTGTCTGCCTTTAGTATCAATAACATGCACAACCTGGACCACTTATGAGTGATATATTATGAGTGAGCGAGGTCAGAGTTATCTTACTCTGCAGAGGATTTAATGTATCAAATATTGTGGTTATTACAGTATGTATTATATTATGGAAAAAAGTGAAGTCCGTGAGTCTATGGCAGGAGATGGAGGAACTGAGTCTGTGACTATAAGAGTACAGCATGTGGTTCAATCACTTTGGAGTATATACAGTAGTTGGAGGAGGTATGGGAGAAAGGTGAGGGGGGATAGTCCAGATGCCACTGCTGTATTGGCTATTGCTTTCTTATTAAGCTCGCAATTATTTATGATATACCATGCGGATTGTCTCTTGGAATGTGAAATAATGTGCAGTATAATGGTACTTCACCACCCGCAGCGCCTCAAAGTAGACATAGCCTTGCTCCAGATGATGCATCTAGAGGCTGGAGACTTTATCAGGATGCGGAAGTCGTGAGTGGGGATGGTAGCGGGCTCTCCAGCTCTGAATACCAAAGTGGAAGTATTGGTCCTGCTTCATAAACACTCAAAGATGCAAATCTTGAGGGCAGACAGGGACTCAGAGGATAGATTGCTTAAATGACTTCTCCACACACCAGTGAGGAACTTGAGTCTTAAAATTTTATATGGTTCTGACAATATTAATCATCCTTTTTATCTGAGGCAACATGCAGGATCTCCTCTAATCTAACCCCATTTAAAATTGTAGGTGGAGATCTGAACACGGTATTCAATCCCTTAGAGGATAGAGGAGGTAGTCGTGTACTGGTTGTACCCCCAAGATTGAGAAATATGATATCAATAACTTTTTGACACACAAGTTAATTGACCACTGGAGAACAGATCACATTGATGACAGGGAATTTACACATTATTCTCACTCCTATGCATTCTGGTCCCACATAGACTATCTACCAGTTTAGTGCAACCCTAGGAAGAAAGGTTCAGAAAACTATTATTGACAATCTCTGATCATTAGAACTGATATATGATCATGTACCCAGATGATCTGAGTTTGTTTGGAGACTCCCCTCCTTCCTTAGTGAAAATGAAGATTTTTGGGCTTTACTAAGAGGTTGGTAGTTTAAGTATTCTTCTGATAATGTGGCCCATCAGTCTCAGGTGTCTGTTTATTGGGAAACGTCAAAAATGGTACTTAGAGGCTGTCTGATTTCTCATGTCACTCACTGGTGTAAAAGATTACAGGTGCAATATTCAAAAGCTAGTGTGGCCCTTGTTATAGCATATACACATTTATTAACTAACCCAATACCGGCACACAAGGAGGCCTGGACTATTGCGTGACCCGCCTTTGAACAAATACTGTCAGATAGGGCACTGTTCAAATGATCACTCAGGGACATGAAATATTATAGGCACGAGAACAAAAAGGGGAAACTGCTAATTAGAATGACAAAAGGTATGCCAGAAATCCAGCCCATTGCTCGGTTGAAGAGAAGGACTGGATAAATCACAACTGATCCTAAGACAATTAATGATACCTTTTTTTTTTTTCCCCCGTAATCTATATTCAGCAGACAACTTTGACACAAGGGCAGCAAAGTCCTTTCTAGAGCATTTTAACTTACCTGTGGTGTCCCAGTCACAAAGGGAGGCCTTCAGTGCTCCAATCACCTTAGAGAAGGTTCATGGTGTTATTAAGTCACTAAAGTCTGGAAAATCAACAAGATCAGATGGGCTTACTGGTGAATATTATAAAATCTTACGTGACCAAGTAACTCAGATTCTGGTGTCCTAATTCAACATATTGCTACAAGGAGAGCAGTTGCCACAATCAGTCAAACTACCACCCATTAAACTATTACCAAAGCCTGAGAAAGATCTATTACTTCCAGGATCATTCAGACCCATCTCTCTAATCAATGTGGACATCATACTGATAACCAAAATATTGGCGGATAGACTGGCTGTGATTGTTCCCACCAGGGGCGGACTGGGAACTTAAAGTCGCCCTGGAAAAAAAAAACTAAAAGTAGCCCCATGTGGTAGGTGGGTCCAAAATGACAGTAGGCAGGGCCAACACATTTAGTCAGGGACAACAGAAGTATGTGGGGCCAGCAATACCCAATACCGTAGTGCAGAATAAAATGCCACCCCAGCAAAACCAAATACCACAGTGCAGCTCAAAATACTGCTGCCTGCACCCCATTCATTAATGCTGAGAGCATCAGATGAGCAGTCCCCTGGGCATTGGCCCATTTGAGAAATGTCCCTGTAGGGTCTATGGCCAGTCCGCCCCTGCTTCCCATTGTTGTATAGCCCACTCAGGTTGGATTTGTAAAGGGGCGCTCCACTACCATGAATATTAGGAAGGTGCTGAGATTCTTGGATGAAATGACAGTGCATCCCCACTGCGACTCCCAGCCAGCATTACTCACGATCCACGCTGAGAAAGCATTTGATATTATTTCCTGGAGATGACAGGGGGTGGTACTGGGCCAAATGAGGATCACAGGAAATTTCCACTCTTTTTTATATACAGTGACGAGCAAAAGGGTAATAATGTTTTGAACTTTTAACTTTCAGGCTCCATATCTCACCATCCACTACAGCTTTGAACGTGAGACTACCATCATTTTATAGACAATCAGCTTAGCTATCTCATACAGTACAGACCAAAAGTTTGGACACACCTTTTCATTCAAAGAGTTTTCTTTATTTTCATGACTATGAAAGGCATCAAAACTATGAATTAACACATGTGGAATTATATACATAACAAACAAGTCTGAAACAACTGAAAATATGTCCTATTCTAGGTTCTTCAAAGTAGCCACCTTTTGCTTTGATTACTGCTTTGCACACTCTTGGCATTCTCTTAATGAGCTTCAAGAGGTAGTCCCCTGAAATGGTCTTCCAACAGTCTTGAAGGAGTTCCCAGAGATGCTTAGCACTTGTTGGCCCTTTTGCCTTCACTCTGCGGTCCAGCTCACCCCAAACCATCTCGATTGGGTTCAGGTCCGGTGACTGTGGAGGCCAGGTCATCTGGCGCAGCACCCCATCACTCTCCTTCATGGTCAAATAGCCCTTACTTTCAAAGTTTTCCCAATTTTTCGGCTGACTGACTGACCTTCATTTCTTAAAGTAATGATGGCCACTCGTTTTTCTTTACTTAGCTGCTTTTTTCTTGCCATAATACAAATTCTAACAGTCTATTCAGTAGGACTATCAGCTGTGTATCCACCTGACTTCTCCTCAATGCAACTGATGGTCCCAACCCCATTTATAAGGCAAGAAATCCCACTTATTAAACCTGACAGGGCACACCTGTGAAGTGAAAACCATTTCAGGGGACTACCTCTTGAAGCTCATCAAGAGAATGCCAAGAGTGTTCAAAGCAGTAATCAAAGCAAAAGGTGGCTACTTTGAAGAACCTAGAATATTACATATTTTCAGTTGTTTCACACTTGTTTGTTATGTATATAATTCCACATGTGTTAATTCATAGTTTTGATGCCTTCAGTGTGAATCTACAATTTTCATAGTCACGAAAATAAAGAAAACTCTTTGAATGAGAAGGTGTGTCCAAACTTTTGGTCTGTACTGTACATAAATTGGACTTGCAACTATTTAGAATATGATTAGTTATGCAGATTATTGTCATGTAACTTCATTGTTACTGTTTTACTCCTAAAATTCTAAATTTTAACTTATATTATTTTGTAAATCCACCTATGGCTTTCAACACTGCATGAATCCTTTTGGGCATGCTCTCATTCAGATTCAAGCATGTCTCGACCAAAATCTGTTCCCAGGTCTCTTCTACATGTTCCTAATGTTGGTGCATACTGGTCAACTCACTTGGGTACAAATACAGCTTTTTCTTCAACTCTACCCACAAGTGTTCGATTGGGTTGAGGCCTGGGGACTGTGGGGGCCAATCCAGCACCTCTACTTCATTGTCATTTAACCATTTTTTTTTTACCAATCTTGATGTATGCTTTGGGTCGTTGTTCTGCTGGAACACTATTTTGTATTTTTCATACCCATAGTACTCGAGTGTGCAAAGTAACTTGTCTTGTAGGATACTCACATATAGCTCAGTATTGAGACCACCATTGATTCTGGTCAAGTATCCAATGCCTTTGCCTGTGAAACAACCTCATATCATCAGTCTTCCTCCATCAAACTTGACAGTTCCTTCAATTTCTCAATCCATTAGCCCCCTTTTCCCTTGTTTCTTTCAGACTCATTTGCACCCATCAGAGCTCAGTCTATTGATTTTCGCCGCATCACTCCAAATCACCCGTTTCCAATCTTCTACTGCCTACTGTTCGTACTTTTTTGCAAACTTGAGCCGACACTTCTTATGACGATATTGAAGTCGAGGCTTCTTCACCTTTTTTCGGACCATCATCCAAACTTGTGTAATGCGCGTCACACAGTGCTTACATGGATGTCTGTGATCTCACTATTACAAATCATACAAGCCACCTCCACTGCGGTGTTTGCCACGCCAGAACTGATAGACCTTGTGATGAGCCGATTTGTTGACTTTGATATGTGGCCTGGATGTCTACCTCTTGGCTTTGGAATTAATAGATGGACTTCCCTTTGTATTCTTCCAACTGTCATGGCACTCACATGTTGCAGTTCTGTAATTTTCTTGTCCGAGATACCGCTATCAATATGCTGGAAGATGCAGTTTCTTTTTTCTTGGGAAATCTTCTTCATGGCTGCTCCTGGATTTGAACCAGTGAACTTTTTCTTGGTAATCAACCTAATAACACTGACCTATTAAGGAATGTGAGAACAGGTTGTAATTTGTAGTATACAAGAAAAACAATGCAGTTACATGACAAGAATCTGCATAACTAATAATATGCTAAATAGTTGCCAAGTCCAATTTATGTTTGAGATAGCCAAAATGATTGTCTATAAAATGATGGTAGTCTCATGTAGTGGATGGTAAGATATGGAGCCTGAAAGACAAAAGTTCAAAACATTATTACCCTTTTGCTTGTCAGTGTAGTTTATATAAAGCACCACTAGTTAGAGTATATTCTGTTGTTATTTTATTTTTTTTGCTGTGTCCCTTTTCCTTAGGAAAGGGGACACGGAAGGGATGTTCCCTGTCCCCATTATTATTGGATTTGGCTATTTAACCTTTTACTCAGGTATTGATAAAAAATAATATAGTTGAAAGAATTTCAGTTCACCTAACATGTATGCAGATATCCTCCTGTTCATGAATAACCCATGTAGAGACCTGGAGGTGGTATTTAGTAATTAGAAATTTTCAGACGGATTTCAGGCTTTAAACACTACAAAGTATGCAATGCTTAGTTTGAAGGCCAATCTTAAACCAACAGATATTCCACAGATTGGTGTCCCGGTTTGGTTAGTAGGAGAACATATTAAATATCTTGGTAACATCGGCCAGACCATGGACACTGTGTATTGTTTTAATTACCTTCCTCATTTCTGTGTTATCCCAGGGACCTCAGACGATAAATACAGTTTAATATGATCTTCAGCTGAATCTCTGTCACGGCCACGGTTTTGGCCGTGACTCCTTGGGAGCCGCATACAGTTGCCCGCGGTTTGGGTTGTTGTTTCAACCGCAGCTTGAGGCTTGATGTTGTTTGCCTCAAGTGCGGTTGCCGTGGACAACAAGTATGTGTGCGGTCCTTTTGGAGTTTGTGTGCGTGTATGTATGCACTGTCGTTTGTCTGTGTGCACTCTGTGTAGTGTGTGGTGTGCACAGACACCTTTCCTGCACTGTGGTTGCTCGTGGCAACGTTTGTCGTTGTGTACATGTGGTGGCAGTGTCCCGGCCTTGGGGCTGACTCCCAGGACACGGTTGCCACCCATGTCGTTGCCTGCGGCAACAACCACAGTGTGTTTGTTGTGTTGGACACTTTCCCTTTAACCCCTTAAGGACGCATGACGTACCGATACGGCATGTTTCCCGAGTCCTTAAGGACCCATGACGTACCGGTACGTCATGTGTTGTTCCGATCACTGCCGCCCGGCCGGCTGTGATCGGAACACGGTGCCTGCTCAAATCATTAAGCAGGCACCTAGGCTAAATGCGCGGGGGGGTCTCGTGACCCCCCCATGTCGGCGATCGCAACAAACCGCAGGTCAATTCAGACCTGCGGTTTGTTGCGATTTCTGCAGTTTCTGATCCCCGCGGTCCCTGACCGCGAGGATCAGAAACTTTATAGTGCCCAAAATCTATCTGTATCCCCCCCCCTGCACCCCCGAGTGATTTTAGCCCGGTGGGATGTGCAGGGGGAGGGTTGCGGGCGGTGCGGGAGGCGGGCGGTGCGGCAGGCGGGATCGTGATCCCCCGCCCGCCTCCCCTTGAAAATTCATTGGTGTTCAGTGGGTATACCAGGGTGCCAGCACATTGCTGGCACCCTGGTATAAACGGCTGACATCGGCGATGCGATGTCAGCCGTTTAACCCTTTCCATACAGCGGTCCGTACGGACCGCTGTATGGAAAAGGTTAACAGCTCAGGGAGCTCCCTCCCTCTCCGATCGGGGGGCTGCTGTGCCTTTGCAGCCCCCCGATGGAGAGGGAGAGAGCTCCCAGACAGCCCCCCGCCAGCCCCGTCCTCACCCTTCCCCGTCTGCGAAGTTGTGGCAGACGGGGAAGGTTCCCATGGCAACAGGACGCCGTCTCAGGCGTCCTGCTGTCCATGGTGCTGAACAGATCTATGCTGAAAGCATAGATCTGTTCAGTGTAAGTAAAATACAGTGCAGTACAATATATATTGTACTGTACTGTATTATACAGACATCAGACCCACTGGATCTTCAAGAACCAAGTGGGTCTGGGTCAAAAAAAAAGTAAAAAAAAGTGAAAAAAAAGTAAAAATAAAAAAACACATTTATCACTGATTAAAAATGAAAAAAATAAAATTCCCTACACATGTTTGGTATCTCCGCGTCCTTAACGACCTGATCTATAAAACGGTCATGTTACTTTACCCGAACGGTGAACGCCATAAAAATAAAAAATAAAAAACTATGATGAAATTGAAATTTTGCCCACCTTACTTCCCAAAAAAAGGTAATAAAAGTGATCAAAAAAGTCGCATGTACGCCAAAATTGTAACAATCAAACCGTCATCTCATCCCGCAAAAAATGAGACCCTACTTAAGATAATCGCCCAAAAACTGAAAAAACTATGGCTCTTAGACTATGGAAACACTAAAACATCATTGTTTTTGTTTCAGAAATGAAATCATTGTGTAGAACTTACATAAATAAAAAAAAAGTATACATATTAGGTATCGCCGCGTCCGTATCGACCGACTCTATAAAAATATCACATGACCTAACCCCTCAGATGACCACCGTAAAAAAATAAAAATAAAAACGGTGTAAAAAAAGCAATTTTTTGTCATCTTACATCACAAAAAGTGTAATAGCAAGCGATCAAAAAGTCATGTGCACCTCAAAATAGTGCAAATCAAACCATCATCTCATCCCGCAAAAAATGAGACCCTACTTGAGATAATCGCCCAAAAACTGAAAAAACTATGGCTCTTAGACTATGGAGACACTAAAACTTTTTATTTGTTTTAAAAATGAAATCATTGGGTAAAACTTACATAAATTAAAATAATTGTATACATATTAGGTATCGCCGTGTCCGTGACAACCTGCTCTATGAAATTACCACATGATCTAACCTGTCAGATGAATGTTGTAAATAACAAAAAAAACAACTGTGCCAAAAAGCTATTTCTTGTTACCTTGCCTCACAAAAAGTGTAATATAGAGCAACCAAAAATCATATGTACCCTAAACTAGTACCAACAAAACTGCCACCCTATCCCGTAGTTTCTAAAATGGGGTCACTTTTCTGGGGTTTCTACTCTAGGGGTGCATCAGGGGGCTTCAAATGGGACATGGTGTCAAAAAAACCAGTCCAGCAAAATCTGCCTTCCAAAAACCGTATGGCATTCCTTTCCTTCTGCGCCCTGCCGTGTGCCCGTACAGCGGTTTACGACCACATATGGGGTGTTTCTGTAAACAACAGAATCAGGGCCATCAATTTTGAGTTTTGTTTGGCTGTTAACCCTTGCTTTGTAACTGGAAAAAAAATATTAAAATGGAAAATCTGCCAAATAAGTGAAATTTTGAAATTGTATCTCTATTTTCCATTAAATGTTGTGCAACACCTAAAGGGTTAACAAAGTTTGTAAAATCAGTTTTGAATACCTTGAGGGGTGTAGTTTCTTAGATGGGGTCACTTTTATGGAGTTTCTACTCTAGGGGTGCATCAGGGGGCTTCAAATGGGACATGGTGTCAAAAAACCAGTCCAGCAAAATCTGGCTTCCAAAAACCATACGGCGCACCTTTCCCTCTACGCCCTACTGTGTTCTCAAATTCTCAAATTTCATCCCCATTTGCCAATAACTCTTGTGCAACACCTAAAGGGTTAACGAAGTTTGTAAAATCAGTTTTGAATACCTTGAGGGGTGTAGTTTATAGAATGGGGTCATTTTTGGGCGGTTTCTATTATGTAAGCCTCGCAAAGTGACTTCAGACCTATAGTGGTCCCTAAAAATTGGGTTTTTGTAAATTTCTGAAAAATTTCAAGATTTGCTTCTAAACTTCTAAGCCTTGTAACATCCCCAAAAAATAAAATATCATTCCCAAAATGCTACAAACATGAAGTAGACATATGGGGAATGTAAAGTCATCACAATTTTTGGGGGTATTACTATGTATTACAGAAGTAGAGAAACTGAAACTTTGAAATTTGCAAATTTTTTAAATTTTTTTTTAAATATGGTATTTTTTTATGCAAAAAAATTTACTTTTTTGACCCAATTTTAGCAGTGTCATGAAGTACAATATGTGACGAAAAAACAATCTCAGAACGGCCTGGATAAGTCAAAGCGTTTTAAAGTTATCAGCACTTAAAGTGACACTGGTCAGATTTGCAAAAAATGGCCAAGTCCTTAAGGTGAAATAGGGCCGAGTCCTTAAGGGGTTAAGTTGGTGTTTTCCCTTACCTGTGGTTCTGGAAGGGTTAACTCCCTTCCCTGTGTGTGTGATGTCACTGGGTGTGTCTGACCGTTGGGTGTGGCCTCTTAGGCCTATAAAGCCTCTCACTTTGGCATGGCTCAGGAGGT
This sequence comes from Bufo bufo, assembly GCF_905171765.1. NCBI lineage: Eukaryota > Metazoa > Chordata > Amphibia > Anura > Bufonidae > Bufo > Bufo bufo. The sequence goes on along the minus strand of NC_053394.1, from coordinate 264,658,731 downwards.
TTCTTCAGTCATGCTTTGCTGTTGCAGCCTCCTGTGATTTCCATCTTCTTGTAAGTGCCACCCTTCCGGTCATAAGTTCTAATACCGTGATGTGTTGTTGATGTCTTGTGTCTTTGGTTTTTGTGCAGCTATGGATGTCCTGGTCCCTGTGTGTCTTCATGTGTGTGCTGTTTACCTTTGTCTGTGTGGACAGCGTTTCCTTAGCACGGGTTCCAGTCAGCAAGGCTGAGACAGGTTTGTGTGGAACTGTTTGGTTCACCTGTCTTATCCATAGTCCTGTTTATGTACCCCCCTTCTTCATGCTGCTTGCCCAGTGAGACTCCTGCTCCTCCGTGCCTAGGAGGAGTGGGTTGTCTTACCCTGCTCCTTAGCCCAGGGACCGGTCGGAGGGTAAGTCAGGGATCCGAGGTTACTGCGCATGGGTCCTCCTACCATCAAGGTCGGCCCATGCAGGTAGGAGACAGGGTCATCGTTAGGGACGCAACAGGAGGTGACCTGCTCCCTGATTCTGTGTTCCTGGCGAGTAGCGACTGGACCTCTTCCTTCACCGCACGGCTGAGGATTTCCCCCATCCTCAGCCATGACAATCTCTGTACGAATGGAGTTCATGAGGAGACATGAAGTACAGAGAGATTCAGCTAAAGATCATATTAAACTGTCTTCAGGATCATAATCCCTGACAAGCAGAGCAGACCGGAGGATGAGGCAGCTCTTTACCTCAGTGTTGTGAGGCAACTTGTCCTCTTGTGTGATTAGGACAAGTTCTGTGTGTACTAATAGGATGACGGACACTTTATTTTTCCTTATGATTGCTCCCTAGACAAGACAAGGCATTATAACTAATGAAAGGTATTTGGGAATATATTTATAATAATGTAATACTTAAAGAGGACCTTTCACTAGAATAAAAAAATCTAAACTAAGTATACAGACATGTAGAGCTGCGCCCAGGGATCTCCCTGCACTTACTGTTATACCTGGGCGCCGCTCCGTTCTCTCGGTATAGCCTCCGGTATCTTCACATGTTAGGCTCCACCCAGGGGAACCTGCTGGCGTCTCTTTCTCCCATGCTATAGCGCTGGCCAATCGCAGCGCTCAGCTCATAGCCTGAGAGAAAAAAAAAACTCTCAGGCTATGAGCTGAGCGCTGTGATTGGCCAGCGCTACAGCATGGGAGAAGGAGACGCCGGCAGGTTCCCCTGGGTGGAGCCTAACATGTGAAGATACCGGAGGCTATACCGGGAGAACGGAGCGGCGCCCAGGTATAACAATAAGTGCAGGGAGATCCCTGGGCGCCGCTCTACATGTCTGTATAGTTAGTTTACATTTCTATTCTAGTGAAAGGTCCTCTTTAAGTATCTTCATTTTCTTACTTCCCGGGGAACCCCTTTAAGACATGTTTAGTATTAAAAGATGCCATAGAAGTGGCAGAGAAGGAGGATCTTCTCAGCAGTCTAAATACCTTATGGAACAACCCTAGCTTTTCACAGGGGACCACTGTCACGGACATTCCCGTGACAGGTGCCAGGAGATCAGTGAGACTGGCAACATGTGGTTTGATATGACAGGTTTCTTGTGGATCTATTTGTGTCTGTGTTGTTTCTGGTAATGGCCACACCCCTTGCTTCAGGTGTTGCTTATGTGGTCATTTTACCTTCCCTATTTATTGTGGCTTCTCCCACCATGCTGTGCGGTTTATATCTTCTGTCTTGTTTTGTGAATTGCTGGTGTTTGGATCTCGGCGCAGTTCCTGTGTTTCCATAGCCATTTGAAGTTAAGTGTCTTTTTCCCCTTTTGTTTATTGTGTGGGTTTACTTGTGTTGCTCTTTTCCCTGCCATTTGTGTTTAGGGAGGGAGACTCCTGTTTGTCCTACCGTTTGGAGGAACAGGTTGTATCTTGTCCTGACATTAGAACCAGGGTACTACAGGGTGAGTTAGGACTTTAGGTTCCGGTGTATGAACTCACCTACCTTTGGGGTCAGTTCATACTTGCAGTCAGTCAGGATTTTGATTAGGGTTTCTCTAGGAGGTGACCTGCTCCTTTACCTAGTTTCCAGGCCTTTTCCCCTCACCCCTTTCCCTCCTACGTTTGGTGCAGGTTTCCCTCCCACACCGAAGCGTGACAACCACTAATAAGCTATTAGCTGGCAATGCAGAGGATTTAAGATTCTCCCAGACTTATGGTACATTGAGGAGCACTGATGGATCTCATTACCTGAGTTGCACCAAAAATATCAGATTCCTACCTTTTGATCAAATCAAAACCTTCTGTACAAAATGCTTAAAAGAATCATGATGTTATAGAATGCGGCCAATCTAAAAGGTCAGCGTCTTTTTTATATACCGTATGTAAGATCCTCACCTGCTTTGCACTCCAGGGGAACCAAGAGGGGTCCTCGTGGAGTTGCGGGACAGGTTATGCGTGTCTCTGATGCACCAGCGCTGACCCCTTTGCGAGCCAGTGCGGGGATGCGTTCGCGTGGACATCGGAGGGGAGGACCGTCGGAGTCCCGGGGACAGAGTGGCCAGGCGAGTGACAAGACGCCGCGGTCAGGGTTGTCTCCGGTGTCTCCTGCGACTTCCGTTTCCGCATCTGGGTCCACGCGCTCGCATACTCGCGTTGAGTCAATCATGCGTCCGTGCGTACGCACGAGGTCAGGTTCGCAAAGGGATACACGGTCGCGAGTACGCGCTTCTTATGCGCTTCGTCGACCAGTGGCGCATAATATACTGACTCACAAGAGCAAAGTGGATTAGGGAGCCAGCCATGGGTTAATCAACTTGTGATTGCCTTAGGCCATGTACTCAGGTGCAGGGCAATTTGTTCACCTATGGTAGTGGACACTTGGCACCCTGGGATTGGTCAGCAGGCATTTAAAAGGAGGTCTCTCAGGGTGATCAGTGCCCACTGTTATTTTCCCTCAACCAGGTATAGGTCACAACTGCTAGTGACTGAAGACTGCCAGGAACTTTGTCCTTTGCAGCGGACCCAAGATCTGGAGTGACTCGACTGCCAAGTGCACAGCATCATTCAGCACTGGTTGGGACTATTCCTGGAATCTCCTTGCCTGGTTTTTGTTATTATTCCTTGTTACCAGCAAGTGTCCTGGACGTTTATGTTTCTGGTGAATAAACACCTTTTTGCTTTCATCACTGGTCTGTTTGTTGGTGCCTTGCATTACACCGTAGTTGTCTGATGTTTTGCTTTTTGGAAGCCACTCCTTATACTATATTTAAATCATGAAGTATTATTCCAGATATACTAAAAAAGGTCCTATGCGGGTCAAGAGGGCAGTTATCAACGAGCAATGGCGAGAAACTCCCTTTAGATTTATCCATCGAGTGATATACACATTTGATATTCCACCATACCCAGCAGCACCAGAGTGACTGGTGGCTTGCCGAAAGTGCTCTTTACCTGCAACAGACCTTCTCCATTGCTTGTGGTAATGTCCCACTGTACAGTCTTAGGCTGATATCACACTGCAGTTATTTGGTCAGTTATTTCCATCAGTTATTGTGTGCGAAAACCAGTAGTGAAGCCTACACACAGATAAGATATAATGGAAAGATTTGCACCTGTTCTGTGTTTTGACCAGCACTTACTTTTTGGCTCACAATAACTAATGGACATAACTGACAAAATAACAAGTGTGAACTCAGCCTTAGGGTACTTTCACACTAGCGTTATTCTTTTCCGGTGTTGAAATCCGGTAAAGTGTCTCAATATTGGAAAAAAAAAGCACATCTGTTTTGTCCTAATGCATTCTGAATGGAAAGCAATCCGTTCAGTATGGATGTCTTCCGTTCCGTCCCTTGTACAGTATTTTTTCCGGACAAAATCCTGGAATAATACCTCACTTGCCGGCATTAATTTCCATAGAGATATATTAATGCTGGATCCAGTACCAAGTGTTCAGGAAATTGCCGCATCGCCGGATCCGGTTTTCCAGTCTGCGCATGCACCAGGCTTTTGATCTTTAAAAAAATTGAAATGCCAGATCCGTTATTCCGGATGATACCGGATGAGATGGATTCGGTGTATCACTGGATCCGTCTAATGGATCCGGGGAAAAAAAGCTATCCGTTTGCCGATACTGCCTGCTGGATTCTAACAACGCTAGTGTGAAAGTACCTTCACTGGAAAACAATTTTAACCTATATTAAGGGGATCCTGGAACATTACGGTTTCGGCTGTAAAGCCTTTTTCAAGCATGGAATAAACTTCACAAGAAGGACGTGCTGTCTCCATACTTTATTCTTTGAATACATGGATTTCCGATCTATTAAGAGAAGTTCACCACTTTCCTTAGAGACACGCACCCAGTATTTATCCTAAACAGGAGTGCTGTCTGTTTTTTCTTTTTTGTTCTAACAAATTTTAATGATCCTTCAGAACTTCTGCCATCTTTACCTGTGAATCCTAAAAATCAACTCTTTCATGGATGCTGCATGATTTAGGTTTTTGGTGTATGGGGTGTAGAATTAAATAACTTTTGCTGTACCTGGATGATATTAAAGGGACAACACACTATAATAAGAATACATAGTCTGTATAATACAAACCTTTTACATGATAGAATTACACTGTTTATATGTCCTGCCACCTCTGCATTTTCATGGGTGGCATGTTGTCTCAGAATAGGTACAAAAAAATTAAATTAAATTAAATCCTATTAATGTGCCTATTAGAAAGTTGCTACCACTGTGTCTTTCCCTCAAGAGGATTCTCTAAAGTGAGAACAGTAGGGCAAAAAATTCCAAAAAAGTAAAATAGGCTAATGGAATAGTGAATCCGATCCTACCTTACAACTAATTGTGTTTGGTGTAACTAAAGTTTATTTGTACAGATTAAGCCAGCAGACTGAGAAGCAAAATTACCTTGAATGAATTTGTCACTATGTGTGGTCGCCTTAAATCCTCCTCCTCAGCCAGTTAGGGTGAGGCAAGGATTAGGGGGCAATTACATGCAATGCACACACTTCACTCTGCCTGAGGCTGAGGTTAGAACATCACAATCCTGAAACAAGAATGGAACAAAGGCTTCTAGTTTTACTCTTCCCTATCAGCGCCATTTTTAGCATTCTGTCTTATGATACGTGCAAATTGTTTTGTGTGCTTCAAATTGTGGATTATTATAGGAGTTCTGTGGAATTTCTTAACTGAACATACTATACATGACATGTATTGACCTGACCTACATTAAAGGGGTTCTCCGGGCTTTTTAGGAAATCAATCCTCTGTGGAAGAAATATTGTTTAGTTACCCATCCCTCGCTCTGCCCTTTTTTGCATCTTCGGTGCACTCACACAGGCTGTAGGCACTTCTGCTCAGATTTGTGCCCTTATCTTCCTGTTCCACTTCATAAACAGGAAGGGAAGGGAAGGCATCCGGTCGGGATCTGAATGGAAAAGCCTGCAGTCTGTATGAGAACAGTGAAGATGGTGAGTACTAACAGTACAGGTAAGTACTAACTAAATGCTCTTTCTTCCACAGGACAGTACAGAGGACTAATTTCCTAAAGCGCCCTGGAGAACCCTTTTACTGGTGAAGGTAGTGCAATAAATGCTGCCATATTTTTTTATCACATTTGAATGTTAATGTTTTGGATGTCATTTATTGCAACATTTCTGTACTGAAATACTGTCAGTCAGTTAATGGGGTACTTTATGTCCAATCCAGCAGAACACATGTATCACCTATCCAGGAGATAGGTGTTATTGTAACCCCACTTATCCCTAGAGCAGGGGACCTTGGCCATGGAGTGAGGAGGCCCCTCCATCCTTGACGGAAAAACCTGCCGCAACAATGGCGTGCCATTTTGATCTTGACTATAGGGTCTCTTTGCACACCACTGCATTGTAGAGGTTTTCTCTAAAGAGTGTACACACTGGCATTGTAACATGCAAAATTTAAAGAGGATCTGTCGTCTTGCTTGACATGTCTGCTGTAGTAAAAACCTGTATTCTTTATGAAATAACAATTTTGGAGAATCTTTTCTTATAACTGTACAATGTGCAATTTCTCTGTTATTTACCCTAGAAATTTATAAATAAGGCCTCATGCACACAACCATATTTTGCATCCATTTTTTGCAGATAGGACACAGATCCATTCATTTCTATGGGTCTGCAAAAAGATTGTGTTGTCAGCTTCCACATGTCCGTTATGTAAATTATAGAGCAAGTTCTATTGGTGTCTGCATTGGGGACAAGAATAGTCATTTCTAGTGACGGTAATGAAAAAAATGTGGAATGCATATGTGTACTACCAGTTAGACTGAATTCACATGTCCATGGAACACGGTCCGTGAGATACCGGACTGGCATCCTGCTTAGTGCAGGAGCGCACTGTGTCATTGGTTGCTATGACGCCGTGCTCTTCCTGCCGCCGCTACTGTACAGTAATACACTAGTATGATCTATATGAGTGTATTACTGTACTGCGGCGGTGGCACAAACACACGGCGTCATAGCAACCAATGACGACGCACGCTCCTGCACTAAGCAGGATGCCAGTCCAGTATCTCACAGACCGTGTTTCACGGACGTGTGAATTTAGCCTTAAGGTTGTGTCTGTGCACATTCACACTGTGTAGGGCTGTTATGGCTAACCTCCGACACTCCAGCTGTGGTAAAACTACAACTCCCAAGATGCACACTGGCTTGGCTGTTCTCAGAACTCCATGGAAATGAATACTGCATGCTGGGAGTCGTAGTTTTACCACAGCTGGAGTGCCGGAGGTTAGCCATCACTGGACTGTAGAGACTTTGCCAAGAGGAATGGAGACGCCCAGTTATCAATTTATTAATAATTTTTTAAGAGGAATAACAGGCGCAGTAGAATGTAGAGTTCTAAGAAAAGATGCTCCAGAATTGATACTTTTTTCAATATGTAATGCAACTATTTACTAAAACATACATGTCTGGAGAGGTGACAGGTCTTATTTTAAATAATTTTATGAAGTTTGGGTTTCTATACTAAGTGTATTATGCTCTGATAGTGTTCAATAAAATACAGTAATTATTGCAAATACATGTACTGTACATCCATGAATATACCAATGGAAAATGGCATACCTCTATGAACAATAGATACCCTTGCAGCTCTGGATCATGAGCGATCTTGGGTCAGTGTACTGTTGTCACGGTCCCTCAGGTGACTAATGTCAGGAAATCAAGGAGATTGGCTGAGCGTGGAGGAATCTAACAGCCTCCTTGATTTCTCTTCATTTAGTGTTGATAGGGTTAATGACCACTTCCCTTTTCTCAGCTGTAGCTCAGTGGTCATCACTTCTACCCTTTATAGTCTCACCCCACCCTTCTGACTTAGCTTCATTTGGGTTTTCTGAGCTGGTGTGAGTTTGTCTCTAGTGTTCCTTCTCTTCCGTCTCTACAGAAGTTAAGTGTTGCGTTTGTTTGTGTTTGTTATATTCCCCTTTTGTTTGTATCTGGGCCTGAGACAGACACTTCCATTCATCCATCTGGGGAGGAATGGGTTGTCTCTAGTCCTAACCTTCTCCAGGGTCTTACAGGGATATAAAGGCCTAGGTATACTGCATATGAATATTCCTACCTTCAAGGTCTAGTCATATTGATAGATAGTTAGGGCGCAGATTAGGGTTGTCTAGGAGGTGACCTGTTTCTTACGTAGTTTCCAGGCCCAGTTACTGTTCCCCTTCCTTCATGTGTTCAGTGTGGAGTCCCCCCCAAACTGATCAACTGTATATTAAGAGTTGGAGCGATAGATGAGTGCTATAATTTGAGCCATATTTGATAAATAATAATAATAATAATAATAATTAATAATAATAAATTGGCTTTAAATAGGTTGCAGACAAGGATTAACAAGTACTTTATAACTTCACAAACCCCCGGTATATTAGCCAGGATGGCAATACAATAATGGGGCATATCGCTATTGTCTCTAGCTTTCCAAATGACAAAACAAAGTCATAACTATAAAGTAATGGAATATGAGTTATCTGCAAGGGTATTTTATATTCTTGGTCTTTAGTCAGTGGTGTAACTTGAAGCTCCTGTAATATGCCATATAATACTGGTGTCTTCCTATGTGGCAGAGGCCTGCTCAGGCACCAGGGTTGCAGCTGTTACCTCTATATCCCTGGTCTTCCTGTTCAGTCACATTATAAAGGTGAGAGGAGCTCCAAAAATATTTTACTTTTTAATAATGGTAGCAGTTCTGTGCCATTGTCTTATTGAATATATTTGCGATTATTCATAAAAACATGTCCAGTATGTCAGCCACAGCTAGCAGATAGCAATATCACCACTAACCTGCATCTCATGGTCACTGGAAATGACGACGCTCCCACTTTTTCCTGGTACAATTTTAAACCTGATTTAGATTAAATGGTTTGTATCATTAGATTGGAAAGACTACTTTTCTTCTGCCTGGAGGTTTCCATCTATTATGTGATTTTTATTTTTATTACATTTTTATTAATAATATTATTTTTATATATATGTATTCTGTATTATAATATTTTGAAACTTATCGGGCATGAATTCTGTTTGGAAAATCTGCAGTAAGGAACAGTTTAATGGAAATAAATGGTGTTTCCTACCTCATTAAGGGCTCATGCACACAAACCTATATTCTTTCCGTGTCCATTCCATTTTTTTTGCGGACCGTCAACGGAACCATTCATTTCAATGGGTCTGCAAAAAAAACTGAAGGTACTCCGTGTGCATTCAGTTTCCGTATGCCCTTATTTCCATTCCGCAAAAACATAGAACATATCCTTTTATTGTCCACATTACGGACAAGGATAGTGCTGTTCTATTAGGGACCAGCTGTTCCGTTCCGCAAAATATACAGAATGCACACGAACGTCATCTGTATTTTTTGTGGATCTGTTTTTTGCGGACCGCAAAATACATACAGTTTTGTGCATGAGCCCTAACAGAGTAGAATTTAGGGTGCAAATTTTCAATGTGAATTTCGATGCAGATTCTTAGCAGAAAAATTCACCCTTTCTGAATATAGCCTTAAAGGGAACCTGTCACCTCTACTATGCTACCCTCACTGAGCGTTTCTAAATGTTCATTGTGTTACCCTAAACATATAAATTACACTTTTAATTTCATTTGCAGACGAATTCAATAAGTATTATGCATTTTTGTACTTCCCGTCTTTTATGCAAATTAAAGGGAGTCTGTCACCAGCATTTCACTTTTTTAACCCTTCCCACAGCTCCCTAGCATGCTTACAGTTAATAAAAACGTTACCTCTGGCATCAATCCTGGACTTATAGAACCATCAAAAACGATCTTTATAAGATATGCAAATGAGGGCTCGCAAGTACCCAGGGGCGGCGTTACTCTCTTAGGTGCCCTGCTTGCTCAGCCTTTTGATTGCGTCCCCCCGCCCCTTCCTACCCTCCGCCCATCCTTTCCCTCTGACCGCCTTTCTACTAACTTGTTATGCTGCCGATATCCCGCGCCTGCGCACTCATTCCTTTGGCCGGCGCATGCGCACTACGATGCCCATTCTTTGTACGGCATCACAGTAACTATTGCGCATGCGCCGGCTAACGACGTGAAAACACAACAAAGGAGGCGGTCCATCGGCGCATGCGCATTAGTTACTGTGATGCCGTACAAGGAATGGGCATCGCAGTGCGCATGCGCCGGCCAAAGGAATGAGTGCGCAGGCGCGGGATATCGGCAGCATAACAAGTTAGTAGAAAGGCGGTCAGAGGGAAAGGATGGGCGGGCAGAGGGTAGGAAGGGGCGGGGGGACGCAATGAGAAGGCTGAGCAAGCAGGGCACCTATGAGTGTAACGCCGCCCCTTTGCACTTGCAAGCCCTCATTTACATATCTTATAAAGATCGTTTTTGATGGTTCTATAAGTCCAGGATTGATGCCAGAGGTAACGCTTTTATTAACTGTAAGCATGCTAGGGAGCTGTGGGAAGGGTTAAAAAAGTGAAATGCTGATGACAGACTCCCTTTAACATAAAAGAGTCATATCTTACTTGTGTGAACAGAGAAGAGTCATATTTTCAAGCTCTGACTCATCTCAGGTTAATTTGCATATGTATCAAATCGGTTTTTTTACACAATAAAAGCACACAGAGCTATGGGGACTGGATATTGCAGATGTGCTAGCGGCCATCTAGCAACCCATGTCCTCAGCTCTATACACAAAATCCAGGTGACAGGTTCCCTTTAAAGTCTACCCTGTTTGGATATATGGATGTTATAGATCTGCAGAGTGTTGATTTCATTCTGGAGAACCCAATCACTTGGCTGGCAAATGAATTCAGTGGGTGCTGTACAAACCTACATTTGCAGGGTATTTCTGTACATGCCAGCAGCGTTTGCCAGCATCGGCAGGAATTTCCATAAACTGGACCAAAGTCGCAAAAAGAAAGAGGGTTATCCTAGTTTATGTCATGGGTGTGTGAATAATGCAGGCAATGGAAAGAAGGCTGAACTTCCAGTACTACTACTAGCAGATAGTTATGATATAAAAAAAAAAACTGTACAGGTGAATATAATATACAGGGAGTGCAGAATTATTAGGCAAGTTGTATTTTTGAGGATTAATTTTATTATTGAACAACAACCATGTTCTCAATAAACCCAAAAAACTCATTAATATCAAAGCTGAATATTTTTGGAAGTAGTTTTTAGTTTGTTTTTAGTTTTAGCTATTTTAGGGGGATATCTGTGTGTGCAGGTGACTATTACTGTGCATAATTATTAGGCAACTTAACAAAAAACAAATATATACCCATTTCAATTATTTATTTTTACCAGTGAAACCAATATAACATCTCAACATTCACAAATATACATTCCTGACATTCAAAAACAAAACAAAAACAAATCAGTGACCAATATAGCCACCTTTCTTTGCAAGGACACTCAAAAGCCTGCCATCCATAGATTCTGTCAGTGTTTTGATCTGTTCACCATCAACATTGCGTGCAGCAGCAACCACAGCCTCCCAGACACTGTTCAGAGAGGTGTACTGTTTTCCCTCCTTGTAAATCTCACATTTGATGATGGACCACAGGTTCTCAATGGGGTTCAGATCAGGTGAACAAGGAGGCCATGTCATTAGATTTTCTTCTTTTATACCCTTTCTTGCCAGCCACGCTGTGGAGTACTTGGACGTGTGTGATGGAGCATTGTCCTGCATGAAAATCATGTTTTTCTTGAAGGATGCAGACTTCTTCCTGTACCACTGCTTGAAGAAGGTGTCTTCCAGAAACTGGCAGTAGGACTGGGAGTTGAGCTTGACTCCATCCTCAACCCGAAAAGGCCCCACAAGCTCATCTTTGATGATACCAGCCCAAACCAGTACTCCACCTCCACCTTGCTGGCGTCTGAGTCGGACTGGAGCTCTCTGCCCTTTACCAATCCAGCCACGGGCCCATCCATCTGGCCCATCAAGACTCACTCTCATTTCATCAGTCCATAAAACCTTAGAAAAATCAGTCTTGAGATATTTCTTGGCCCGGTCTTGACGTTTCAGCTTGTGTGTCTTGTTCAGTGGTGGTCGTCTTTCAGCCTTTCTTACCTTGGCCATGTCTCTGAGTATTGCACACCTTGTGCTTTTGGGCACTCCAGTGATGTTGCAGCTCTGAAATATGGCCAAACTGGTGGCAAGTGGCATCTTGGCAGCTGCACGCTTGACTTTTCTCAGTTCATGGGCAGTTATTTTGCGCCTTGGTTTTTCCACACGCTTCTTGCGACCCTGTTGACTATTTTGAATGAAACGCTTGATTGTTCGATGATCACGCTTCAGAAGCTTTGCAATTTTAAGAGTGCTGCCTCCCTCTGCAAGATATCTCACTATTTTTGACTTTTCTGAGCCTGTCAAGTCCTTCTTTTGACCCATTTTGGCAAAGGAAAGGAAGTTGCCTAATAATTATGCACACCTAATATAGGGTGTTGATGTCATTAGACCACACCCCTTCTCATTACAGAGATGCACATCACCTAATATGCTTAATTGGTAGTAGGCTTTCGAGCCTATACAGCTTGGAGTAAGACAACATGCATAAAGAGGATGATGTGGTCAAAATACTCATTTGCCTAATAATTCTGCACGCAGTATAAAGTAAAATTCCTGATGATCCAGAAATTCTGATAGTCCAGAGTAAAAACAGAAGCCTGAACAGGAATAGCTCTGCGCTGCTTCTTGGAGTGTCTCTACTAAAATGGATGACATTTTTCAATACTACAGCTCACTCAACAAGTTTTCAAAAAATATGAATGTAGCTGAGAGTGGCTCACTTATAAAAGGGCAAAGATTTAATCATTCCAAAAACTCAGGTTTAAAGAAGTACAAGAATACTGATATGTCGAGCACATTCTTCTTTACCAATGTATGTTAAAAAGTTTAGCCCAGTTGGATTTTTGACGTGTGGTGTTTTAGCGCCTCCCTGTGGTATATTTTAAGTATTACATTAAATGAATTTAGAGTTCAACTGCAGAATTGTATTTCATGGACATATGGAAAATTACAGCATATTTATTCATGTAATAAACTTGAATTTGTCCTACAGAACATACGGTACACAGAACATACATAAAACTGGTCAGACTGGATGCGTAACAGTTTGAGAGCAAATCCATGAAATTTTTTCATTGGCAGGTGAATTTACTACTACAGTGCTGCTTTTCCTTTGAATAAGACAATGGAGACTGAAATAGAGACCTATATTTAATTATTTCAGCTCTCGCGGAAAAATCGCTCATGTTCCCGCAACGCACCCGCATCTTTTATCGCAACGCCCATGGGAACCCAGCCTAAGAGTGAGCAATTTAGTGCAGGTTGTGTTACAAACATATATTGCTGTCGTCACACACAATAGTCCTTAAAAGGACTTCCAATAACACTCCCTACACTGTCTGTCCCTTCCATAGCTCTCCCTGACTAAGGCTGAGCCAAACACGTGTCATCTGGTGCTTTATAGCACCCGATGACGCGTTCCGGACAGACAATCACTGTAATGCCAGTAGCCAACATGGCTACGGCATTACAGTGCGTGCCAGCACCTTCCTGAACGTTTATTGGTTGCGTAGCAGCCAAGAAACATGCGGGGAGGAGACTCGAGACTCGGATGAGTACCGCCATATGCCGAGCATCGAGATGCTCGAGCCGAACTGGTGTTCAGTTGAGCATTCTCGATCAACACTAGTCGCCACCCTTTTAGACCCTCGCTGCAAGGGGAAACTAGAGCAGTTCCTCCCAGCCAGCCGGCGGAATGCTCGTATGTAACAACTGCGGGCCAGTCTGCTCCGCCGGCTGGAGGAGGCCAACCCTCCAGTTCTACTCGCTCATCTCACCCAGCAGCAGTGGCATCGCCAGGGGGGGGGCCAGAGGGGGCCACGGCCCCCCCTACATCATGCTGTGCCCCCCCATGTGCCCCCCCAACTAAAATGACCCCCCCCCCCTAAGTGAGCCGCCACCGGGCACAGGGAGATGAGCGCTTCCATTGCGCTCATCTCCATTGTAAACTGCCTGTGCCAGCGGAGGTGCAGGGGAGGGAGAGGCGTGTCCCTTCCCCTTCCTCTGATAGGCTGCAGGCAGGCACCGAAGTGCAGGAGAGGCCCCGCCCCCTAATTGCTTCTGTTTATATTTCTAAAGCTAAAGGACCTTTGATGATGTCATCACAGGTCCTGTAAGGGAACTGCACAGTGTAAAGTGTAGTTCCCAGGATAGAAAAGTGCATCTGCCAGGACCTGTGATGACATCATCTTCAACATCACAGGTCCTGCAGAATCTAGCAAAGGAACTGCACCAAAACTGGTGTAGTTCCTAGGTTTCAAAGGTATATCTGCCAGGACCTGTGATGACATCATCACAGGTCCTTCAACCCCTAACAGCAAGTATTAGAAGTTCACAAGCAGCTCTGCATTGATCCATACAGACTGGAATGGAGAGGTAAGAGGAGGTCCTCCACTTTTCATCATTTCCCCCCCCCCTCCCCCCATGCCCTGTTTTTACTCATTGCTCACTCATGTATAATACTTCAGACAGTTACAGTGACCACTACCTCATGTACCTCACACACACAGTGACCATAATGTATAACTGACCACATATTTCTATAAACACTGCATCTACAGTATTATACCTTCTATGTGTCACATCAATACACTGCTCTGTGTGTAATATATATATATAGATACACACACATACATGCACACACACTGCATATATTACACAGTATTATACATGCAATATGTACAGATATATAGTATATACCGCAGTGCACTGATATGTGAGGTACAAGGTATAATAGATGCTGTGTGTACAGATATCAGTACACTTCTGTATATACTATATATGTGAGGTACGAGGTATAATAGATGCCGTGTGTACAGATATATAGTATATACAGCGGTGTACTGATATCTGAGGTACGAGGTGTCAATACATTGCTGTATTTACTATATACCTGTACACACTGCATCTATTATACCTCATACCTCACATATTACACTACTGTATATACTGTATACCTGTATACACTGCATATATTATACCCCGTACCTCACATATCAGTACACTGCTGTATATACTATATACCTGTACACACTGCATCTATTATACCCTGTACCTCACATATCAGAACACTAGGGAATATACTATATACCTGTACACACTGCATATATTATACCGCGTACCTCACATAACTGTACACTGCTGTATATAATATACATCTGCATCTATTATACCTCTTTTGTGTGCCAGGGCTGTTTTGTAATCCCAATCCGGCCCTGATGGCATAAATTATAAAACGCAGCAGCAAGAATAGTTCATGGAACATAGAGAGGGGCTATAAAAGGGGAATGGGGGCTCAATTTAGATTCCTGCTATGGGGCCCAGTGATTTTTATGTACGCCCCTGGCTGCAGGCACTAGGCCGGCAGCCTATCAGAGGCCGGCGCAGGCGGCACAATGACGTCATCGTGCCGCCTGAGCCTTACATTACAGCGTGGGACACAGGAAGAGGCTGCATCGCATCGCTGACACTTAGGTAAGTATAAGTGTTTATTTTTTTTACAATAGTGTTACTGACACATTGGGGGGGCTTATTACAATACTGGCACATGATGATGGGGGGGGACTTAATACTGGCACATGATGATGGGGGGGACTTAATACTGGCACATGATGATGGGGGGACTTAATACTGGCACATGATGATGGGGGGGACTTAATACTGGCACATGATGATGGGGGGACTTAATACTGGCACATGATGATGGGGGGGACTTAATACTGGCACATGATGATGGGGGGGACTTAATACTGGCACATGATGATGGGGGGGGGACTTAATACTGGCACATGATGATGGGGGGGACTTAATACTGGCACATGATGATGGGGGGGACTTAATACTGGCACATGATGATGGGGGACTTAATACTGGCACATGATGATGGGGGACTTAATACTGGCACATGATGATGGGGGGACTTAATACTGGCACATGATGATGGGGGACTTAATACTGGAACATGGGGGGGCTTAATACTGGCACGTGATGGGGGGCTTATTACTGGCACGTGATGGGGGGCTTATTACTGGCACGTGATGGGGGCTTATTACTGGCACGTGATGGGGGGCTTATTAGATGGGGGCTCTTGTTACTGGCACGTGATGGGGGCTTATTACTGGCACATTGGGGGGCTCTTGTTACTGGCACGTTATTGAGGGCACTTATTACTGACACATTATTGGTGGGCACTATAGGGGCATCTACTGAGGCCACAAAGAAGGGGTGTTTTATATGGGGGGCTCTGTACAGTAGCATTTTATACTGGGACACATTATGGTGGGTACTATGGATAAGGGGAGAGAGGAGTACTATGGAGTCATCTACAGGGGGCACTAAGGAGGGGTATTTTATACTTGCAAATTATGGGGGACACTGAGGGCATCTACTGGGGCACGATATATGGGACATTTTATACTGGTACATTATGGGGGCACTAGCAGGAAGGGGGGAGAGGAGCACTATGGAGGCATTTACTGGTGCACTATATAGGGGTATTTTATACTGGCACATTATGGGGGACATTAGCTCAACTGGGGGCATAAGGGGGTATGTTTTGCACATTATAAGGAGAATTATTTCTACTGGGGGGCATTATGGTGGGTTTTATTACTCCCCCATGGTATGACCCCCTAGTAGCAGCACCAGCCTCTCTCTGCTCTGCTATCCCTCTGCCACTTCTCCAAATCCTTATTATGAAATCTTTCTCATTAGGATAAAACACAACATCAGCTCCGCCGAGCCCCCGGCCAAAGTGTTGAAGTGGCGTCCGAGATCCCCAAGGGCCAAGCCAAGTAACTGTAAGTGTTCATGTGAAATATGTTTATTTTATATATGTACACTCCTGTGAGAGGCAGGGAGGGAGATCTGTGGATGACACTGTTATAGGGAGGGGGATCTGTGGATGACACTGTTACGGAGGGGGAAATCGGGATCACACTGTCATGGGGTGGATCTGTGGATGACACATATAGCATAAGATGCTATATACGGTATGTGGCATCCACAGATCCCCCCCATAGCACTGTCATCCACAGATCCCCCTCTCTATAAAAGTGTCAGCCACCGACAGCTGGACTTTTCTTCCCTGTTGCGGTTTTAGGTATTGGGTAAAGTATTGCAGCATTTCTAAGCGTACTTGTGTAAATGTATCGTTGTTATAACTGCCCCCCCTACTTTTGTCCTGGCCCCCAGTGTGCCCCCCCAAAATTTGAAAGCTAGAGACGCCACTGCCCAGCAGGTGGCTGGCCCCTGCAGCTCCAGCCGAGCCGGAGAGCTTATGGGTGAGATGAGGCAGTTCTACTAGCCTGCGCGACCCAGTGGCAGCAACAGCAGTAACCACCAGCAGCTGGCCCGCATGGTGGCTGACTACATGGGGTCCGTCAGTGCTTCTGACAGCATGAGCACCGACGCCCCAATGGAGTACTGGGACATTCAGAGCGGCAGGTGGGGTGATGACCGACAAGCGGACTCGTCTGTCCACAGACTCCGTGGATAGACTCACCTTCATCAAAATGGCCCCCGTCGTCAGTTCAGGGCGTTGCCATGTACTTGTTGCTGCTGCTTCTGTCCTGTTCCTGCTGAGTTTGGCCGAGCTATGTGTAGGCCTTATACTCCAGTGTTACCTTTACCTGCTGCTGCTGTCTGTCCTGATCCTGATGAGTTTGCCCCTGGACTAAAGGGGCCTTACTGCAACCTTATCGGTTAAAATTACACAAAAACATAACAATATAAAAAAACTGAAGCACACGTTAGACTGATAAAAATATTTATTAACAAGTTTGAGCCAAACATGACTCTAAGGCAACTTTTTAGGTTGATCATGCAGGTCAAACAACTCCTGCATCAGATTACGGTGCAGCGCTTCCAACTGCTGCACCTTCCTTGAAAGCTTCCGCTGCTGCTCCTGGATGTCCTGCATGCCTGCATTGTGCTCCTGCTGCAGCTGGCTTATCTTTCTTTTTAATTTAATGAGTACTGTTAGGATAAAAAAAAATATGAAAATGACTTGCAATTCAGATTAATAGGCATGGATACAATTTTTATACTGCTGTGTGCACATATTTACCCTCCTGGTAGGGGCTGGAGACATCCTCCTCCTCCTCATCAGGAGATGGGGGGGAATCTGGCTGCTGGGCGGGTCCGGCCTCTTCCTCCTCCACCTCCACCACTTCGCCCACATCAGGTGGGGGTGACGCATCCTGCTGCTGCTGGGAGGGTCCGGCCTGCTCTCCCTCCCCCTCTGCAGACCCACCACCTCCATATCATCAGTCAAAGACCTGCGGAGGACGGAGGGAACGGGAACAACTGTAATCACACAATGTTCAGAACTCATAACAAATGCTAATTAAGTGGGGGATGTATCTAATGTAATGATGGACGGGGCCTTTTACTGGAATACAGAATGATGATTGCAGTTTATGTATATATACAGTCGTGGCCAAAAGTTTTGAGAATGACACAAATATTAGTTTTCACAAAGTTTGCTGCTAAACTGCTTTTAGATCTTTGTTTCAGTTGTTTCTGTGATGTAGTGAAATATAATTACACACACTTCATACGTTTCAAAGGCTTTTATCGACAATTACATGACATTTATGCAAAGAGTCAGTATTTGCAGTGTTGGCCCTTCTTTTTCAGGACCTCTGCAATTCGACTGGGCATGCTCTTAATCAACTTCTAGGCCAATTCCTGACTGATATCAACCCATTCTTTCATAATCACTTCTTGGAGTTTGTCAGAATTAGTAGGTTTTTGTTTGTTCACCCGCCTCTTGAGGATTGACCACGAGTTCTCAATGGGATTAAGATCTGGGGAGTTTCCAGGCCATGGACCCAAAATGCCAACGTTTTGGTCCCCGAGCCACTTAGTTATCACTTTTGCCTTATGGCACGGTGCTCCATCGTGCTGGAAAATGCATTGTTCTTCACCAAACTGTTGTTGGAAGAAGTTGCTGTTGGAGGGTGTTTTGGTACCATTCTTTATTCATGGCTGTGTTTTTGGGCAAAATTGTGAGTGAGCCCACTCCCTTGGATGAGAAGCAACCCCACACATGAATGGTCTCAGAATGCTTTACTGTTGGCATGACACAGGACTGATGGTAGCGCTCACCTTTTCTTCTCCGGACAAGCCTTTTTCCAGATGCCCCAAACAATCGGAAAGAGGCTTCATCGGAGAATATGACTTTGCCCCAGTCCTCAGCAGTCCATTCACCAAACTTTCTGCAGAAGATCAATCTGTCCCTGATGTTTTTTTTTGAGAGAAGTGGCTACTTTGCTGCCCTTCTTGACACTAGGCCATCTTCCAAAAGTCTTCGCCTCACTGTGCGTGCAGATGCGCTCACACCTGCCTGCTGCCATTCCTGAGCAAGCTCTGCACTGGTGGCACTCCGATCCCGCAGCTGAATCCTCTTTAGGAGACAATCCTGGCGCTTGCTGGGCTTTCTTGGACGCCCTGAAGCCTTCTTAACAAGAATTGAACCTCTTTCCTTGAAGTTCTTGATGATCCTATAAATTGTTGATTGAGGTGCAATCTTAGTAGCCACAATATCCTTGCCTGTGAAGCCATTTTTATGCAACCCAATGATGGCTGCACGCGTTTCTTTGCAGGTCACCATGGTTAACAATGGAAGAACAATGATTTCAAGCATCACCCTCCTTTTAACTTGTCAAGTCTGCCATTTTAACCCAATCAGCCTGACATAATGATCTCCAGCCTTGTGCTCGTCAACATTCTCACCTGAGTTAACAAGACGATTACTGAAATGATCTCAGCAGGTCCTTTAATGACAGCAATGAAATGCAGTGGAAAGGTTTTTTTGGGATTAAGTTAATTTTCATGGCAAAGAAGGACTATGCAATTCATCTGATCACTCTTCATAACATTCTGGAGTATATGCAAATTGCTATTATAAAAACTTAAGCAGCAACTTTTCCAATTTCCAATATTTATGTAATTCTCAAAACTTTTGGCCACGACTGTACACACACACACGTATATATATTTATGTGTGTGAAACGTACGAAATCAGCCAGTTACATCATACATCTGTACCTCGCTGTGTAAAAAGGTTCAATATTCTAGGCTCAAAGTGTCACACTCTAGTCAGCTAATTAATTCATACCCCCTGAGCAAAGGGTACCTGAGATTGTGACTTTGGGGTTTCATAAGCTATAAGCCATAATCATCCAAATTATAACAAATAAAGGCTTGAAATATCTCGCTTTGCATGTAACGAGTCTATCTCATATATTATACGGTAAGTAGAGGGAATAATGATAGCGGCACTCACCCGGATGTTGCAAGTAGTATCTTTATTCTTTGAAATCAAATAAAGTCCAGCAGGCTGGGGCGGACAGGAGCGTGTGTTTGCTGAGTGATCAGCTGGCGACGGCCGTTTCATGCACCTTGCGCTTCCTCTGGCCTCTGACCTCATCATGCTACCTGTGCGCTCCCTTATAACAAGTCTCGAGTTGCCTAGGCAATCTCCGACGCTGAAGCATATCAGTAATCAGCTTCCTGAACAGTGACTGAAACATATACACAAGTATCGGATATAAAACCATCTACTACTTTTACATACAAAGGCTAATCTAGATGCGTGCCTCCTTCATAAATATACACTTAGATCATTGCGGTCGTTTAACCCTAATGGTCCCATCGCGCTTGTGCGAATAATCCAATCTGCCTCCCTCTGCATAAGGAGGCGGTCTCTGTCCCCCCCTGCAGGTGGTGCAGATACATGCTCCAGGGCCACAAATTTTAAGCATTTTACATTGCCATCATGTACGTTCACTACGTGCTTAATCAGTCTTGGTCATCCTTTTCCTGATCTAACAGAATTTATGTGCTCCCTGAACCTCTCATACATAGGGCGAATAGTCTTCCCTATGTAGAAAGATCCACAGGAGCACAAAACCAGGTAAACTACATATTTAGTTTTGCACGTAGTGAACTGCATGAGCCTGTGTTCAATGCCAGCAAAAAAGACGTATTTGCCTTGTATAACATATTTACAGAATGAGCAGTCGCCACATCTGTGGCTCCCTACTGGGGTACATTCAGTGAGCCAATTTTTTGCTTTAGTTTCCCTCAATCTACTTCTTACTAGTTTGTCCCTGATCGTGTGGCACTTTTTAAAAGTGATCAGTGGTTTATTGCCTGCTACATCTTGTAACCCTTCCTCATTCCCAGGATTTCCCAGTCTGCCAGAGGGCTGTACTTAAAAACAAAAGTGAACCTCTCTGTGTTGTTTTTTGTTATGCTGCTCTTTTTATCTTTATTTTTATTTTTAAGTAACCCCTTTTGGGTGAATTGGCCTGCTTTAGTCAATGCTGTGTCTAAAGCAATTTCTGGGTATCCCCTCGCTATTAGTCTTTCCTTTAGTTCTACAGCCTGCTTTTTATAACCCGCTTCCGTGCTATTTATACGTTTAAGCCGTATAAACTGGCCATATGGCACTGCTTGTTTTACGCTACGTGGATGATAACTATCATAGTGCAGCAGGGAGTTGGTGGCCGTGGGCTTGCGGTACCCTGTGGTGACTATTGTGCTATTCTCTACAGTAACCATGACATCAAGAAATTCTAATGCTCTACTTCCAAAGTTCATAGTGAACTTCATGTTCATGTCATTATGGTTGTTGAGAAAATGCACAAAATCCTCACATGACTGCCTCGGACCCTGCCACACCATGAAAATATCATCCACGTAGTGCAAAAATAATTTTATGTGTTGCAGATACGGGTTAGAAGCAGAGCAGACAAAACGGTCCTCAAACACTGACAAAAATAAATTGGCAAAGGTGCAAGACACCGGTGTGTTCATGGCCGTACCGTAGATCTGCCTGTACCAGCATCCCCCAAAAGTAAACACATTATTGCTGAGTACAAAATTAAGTGCCTCCTGGACAAACATGCAATAGTCTTCACTCTTGTCAGTTTTGCTGAGAACTTTGATGACTGCCTGCACACCCTCCCTGTGTGGGATACGGGTGTACAGGCTTTCCACATCAAGTGACACCAAATTAAAATCATCCTGCCATTGGAAGTGATTCAATGCATCCAGAAAAGAGTTGGTGTCCTGTAAATAAGTAGGGGCATATGACAAGAGTGGTCTAAGCAGCCAATCCAGGTATTTAGATAAAGACTCAGTCACTGACCCTATCCCCGCCACAATGGGGCGTCCTGGTGGATGGGTCAGTGACTTGTGAATCTTTGGTAGAAAGTACCAACTAGGTCTCTTGGGGGATGGTGGCACAAGCCGATCCATGATACGTGCCGTAAAAAAATCCAAATCAATATATCGCGTCAGTAACTCGTGGAGTTACTGACGCGATATATTGATTTGGATTTTTTCCTGCAAGCTCAGAGATGGGAACTGTGCAGCTCAGTCTAATGACATCGTTCAGTGGTGCTCTGCTATCAACTGAAGGTTCACAGTAATGATACGGTAAGTAGAGGGAATAATGATAGCGGCACTCACCCAGATGTTGCAAGTAGTATCTTTATTCTTTGAAATCAAATACAAAGTCCAGCAGGCTGGGGCGGACGGGAGCGTGTGTTTGCTGAGTGATCAGCTGGCGGCGGCCGTTTCGTGCACCTTGCGCTTCCTCTGGAATCTGAACTCATCACGCTACCTGTGCGCTCCCTTATAGCAAGTCTCGAGTTGCCTAGGCAATCTCCGACGCTGAAGCATATCAGTAATCAGCTTCCTGAACAGTGACTAACACATATACACAAGTATCGGATATAAAACCATCCCTGACATCCAGGGGAGCACCCAGGAATTTTGTCTAGGGGGGGGTCCGAAAGGCAAAAAAATGTGGCATGTGTAGTGCGGGGGGGGCGGGGGTGCGGTGGCTGTCGTGTGTTGCGCTGATTCTTTTACTTGGCCATTTCTAAAAGCCCTATAGGAATGGATTTTTTAGCCCCGCCCATTATTTAAAGCCCCTCCTACATATAATAGGCCAACAAACACTGTACAGCTGACATTCTATTGTTGAGGCCTGTCTCTCCACATCATACGGAGAGGGGAGGGTCTGTCCTGGCTGCACTGCCTGCTTATACAACAAGCTACAGCCAGGAAGCTCCTCCGCTCTCCTCCCTCCCCAGATCCTGCTCAAGGCCTGTGGTTCCCCCCACCATCTGTCACCCGCCCGTGGCCTGCTGCCCCCTTTTGGCCGTCCTCACCCAGCTCTGAATCCTCCTTCTGCAAATGGCAGGGGGAGGAGCCGGAGCATCTCCTCTCCTACATAGCGCCCCCTACCTCTTACATCCAGTGATGTCACCTTTGTTGTAGACATTCTCTTTCCGCATCTTCTCCATTCAGACCAGACCGCCATGATGATTTTTCAGCCATCTCCCGTCTCTGCAGAGATTAACAAACAGACATTAGTTTCCCACATTTCCATCATCTTCTGAACACCCTTTCCTGCCACCCCCAATACTATACTGCAGAGAAAGTCCCCCCGGAAATACTGCTACCACACAGATAGTGCCCCCTTCAACAATTATTGGCAGACAGTGCTCTAAAAAATAACTGCCCAGACATTAATAGTATAAAGATAATGTCCCCCAAAAATTATTGTGCTAAGCTGATACTGTGACAGGGTGCTCCCCAAAGTAACAGTGCTCCCCAAAATCCCACCAATAGAAATAATTTTCTGCCAGAGCACACTTAGTAGTAATAATGCCCCTATAGTACCCATACTAGTAATCATGTTCCTCATAGCCCCCCAGTAGTAGTAAAGCTAATACCCCCTAGTAGTAATAATTCTCCCTATAATATGACAGTACATGAAATACCCCCGCTTAGTGCCCGCAGTTGAGCTAATGTCCCCATAATGTATGCCAGTATAAAATACCCCTATACAGGGAGTGCAGAATTATTAGGCAAGTTGTATTTTTGAGGATTAATTTTATTATTGAACAACAACCATGTTCTCAATGAACCCAAAAAACTCATTAATATCAAAGCTGAATATTTTTGGAAGTAGTTTTTAGTTTGTTTTTAGTTTTAGCTATTTTAGGGGGATATCTGTGTGTGCAGGTGACTATTACTGTGCATAATTATTAGGCAACTTAGCAAAAAACAAATATATACCCATTTCAATTATTTATTTTTACCAGTGCAACCAATATAACATCTCAACATTCACAAATATACATTTCTGACATTCAAAAACAAAACAAAAACAAATCAGTGACCAATATAGCCACCTTTCTTTGCAAGGACACTCAAAAGCCTGCCATCCATGGATTCTGTCAGTGTTTTGATCTGTTCACCATCAACATTGCGTGCAGCAGCAACCACAGCCTCCCAGACACTGTTCAGAGAGGTGTACTGTTTTCCCTCCTTGTAAATCTCACATTTGATGATGGACCACAGGTTCTCAATGGGGTTCAGATCAGGTGAACAAGGAGGCCATGTCATTAGATTTTCTTCTTTTATACCCTTTCTTGCCAGCCACGCTGTGGAGTACTTGGACGTGTGTGATGGAGCATTGTCCTGCATGAAAATCATGTTTTTCTTGAAGGATGCAGACTTCTTCCTGTACCACTGCTTGAAGAAGGTGTCTTCCAGAAACTGGCAGTAGGACTGGGAGTTGAGCTTGACTCCATCCTCAACCCGAAAAGGCCCCACAAGCTCATCTTTGATGATACCAGCCCAAACCAGTACTCCACCTCCACCTTGCTGGCGTCTGAGTCGGACTGGAGCTCTCTGCCCTTTACCAATCCAGCCACGGGCCCATCCATCTGGCCCATCAAGACTCACTCTCATTTCATCAGTCCATAAAACCTTAGAAAAATCAGTCTTGAGATATTTCTTGGCCCAGTCTTGACGTTTCAGCTTGTGTGTCTTGTTCAGTGGTGGTCGTCTTTCAGCCTTTCTTACCTTGGCCATGTCTGAGTATTGCACACCTTGTGCTTTTGGGCACTCCAGTGATGTTGCAGCTCTGAAATATGGCCAGACTGGTGGCAAGTGGCATCTTGGCAGCTGCACGCTTGACTTTTCTCAGTTCATGGGCAGTTAATTATGCACACCTAATATAGGGTGTTGATGTCATTAGACCACACCCCTTCTCATTACAGAGATGCACATCACCTAATATGCTTAATTGGTAGTAGGCTTTCGAGCCTATACAGCTTGGAGTAAGACAACATGCATAAAGAGGATGATGTGGTCAAAATACTCATTTGCCTAATAATTCTGCACGCAGTGTATAGTGCCCCAGTAAATGCCCTCATAGTGCTCCTCTCACCCTTTCCCATAGTGTCCCCCATAATATGCCAGTAAAAAATGCCCCTTCTAAGTGCCACCATATGCCCCAATAGTGCTCCACTCCCCCATAGTGCCCCCAAATAATGCCCCATAGTGCCGCTCTCCCCTATAGTGCCAGTAAAAAATGCCCCCTTAGTGCCACCAGATGCCATAATGCCCCCCATAATGTGTCAATAACAAAAAAGGCCCCTTTAGAGCCCCCACTTCCCCATAGTGCCCCCAAATAATGCCCCCATAGTGCCCCCAAATAATGCCCCTATAGTGCCACCAGATGCCCCATAGTGCCGTTCTCCCCTATAGTGCCCCCCATAATGTGTCAATAAAAAAAGCCCCTTTAGACCCCCCCAGATGCCCCTATAGTGCTCCTCTCCCCCATGGTGCCCCCCCATAATGTGCCAGTAAAAAATGCCCCCTTAGTGCCACCAGATGGCATAATGCCCCCCATAATGTGCCAATAAGAAAAAAAAGTCCCCTTTAGAACCCCCACTTCCCCCATAGTGCCCCCAAATAATGCCCCTATAGTGCCACCAGATGCCCCATAGTGCTGTTTTCTCCTATAGTGCCTCCCATAATGTGTCAATAAAAAAAAAGCCCCTTTAGAGCCCCCAGATGCCCCCCATAGTGCTCCTCTCCCCCATGGTGCCCCCCCATAATGTGCCAGTAAGAAATGCCCCCAGAGTGCCACCCCCCAAACAAATTGGGCTGTAAGAATTGTCAGATGCCCCCATAGTGCCAGCTCCCCCCCCCCTCTCCAAAAAAAAAAAAAAAGAAAAAAAAATAGAAAACACTGATACTTACCTCCATCAGCAGCGATGTGATGCAGGCTCTTCCGGCCTGTGTCCCTGCTGTGTGCTGCCCGGCTCAGGCGGCGCGATGATGACGTCATCGCGCCGCCTGAGCCGGCCTCTGATAGGCTGCAGGCATTAGTGCCTGCGGCCTATCAGAAGAACAGGGGAGGGACACACCTTCCCCTTCCCTGCCGCAGCACAGGATAGATATGGAGATGAGCGCTTCCACAATGGAAGCGCACATCTCCTACTGCCCGTCCGCCGCCCCCACCGCTGCCGCAATTACATTCAGGGCCGCGCCGCCTGTGGTGATCAGCGGTGCGGCCCTGAGGGATAAAAAAAAAAAATGTCTGGTTGTTCTAGGGGGGGTCCAAACCCGCTGAACCCCCCCTGTAGGTGCGCCACTGCTGACATCTACTACTTTTACATACAAAGGCTAATCTAGATGCGTGCCTCCTTCATAAATATACACTTAGATCATTGCGGTCGTTTAACCCTAATGGCAGGGTCCGAGGCAGTCATGTGAGGACTTTGTGCATTTTCTGAACAACCATAATGACATGAACATGAAGTTCACTATGAACTTTGGAGGTAGAGCATTAGAATTTCTTGATGTCATGGTTACTGTAGAGAATAGCACAATAGTCACCACAGGGTACCGCACGCCCACGGCCACCAACTCCCTGCTGCACTATGATAGTTATCATCCACATAGCGTAAAACAAACAGTGCCATATGGCCAGTTTATACGGCTTAAACGTATAAATAGCACGGAAGCGGGTTATAAAAAGCAGGCTGTAGAACTAAAGGAAAGACTAATAGCGAGGGGATACCCAGAAATTGCTTTAGACACAGCATTCAGGCGCTGCACATCTCGTATCTTCACAGCATAGACGATTGCCTTCAGATGATACGAGATGTGCAGCACCTGAAACTACGGATACTGGAAGCCTGTGCTAGCATTTCTCTTGCGGTATTGCTATCAGTGTGTGAAGAGTGGGGGAAGAGGGTTGCATTGACAATCCAACACAATGGGCAGCACATTGAACACATTTTATAAGTGGTCAGAAACTTGTAAATAACTCATGAAAGAATAAAGTTACGTTAAAACCAAGCACACCGTTGTTTTTCTTGTGAAATTCCCAATAAGTTTGATGTGTCACATGACCCTCTTCCTATTGAAAAAACAAAAGTTGGATTCAAAATGGCCGACTTCAAAATGGCCCCCAATCAACCAGCAAATACTGGCGGTCAGACAAAGAAAGCTTCTCCTGGGTCCTAACCAACAGGACACAAACTCTAATCTATAGACTGTGTTTGTGTGTGTGTGTGTGGTATATAGTGTGCGGCAGGAAAATGGATGTGCAATGTGTATGTGAGAGATATTTCTCTGCTGTCCATACATACATGCTACAGACATTGTTCTATGATGTCACAACAATACTTAGTGCACCAATCAGTAATATCTACAGTAATATGTGCATCATTAGTGCCGATTTGAGCAATCGCGAATATATTGGAGCACTCTATCTGCCATGCATGCAAAACGTAATAAAAACCAGTGCTGTAATGTAAAATTACTTACAGTGATCAGGATTTTTTCCTCACACTCACGAGAGTTGCTGCCAACCATTTTCTCCAGTCTCAGTAAACTTCTAGCAGCTTGACAAATGTAGCAAAAGTGAGCCACGCCTGTATTGCACGTGCAATACGCGCAAACTACATTGCCGATTTTCACAATCAAGAAAAATAATAACTGGAGATCGCGAATTCTAGAATTTTCTAATTTATGACAATTATTAAGCCATAAATTCGTGAAATATCTCAAAATCGAATATTGCCTATGCATCTCATCACTATTCAGCTGGTGGTGCCAGTCTGTAA
Organism: Bufo bufo; assembly: GCF_905171765.1. Taxonomy (NCBI): domain Eukaryota; kingdom Metazoa; phylum Chordata; class Amphibia; order Anura; family Bufonidae; genus Bufo; species Bufo bufo. The sequence continues at coordinate 264,631,229 of NC_053394.1, read as the reverse complement.
ACAAGACAAAAACAAAATGTGTTGAGTAAATTTTTAACATCTACAACCTCTCCATCAAGAACCCTCAATCAAGGAAAAGAGGTGGAGGAGGAGATGGAAGCATGTATGGAAGGAAACGTACAATTAGGCACCCTTGAAGGGAAAAAGATGAATGTTGAAACATGTGATTTTGAACCAAGAATGGTGAAAGAAATCTTGGGTGCAGTTACAAGGTTGGAAAGTATAATGGGGGGAATGGTAAATCAGATAGGAGGGATTCAAACAGATGTGAGCTTGGTCAGGGATGATCTGGTGAAATTGCGGGATCGTATGCAAGAGATGGAGGATAGAATATCACCAGTAGAGGATTTATTGAGTAGACTTGAGAAGGATACAGCGACTCTTAAACAGACTAACTCAAATTTGGAGGAGAATAAAATAACGGATTTGGAGGATAGATCCAGAAGAGTGAAATTGAGATGGGTGGGAATACCTGAGGGAAAGGAGGGATAGGACTGTGCGGTTTTCATGGAAAAATTGATTATGGAGAACTGTAAATCTGGGATACTGCACAATTCTTTTGCAATAGAGAAAGCGCACAGGGTTCCAAGTCAAAAGAGAAAACCAGGAGAGCATCCAAGGACAATCTTGACAAAGTTAGCCTGTTATAGAGATCGAGAGACGGTGTTCAAAGAAGTTAGGGCCTCTGAGAAGTTTGTAATTGATGGGATAAAAATAAGAGCTTATCCGGATTATTCTGTGGCAACTAGTGCTCAAAGGAAAAAATATGATGATATAATAAAGGCAGGCTGGGGTTTAATATAGTCAGTTTTTTCCAGCTAAATTGCAAGTAGTGTATAAAAACTAAAGTCTTGTTTTTTCAGTCTCCAAAAGAAGAAAATGAATGGGAGTTGAAGGGCCTAGGTGTAAAGTAGAAATTGAAGATGGAGGGTGAGGGAGGATATAAGGAGCTTGTCATGCATGAATAGAGGGCTCCCTGTTAAGACAAAATGGGGAGCTACATGGGGGTTTTTGGGGTGGGGGGGTCGATCGGGTTCCCTGGTGAGAGAAAAGTTTTTTTTGTTTTTGTTTTTTATTTCCCCATTTGGATGTACTTACAGTACAGACCAAAAGTTTGGACACACCTTCTCATTCAAAGAGTTTTCTTTATTTTCATGACTATGAAAATTGTAGATTCACACTGAAGGAATCAAAACTATGAATTAACACATGTGGAATTATATACATAACAAACAAGTGTGAAACAACTGAAAATATGTCATATTCTAGGTTCTTCTAAGTAGCCACCTTTTGCTTTGATTACTGCTTTGCACACTCTTGGCATTCTCTTGATGAGCTTCAAGAGGTAGTCCCCTGAAATGGTTTTCACTTCACAGGTGTGCCCTGTCAGGTTTAATAAGTGGGATTTCTTGCCTTATAAATGGAGTTGGGACCATCAGTTGCGTTGAGGAGAAGTCAGGTGGATACACAGCTGATAGTCCTACTGAATAGACTGTTAGAATTTGTATTATGGCAAGAAAAAAGCAGCTAAGTAAAGAAAAACGAGTGGCCATCCTTACTTTAAGAAATAAAGGTCAGTCAGTCAGCCGAAAAATTGGGAAAACTTTGAAAGTAAGGGCTATTTGACCATGAAGGAGAGTGATGGGGTTGCTGCGCCAGATGACCTGGCCTCCACAGTCACCGGACCTGAACCCAATCGAGATGGTTTGGGGTGAGCTGGACCGCAGAGTGAAGGCAAAAGGGCCAACAAGTGCTAAGCATCTCTGGGAACTCCTTCAAGACTGTTGGAAGACCATTTCAGGGGACTACCTCTTGAAGCTCATCAAGAGAATGCCAAGAGTGTGCAAAGCAGTAATCAAAGCAAAAGGTGGCTACTTTGAAGAACCTAAAATATGACATATTTTCAGTTGTTTCACACTTGTTTGTTATGTATATAATTCCACATGTGTTAATTCATAGTTTTGATGCCTTCATAGTCATGAAAATAAAGAAAACTCTTTGAATGAGAAGGTGTGTCCAAACTTTTGGTCTGTACTGTACATGGGTTACATTTTCATTTAAATGATGTATTAATGATGTTTTCTTCATATATATATATATATATATATATATATATACACACCCAGGGCTTTTTTTCTGGCGGAACGCACCGGAACGGCGTTCCGCCACCTTTTGACATCGCAGGCTGCGATGTATCAGTGGGGAGGGACTGGGAGGAGGAGCTGGGGGCCGGTGCGTTCACTGTGCTCCGGCCCCCAGCTCCAGTACAGTTATAGAATGTGTAAAATTAATAATGATTCTATTCATGAGGCCCCCTCTGTAGTAGAACATTCAATATATCCATCCTACTCACAGGGCTGTTATCGTAATCCAGGCCGGCCGGGCAGACGAGCGGCAGCGTCACTGACTGACGTCACGTGCCTGCCCGGCCTACTTTATGAATGAAGCAGGCGGCGCAGGCACGTGACGTCAGTCAGTGACGCTGCCGCTCGTCTGCCCGGCCGGCCTGGATTACGATAACAGCCCTGTGAGTAGGATGGATATATTGAATGTTCTACTACAGAGGGGGCCTCATGAATAGAATCATTATTCATTTTACACATTTTATAACTGTACTGGAGCGGCAATCGGGGGGTCTGTGGATGGCAGTGTTATGGGGGGGGTCTGTGGATGGCACTGTTATGAGGTGGGGGGGGTCTGTGGATGGCACTGTTATGGGGTGGGGGGCTGTGGATGGCACTGTTAAGGGGGGTCTGTGGATGGCACTGTTATGGGGTGGGGGGGTCTGTGGATGGCACTGCTATGGGGTGGGGGGGCTGTGGATGGCACTGTTATGGGGTGGGGGGATGTCTGTGGATGGCACTGTTATGGGGTGGGGGGTCTGTGGATGGCACTGTTATGGGGTGGGGGGGTCTGTGGATAGCACTGTTAAGGGGGGTCTGTGGATGGCACTGTTAAGGGGGGGTCTGTGGATGGCACTGTTATGGGGTGGGGGGGCTGTGGATGGCACTGTTATGGGGTGGGGGGTCTGTGGATGGCACTGTTATAGGATGGGGGATCTGCGGATGCCATCCCCAGATCCCCCATTAACAGTGCCATCCCCAGATCCCCCATTAACAGTGCCATCCCCTTCTGGGGGGTTTCTTTGCTGGGCTGGACTTTTATAGCCCCCCCAAATTTTACTTGCATCTCTGTTCTCTAAAGGGGCGGTTTAGGGGGCGGTCCTAAGGGTGGGTAGGGGCGTGGCCAGGGGAGGGGGGCTGATTTCCACCACCTTTTCTCTGAGAAAAAAAGCCCTGTATATACCGTATTTTTCGCTTTATAAGACGCACTTTTTTTCCCCCAAAAGAGGGGGGGAAATGACAGTGCGTCTTATAAAACGATGGTTGACTTTTTTTACAGGGCTGACACAGATGTATCGCGGGCCGCTATGCTGCACAGTGTGGCCGACGATACATCAGTCACAGTGCGGGCAGGGAGGAGGGGCTGGAGGCAACTCACAGCGGGGCCCGTTGCAGTCACTGTAGTACACCGGGCCCCGCGCACAGAAGTCTCTTTGTATGTAAAATCTTTCATTAATGCTTTATACCGTAAATCGCTCTCCTTTTGATAAACTTTACTAGCCTAATCGCCTGCATCAGTACTCACTATGAATGTAGCGTGCGGTCCAGCCGGCGTGTGACTGACGTCACGCTCCTCCCACTTCATTAATGAAGCAGGAGCAGCATGAAGTCATGCGCCGGAGGGACCGCACGCTACATTCATAGTGAGTACTGATGCAGGCGATTAGGCTAGTAAAGTTTTTTTGCCTTCACTCTGCGGTCCAGCTCACCCCAAACCATCTCGATTGGGTTCAGGTCCGGTGACTGTGGAGGCCAGGTCATCTGGCGCAGCACCCCATCACTCTCCTTTATGGTCAAATAGCCCTTACTTTCAAAGTTTTCCCAATTTTTCGGCTGACTGACTGACCTTCATTTCTTAAAGTAATGATGGCCACTCGTTTTTCTTTACTTAGCTGCTTTTTTCTTGCCATAATACAAATTCTAATAGTCTATTCAGTAGGACTATCAGCTGTGTATCCACCTGACTTCTCCTCAACGCAACTGATGGTCCCAACCCCATTTATAAGGCAAGAAATCCCACTTATTAAACCTGACAGGGCACACCTATGAAGTGAAAACCATTTCAGGGGACTACGTCTTGAAGCTCATCAAGAGAATGCCAAGAGTGTGCAAAGCAGTAATCAAAGCAAAAGGTGGCTACTTTGAAGAACCTAGAATATGACATATTTTCAGTTGTTTCACACTTGTTTGTTATGTATATAATTCCACATGTATTAATTCATAGTTTTGATGCCTTCAGTGTGAATCTACAATTTTCATAGTCATGAAAATAAAGAAAACTCTTTGAATGAGAAGGTGTGTCCAAACTTTTGGTCTGTACTGTATATTGTTTGCTGCACATTATAGAGTTTTTATACACAAAAAACTCATATGCAGTTTTTCTGTTCACCATACGTTTTTGATGCGTTTTTGTGATAAATCACTCTGTGCTTCAATATCCCTTTCCCAATATATTTGTGCTTGTCTCAGTTCAGTTTTTATAACATCTAAATGCCGTCAATATACATTCCATCAATATAAATTTGTTCTTCGTTAACGCTTCATTGTGTGCCTTTCATTGTTCATTCAATTATATACGTCATATTCAAGAGGGGTGTCTATTTTAGTGCATAATAAAATTAAATATAAGTATGTTGCACATAAAGCAGATGATTATGGCAGGTATCTCTTCCTCCAGTGTAGAATTAATGATATAGCTATAAACCCGATGTACTTTATGAGTTACAGGAATATATGATGGAGAGACAAGAATGTATATTGATCGTGGTTGGGGATTATAAAATGTAGTGATGGATCCAAGTAGAGATAGAATGTCAAGAGTAAGACAATGCAATGTAATACCAATTTGGCTAGGTTGATAACCGAGTTTGGTTGGGTGGATGTTTGGCGTCTATATAATCCTGATAAGGCTTTTTCCTGTCATTCAAAGACACACCAAACATGGTCAAGGATTGATATGATATTTGGTAACAGGAGATTGTTAGATAAAAATTTAACATGTATAAAGTATGTGCCTATGGTTATGTCAGATCACTGTGCAGTGGTATTGGAGATGGTGTCCTTGATTAAACAGGCTCCTATGGTATTCAGATTTAACCCCCATTGATTTAAATTACTTAAAAGTCAGGAATATGTCAAGGAAGGATTGAAGTTTTTTTTTCTGTTAATAGAGACTCCGCAAAAAAAAAAAAGTGATATGGGATGCAGCAAAGGCTTTTTTGAAGGGAATAGTATATAAGCAAGTGAGTAACTGGAAAAAACTGTTAAATAGTAAAATTCAGCTTGCAGAACAGAGGTTAAAAGAAGGTAAACAATGTATAGAAGACCCCTCATCAGAAAATTTGAGAGAATGGGAAAAAGAACATAGTAGAGTTAATGAACTACACATGGAGAGATCTCAAACATTACTGTTTTTTCAGGGAGCTAGGTACTTTACTGAAGGCGAGAGAGTGGGTAAACTTTTGGCAAATATAGTTAATAATCAACAACAACAAAAAATTGGATAGGTGCAATACAGAATGTTAGGTGATATATAGTCAGGACCCCAGAACAGGTCAGTAATGCATTTGGGGAATATTACCAGGAGTTGTATAAATCCAAAGTTTTGCATAAAAAGAAAGACTTGTGTCAATACTTGGGTGGCATTCCCTTTAGGGGAGAAAATATCTTGAGGAAAATATACGATTTGAGGAATTGGTGAGAGCTTTGAACTCAACTAGCAACAAAAAGTCCCACGAGGGAATGGTTACCATTCAAAATATATAAGGAGTTTAGCCAGGATTTACTTCCGGAATTAATGGAGACCTTGATGGAGGCCAAGACATAAAAAAAATTGCCTGCTTCTATGGAGGAGGCCATCATTGTTCTGATCCCTAAAGCTGATAAAGACCCATTAAAGTTAGAGTCATATAGACCCATTTCTTTGTTAAATACTGATATTAAGTTGCTAGCCAGGGTATTGGCAAATAGGTTAATAAAAGTAATAAAAACAATAATCAATGAAGATCAGACATTTTTTTTTATTACTGAGCGATTGATATACTCTAATGTTAGGAGACTTTTTATGAATATAGAAGGAAATAAAAGTAGACACTAAAAAAAGCGATATTGTCACTGGATGCAACCACAGCATTTGATTGCATGGAGTGGGAATATCTGTGGGAGGTCCTCAAACGTTTTGGGTTTGGGGATTCCTTTATAAATTGGATTAAGCTTATTTATTCACATGCCAGAGCAAGAGTAGCGGTGGATGGGGTCACGTCCCTGCCCTTTGCCCTTTTTAGGGGCACTAGGCAGGGATGTCTCCTATCCCCGTTGCTCTTTGCAATTGTAATAGCCTTTAGCGATTAGTATAAGAGAGAATTAAGGTATTAAGGGTTTTCAATACGGTAAGGTAAGGGAGAAAATAATGCATGCAAAAGACATTTTATTGTTTTTGGCTAATACGGATTTAGAGTTGGCTAGAGTAATGGACACAATTGGAAAATGTGGGTACTATTCTGGTTTGAAAATAAATTGGGGAAAAACACATCTGATGTTATTGGGGTATTGGGAACAAGATGGGTGTTTGGATGTACATATTGTGGGTAGTGAAAGTAGCTTTAAAGAGCTTCTACCACCAGAAATACTGTTATGTAGCTGACTGACATTAGCGATGTGCTAATGTCACACTACATAACAGTATGTTTCTAACATTTGTCCCTGCAGCCGTTTTTGTAAAAAAAGCACTTTTATCATATGCTAATGAGCCTCTAGGTGCTATGTGGGCGCAAAATCAGTACCTAGAGGCTCCGTCTACTCACGCTTTATCCCGCCCAGGTCCCCTGTTCTGCCCGCCCAGCTCCTCTTGATTGATGCCACGGTCCACCGCATCGTTGACGAAATCCCACGCCTGTGCCGTTCACTTCTGTCTTCGGCGCAGGCGCAGTGATTGAATGATGCGCTCCTGGTGCCGGATTCCTCACTGCGCCGACTACGTCACAGTGAGGAAGCCGGCATCAGGAGAGCGGCCTTCACTCACTCACAACTGGATATATTAAACTGAATGTGATATAGCTTATAGAGGAGTTGAAAAGAAAAATCCACATTTGGAGAAGATTACCAATGTCAATGATGAAACGGATTAATCTGATAAAGATGATTTTTCTCCTGAAGAATTTTTATATATTGCAGTGTGCTCCAGTTTGGCCGCCAGTTTGGGTTTTCAATGTTATTCATAGGATTTTGAGGGAATTTATTTGGAAAGGAGGGAGCCCTAGAATAAGGAAAGAAATTCTCCAATTGCCTATTAAAGAAGGGGGAATGGCACTTCCTAATTGGTATTTTTATTTTCTGGTGGCACAGTTTGGGTATATGAATGGAGAAAAAATAACACCTATTTTGAGCTGGTATTTGGGGAATTTGGGGTGTAAATATAGTCAATGTAAGATGATGGAGGTTTTAGAGTCTGGAGTATTAGGGATCACAAATAATAATAATTGTATTTTTTATTTAATGGATCACGTTTGGAGAGAAATTGAAAGGATTATGGATGTTAAGGGATATATGGATTTCATACCTATATGGAGTAACATTAATTTGAGAGAGGTTCAAAAAATTAAGTATTATGTGAATTGGGAAAGTAATGGAGTTCGTTGGTTGTCACAATTGTTTGAAGCGGATGTGCTGAAAGATTTTGAATCATTGAGGCAAGAGTTTTGGTTTGTGAATAAAGATTTTTTTAAATACTTGCAATTGAGGGATGCGATCAGTTCATCACAGGCAGATTCTCAAAAATATAAAATGGCACCTATGGAAAATATAAAACTTTTTTTCGATAATAGAAAAGAAAAAGGGTGTATTTCATAAGATATACAGTACAGACCAAAAGTTTGGACACACCTTCTCATTCAAAGAGTTTTCTTTATTTTCATGACTATGGAAATTGTAGATTCACACTGAAGGCATCAAAAACTATGAATTAACACATGTGGAATTATATACATAACAAACAAGTGTGAAGCAACTGAAAATATGTCATATTCTAGGTTCTTCAAAGTAGCCACCTTTTGCTTTGATTACTGCTTTGCACACTCTTGGCATTCTCTTGATGAGCTTCAAGAGGTAGTCCCCTGAAATGGTTTTCACTTCACAGGTGTGCCCTGTCAGGTTTAATAAGTGGGATTTCTTGCCTTATAAATGGGGTTGGGACCATCAGTGGCGTTGAGGAGAAGTCAGGTGGATACACAGCTGATAGTCCTACTGAATAGACTGTTAGAATTTGTATTATGGCAAGAAAAAAGCAGCTAAGTAAAGAAAAACGAGTGGCCATCATTACTTTAAGAAATGAAGGTCAGTCAGTCAGCCGAAAAATTGGGAAAACTTTGAAAGTAAGGGCTATTTGACCATGAAGGAGAGTGATGGGGTGCTGCGCCAGATGACCTGGCCTCCACAGTCACCGGACCTGAACCCAATCGAGATGGTTTGGGGTGACTACCTCTTGAAGCTCATCAAGAGAATGCCAAGAGTGTGCAAAGCAGTAATCAAAGCAAAAGGTGGCTACTTTGAAGAACCTAGAATATGACATATTTTCAGTTGTTTCACACTTGTTTGTTATGTATATAATTCCACATGTGTTAATTCATAGTTTTGTAGCCTTCATAGTCATGAAAATAAAGAAAACTCTTTGAATGAGAAGGTGTGTCCAAACTTTTGGTCTGTACTGTAGATTATTGTTGAAAATGAAACAGGGTAAAATTAAAATACTGGCTAAAGAGAAATGGAAGAAAGATATTGTAGGGTTATCGGAGGAACAATGGGAAGAGGTATTAAGAAATAGGTCTTTGGTCTCAATGAGGGCTTCTCATGGGGTTTCTCAGTTTTTCTTTATTCATAGACTGTACCGTTCTCCAGTGTTGCTCAAAAGGATGGGTCTGAAATCCTCGGATGAATGTCCTAGATGTGGTATGGAACAAGGAGGGCTCCACCATTTAGTTTGGAGATGTCACAAATTGTTTCGCTATTGGTCAGGGATAGCGGAGATTATTAAAAGGATTTTGGGAGTACAAATAGAAGGAGATCCAATGTCTTGTATATTAGGTGGCACAGTACAATTTTGGCTTTCAAAAATGGATAGGAGGGTACTTTGTAAACTCCCATTTCAGGCAAGACTTATTATAATTAAAAAGTGGATTGAAAAAAAATCCACCCTTGCTAGCGGATTGGAAGAGATCAGTGGAGAATATGATGAAGATAGAGAGGATAATATACAACAATAGGGGAAAGAAGGATTATTTTGATAATTTTTGGAAATGTTGGTTAAACAATAATGTATGATAGAATACATTACGAGTGGGGAAAGTTTTTTTTTAGTTATTTTTTTTTCTCTCTCAGGGATGGGTGGGTGTGGGGAGGTAGGGAAAAATAGGGAAAAAATTTATATATTTGCTTGCTTTATATAACTTTGTATTTTGTGTTCTTTTGTATATGAATAAAAAGTAATAATAAAAAAAAAAGATGGTCTGACATGGGTCTGATATGGGGGTCTGATTTGAGGTCTGATATGGGGTTCTGATTTGAGGTCTGATCTGGGGTATGATTTGAGGTCTGATTTCGGGATCTAATTTGATGATCTTTTATTGAGTTCTGATTTGAGGTCTGATATGGGGTTCTTGATTTGAGATCAGATATGAGGTTCTGGTTTAAGGTCTGATATGGGGTTCTGATTTGAGGTGTGATGTGGGGGTCTGATTTGAGGTCTGATATGGGGGTCTGACCTGAGGTCTGATATGGGGGTCTGACCTGAGGTCTGATATGGGGGTCTGATCTGAGGTGTGATATAGGGTTTTAATTTTAGGTCTGATATGGACATCTGATTTAGGGGTATTTTTTGTATTGGCACACATTATAAGGTGGGAGGATGATTAAAAAGTTGGAAAGTAAGAGGTCTGTTTGTCAAACTCTGCAGAGACGAGAGGTGACTGAAATAAATCATCATGGTGGTCTGGTCTGAAATGAGAAGATGAGGAAAGAGAACATCTAAATCAGAGGAGTATATTCTGTATGTTTTGTAGTGCTGTACATAATGTTTTCCAAGTATGTCTTTAACAGTAGGGTTAGATGAAAGGGGTTAGGTTAAGAATTTGGCATGAGGGGGGGCATTTCAATCTTTGTCCGAGGCATCAGAAAGGCTAGGTGCCCCCCTGTCCCGTGCAACAAAGCACTGAGCCCAAGTGTCACGAGGGTATCAAGAGCCACGTCTGACTCCGTTATACCCGGGGTCAGGAAGTCGCAGCGGGTGGCTGCGCGCTCTATATCTAAAGATCACGGTGTTTCTTTATGATTGTTTTCTGTGTTTGCCTTGCTTTCCTTTTTTTCTCTCTCAGGGATCCGTAGCTTCTCCTCCTCAGCTGTTTCTTGTCTGCCACTCCCTACCTCCTTATATTCTCCCCTCACACTTCTCTAGTTGCCAGTTATAATATCACGGTCGGCGTGGCTATCACATACGTGACACAGAGGGAGGGAACGAGGAAGGCCCTGCCCAAGTGAGAGGGAAGATGGTGACCCCTGACTCACCTGGCGGCTGGCACCTGGCTGCCCTGACGTCCCTAGACGGGTTCCTCACCCGTACGCCGATCACGTGCCTAAAGCCCTGGCTTTCCCTGAGCTGAGCCCTAAGTAGTGAACAGGGCGATGGGAACACTAGTCCGCACCACTAACTCTAAGGGAAAACACCAAGGGGAGGACAGACAACACAGACTCAACATATATTCCCAGGTGGGCGACAACAGGAGACAACAATAAGCCAAACAGGGATCCGGAGGGTAGCACACAGGAACGACAACCAGGATTAACCACTCCAGTGGGTCAGTATAGATGTCCAGGCAGGAAGCTCTATAACTGGCAACTAGAGAAGTGTGAGGGGAGAATATAAGGAGGTAGGGAGTGGCAGACAAGAAACAGCTGAGGAGGAGAAGCTACGGATCCCTGAGAGAGACAAAAAGGATAGCAAGGCAAACACAGAAAACAATCATAAAGAAACACCGTGATCTTTAGATATAGAGCGCGCAGCCACCCGCTGCGACTTCCTGACCCCGGGTATAACGGAGTCAGACGTGGCTCTTGATACCCTCGTGACACCAAGCTGAACTATTGCCCATGAGCCTTTAGCTACGCCCTGGCAAGGGCTGTAGACCACTTAAGGGGAGACCTGTTGTTTCTGGTGTGGAGCTTTACATTGATAGCATTCTGGCACCATTTGTGACTGCCTTACCGTCTAATATAAGGGATACAGGGATCTCTTAAAGCAGCTTAACAGTATTTTAGGGAGTGATTCAATACTGGCCAGCATTGATGTTGAGGCCCTTTACCATTCTATTTCTCACTGGGGCTTCTTAGCTGTACAACACTTCCTTTTATCATGGGGCTGCCAATATCATGAACATAGCTAGTTTGTCCTTCGTATTTTGGAATTTTCACTAAGAATTTCTTCCTACCTTTGCTAGGTGATATATTGGGCTTTATTTTTATTTCAACATTTTTTTTATTTTTTTATAACCAGTAAAATGTAAAAAAGGGAGGAAAATAGTTTTTCGTATTTTTTTACAGCATACAACTAAAATATATATTTTTGGAATTATATCCCATTTCAATAATGGTCATTTTAATATATGTGATATATGGGGACAAGGCTAGAAGGTGCAGTGTGATGTGTGGTGGCATTTTTTTTCAAGAATTTTTTATGCATTTTTGTTTTGTCTTAGGGTCATACAAGACCATTAGGAGACATTTTACAATACTTCTTGTTTTAATTTATTGCTGATTTCTCCTGTATCTGGGGCTGACTTAGTAGACCCAGTAACAGGGGGATTAAAGCTCCCAAAGAGGTTGTACATGGCTGTAGAACCTCACTGTAGGGCTGATCTGGATCTGCTAAGACCCAGTGGCTCACATAGACTCCGTGGCCCTAGCAATCAAATGACTGCTGGGACCAGAGCACAAAGTATTATTGTCTCTTCCTAATCTCTATACACAGTGCTCATCCTTGTCATTTCTATGGGGAGCCCTACTATGATTAGCGTGCTGCTGCAGTCTCTGCAAGAATGTTTTGAAATGTCCATGAACATATACTGTATGTATTAACTGCGAAAGATGGTCGGCAATCGGTTAAATTAAAATAGCTCTTATTGTAATATCCTATTATAATTCCCTCCCCCCTTTTTTTTTTCCCTTCTTCCTCTCCCTTCCACTTCTCCCTTCGTCTCAATTCCATACCTAATTACATGTCATGTTTTACATGTTGAGATCTATGCTGAGACTCCATTATCTTGCACTAACAACATAGATCTACCTAACCAGGAATGTGCTATACAACATTCTGCACCATTTTCTCTTTAAAAGTTTTAGAGACAATCTTTCAAAGAATATTTTATTATGTTCTATTTGATAGGTGTCCTTGACACTTGCTGGGCTGCGTCCCACACTTACTCCGTTTGCTTATTCATAAAAATGCAAAATCTTAAATAAAGAATTTACAATTTTTTTTTTTTAAATAGCTCTGTTGAGGCTCCTATGTAAATGAATAGAGAAAGTGACTTCCTTGTAGCATATAAGATATTGTTTCAGTTGGAGAGTCAGAGTCTTGGTCACATGAAACAGCTGAGGACCAGAAGGGAGCGGATAACTCACAAAACTACAGCCACCAATAAGAAAATCACTGTTCTTACAATTTACACCTTTCTAATGGGCCAGAAAAAAAAAATTGCATCTTTAAATGTTCAAAAAAATACTGAGCAGAGTCATCAGGTTTTGAAATGTTAGGACCATAGCTGCATCTGGTTGAAACAGGATGTTCTGAAAGGAAAATACATTATTGTCAATTAAAATTATTTTACTCCATAAATTACGGTACTTATATTGCTGCACAACCATCAGGTATGTGATAAAGTTTGGAAGGGTTATTGGGAAGAGAAACCAAACTATGAAGAAGCCCAGGGTTTCGAACCAGTGCAGGAATTTGTTTGCTTTAGGCCACTTTAATATGGTCAGTATTTTGCATCAGTATTTGTAAGCCTTAACCATACGCTGGTATGGAGTGACACGACTAGCAGAACTCCGCTACCCTTCTCAGCTGCATCACCCTCCAATAACCGCCTATGGGCTCATTTTTCACATCCATTCAGTGGGATACCCCGCAATACTTCCACAAGTGTATGGGGAGTGGGAAGAAACCGGTTGACAGCAAAGACCAGAGGCCTAGCCAGACCAACAGCGTGTCATAAGATGGCGTTTGAGCACACTACCATCCCGCCTGATAGCGTGCCCCTAGACTTGCAGCCTGCTGCCTCCCAAGAAGATATCTTTGGGCCCAGATCCTTCCCGGCCACCGAGCTTAAGCGCCTGGCTGTTGAGGTGGCAAATCATTTGGCTCCGGACCTCAAAGCTTCATTGTCTGCCACGGTACAGGCGGCTCTTGCAGAGCTGCAAGACGCACTTACACAGCAAGGCTGTCACATTGAAGAACTTGAACAACGTACCTCATGTATAAAAGAAGACTTAGGAGGCACCAATGCAAAAGTGGCAATGCTGCAGCTTGCGGTTGTGGAGCTTTAGAATATAGTGGACGATTTAGAAAACTGCTCCTGCCGCAGCAATCTACGCCTGGTGGAACTACCGGAGGAGGTACTGGGGTCGGAGTTATGACGCATATGTGAGTTTGATCTTCCTAATGCACTTGGTTTGTCGATACCATGAAAAGTGGTAAGGGCGCATAGATTGGGGCCTAACTTAACTGATGCAGATGGACCTAAAGATAACATGGAGAGGTCCCTGAGATCTAGTCAAGTCATGATGAAGTACCTAGACTTCACAGACAAAGAGGAGATTATATGAGCTTATCGGGCTCGCAAAGAACTGCTGACTTTCCAGGGACACAAAATCATGCTGTTCAGTAGGGTTTGTCCTTCTTTATTGTGCAGATGGAACGTTCAAGACTTTTGAGTCCGGCTCGGAGGCTGAAGCCTTTTTAGCACTAGGGCCTTATCTGTCAGATCGAGAAGGCAGTGATGGAATAGACAAAAACGGGCAAAGAGCCACGATGTGCAACTCCCCTGGATCATCACTGGGACAAACATTACGTGGGATGGATCGCAGCACCGGCAGCCGAGGAGCAAAGGCGACATCGGCACTGAGGAACTTTATTGCTTGGATCTACAGCTACGCCTTACTGTGGCGTCGAGATATAAAGGTAGTGTCACATTATATACTTTTCTTCCCCCACATGTCTGGATCTGAAGAAAGTGTTGGGAGATACCAGAAAAAATGGGAGTCTACGATTTTTCTTCTTTTTACAGTGGGACTGCCGCTTGTTTCACGATGTTACTCATTTTTTTTTCTGTTGGAGTTATTATTGCTTTAATCCTGCAGAGCACTTCCATGCCTATATGAGTCCACACAGCGAGGGTGAGATGATGTTTTATATTACATAATGGTTAAAATAGTCACCTGGAACATCAAAGGTTTGTGTTCCCTGCAGAAGCGCATGATGGTGCTGTGTCATCTCAAGCGCTTAGGAGTGGACATCGCCCTTCTGCAGGAAACACACCTCATAGAATCTGACTTCCAGAGAATGACGTATCTCTGGGTGGGGGAGGTTTATTGTTCTCCGGCAATTCAGGGTAAAGCAGGGGTCCTCACACTCCTACACAAAAACCTAGCCCATAAAGTGCAGGCTCAGGCCACAGATGATGAAGGGAGAGTTCTAGTTTTAAAGATAACTGACCCGAGTGAAGAAATCAGTTTCTATAATGTATATGTCCTGAATGTGGCCCATAGGCCCTTTTTTGAACCCTTGAAAGACAGAGACCCCATACGGGACAAGATAGTGGAGGGTGATCTTAATGCAGTAATAATTCCAAATTCCTAGGGCAACTACTAAAGCCAGTGGTGGGGTTCTGGCCACCTTCCTAGAGGATACGTCCTTGCTGGACACATGGAGGATCTCACACCCTGATGACAGGGAATACCTGTATACCCATTGCTCCCACACACAGGACTCGTGGTCAGAATAGACTACTGGTTCACAGACCTCCAGCTGATGCCTAGGGTGCAAGAAGTACTTATTGGAGATCTGGTGATCTCAGATCATTCACCAGTTATTCTGACTCTGGCAGACATGGTCTCGAGAGGAGCAGAGTTTAAAGGGCATTTCCCATCTTTCCTATCAAAAGAAGAAGCTTTTGACGTTTTGGTGCAGGGTTGGTGGCTAGAGTACAGTACTTTAAACCAAGAACACGTCTCTAATCCCACACTATTCTGGGAGGCGGGTAAGGCAGTGATACGGGGCCACTTGATCACACATGTAGCAGGGCTTAAAAAGGCAACCAAGACCCAATATATTTAAGCTAGCAGGGTGGTTCAAAAGGCTAATAGAGAGTTCACACAAACCCACACGCCCCAGCATAAAAAAGCCTGGATTGAGGCCAGGAAGGATTTCGAAACCTGGACAGACAGGAGGGAAGGTTTCTACAAATCCCAATAGGAATTAGAACTCCATAAATATGGGAACAAGGCAGGGAGATTGATGGCCAACTTAGCCAAAGGACGTCGCCCACCATGTCCCTTGTGTCATCTGCATGGACCAGATGGCACCCTTGAGTTGAACCCCTTGGAAATCCTAAAGATCTTTAGGGACTACTACTCACACCTGTATCACAGGCCTGAGGGTAATTGGGGTGGAGAAACAAATTTTCTGGGGGGATTAGATCTTCCCGGTTTGACATCTGAACAACTAAGCTTTCTCAATGCGCCCATCACGGCAGATGAGATACAAACTACAATCGGCCAAATACTAGGCGATAAGGCCCCTGGACCTGATGGATACTCGGGAGATTTTAAAAAAATACTGAAAATGCTGGTCTCGCCTACCCTGTCATGCGTGGGTAATGCGATTCTGCAGGGGGAGGTGTTATATCAGATAATTATGGCCCACATTAGATTGCTCCCGAAAGAGGGCAAACCTTCTGAGGAACCAGCCTTTTACCGCCCGATCTCCCTGCATCAACCAAGACCTGAAGATTTTCTCTAAACTCATGTCCAATAGGCTAGCTCAGATTCATCCGGGCCTGATCAGCCCAGTACAGGTAGGCTTTGTGAAGAGGAGATCGGCGGTTACAAACATTCGTAGAGTCCTGGCGGCGCTCGATGCAGTAAGTCGGAGAGGAGGGGGGGTCTCAGTGCCCGCCCTGGTCACACAAGATGCTGAAAAAGCATTTGATAACATACATTTGGAGGGGCTAGGGCGGGTGCTGGACCGACTAAGAATGGTGGGCTCCTTTAGGATGTATTTGAAACAGCTCTATTCCAACCCACAAGCTAGAATAGGCACCCAGGGCTTCGTGTCTGATCCTTTTATTCTGCATAGAGGCACCAGACAGGTCGGCCCCCTGTCTCCTCTTTTGTTCAACTTGGCAGTGGAACCCTTGGTATGCTTTCTGAATACTCAAGGGAAATTTGAGGGTATTAAGGTAGGGAGTGCTGAACTGAAACTAACCTTTTTTGCAGATGACGTTCTGCTGTTCATGGAGCGACCAGGGGAGGAGCTGCTAGGTGTGCTAAACAGCAAATCACAGCAAAAATAAAAAATAAAACATCCTGCACGATATGATAATGAATGTTGCGGATGTACATGGCTACATTTATACATTTCACAGAAAATAATGCACTATAATAATAGATGCAAGCATAAAATATGGACTAAGCCCTCACTCTATTGATAAAATCTGAGACACTTGGTCAATACATTTTGATCAAAATACATATGTGCCCACCTACCCAGTATCAAGTTGGTCTCAGTTTAGCCGGGTCCTCTGCTAAACCTGCCTATGCCGTTATGCATTTATGTTCAGGAGCACTTTTGCCCCACCTATCTAATAGGCGACCTTGATTAAGGTGGTACATATAGTTGTGTGTGCTCCTCCTCCCACCTCTTGCTGCTGCACATGGAGGTAACTAGGAGCAACACACTATATATGCGGGGTCTGCGCTCCTGAACATAAATGCATACCGGCATAGGCAGGTTTAGCGTAGGACCCGCCTGAACTAAGACCACCTTGTTGCTTGGTAGCTGGGCTTAGATGTGTTTTGATCAAAATGTATTGACCAAGTGTCTCAGATTTTATCAATAGAGTGAGGGCTTAGTCCATCTATTATTATAGTGCATTATTTTCTGTGACTGTATAAGTGTGCTAAACAGCATCAATGATTTTGGAAAGCTCTCAGGCTTCAGTGTAAACACAGCCAAGTGCGCATTCCTACAGCTACAGCAAGGTAGGAGTCTTTATGTGGAATACTGATAGCAAAAGAAAGCAAGGCTGGCGTCAACACCCGGCATACCCGGGCAAGTGCCGGGGCCCTCAGCTCCTGCGGTGGACCACCGCACAAGCTGCCAGAGACCAGAAGCAATGAGCGCTTCCATCAATACAGATGGAAGCGCTCATTGCTGGAGCGCGGGGAGCTGGGTCCTGTCACTCACCGCTCAGCTCCCTGCGCTCCTCCCCTTCTTCAGGCCAGCCGCGTTTTGAATGGTGAAGCAGGAAGACTTCTCCCTGATCCACCATTCAGCCTGCAGGCACAGATTGCGCAGCCCGCCTGTGTGGGCGGAGGCTGCAGCTCAGTAATCTGCATAAGCTCCGACCACACAGTGCTGCAGAGCGATCTGTGTTTGCAGGGAAGAGAGGACTGTGAGCTCCAGGAATGGGATAAAGTGAGTAGTTACTGTGTTTTTTTTGTTTTTAATACAGAGGGATCACAGAGGACTTTATTACTATGGAGGGGGCACAGAGGACTTTATTACTATGGAGGGGGCACAGAGGTCTTTATTACTGTGGAGGGGGCACAGAAGTCTTTATTACTATGGAGGGGGCACAGAGGGCATTTCTACTGTGGAGGAGGCAAAGAGGGCATTACTAATGTGAAGAGGGCACAATGGGCATTTCTTCTATGGAGGGGGCACAGAGCCAGAGGGCATTACTATAATGGAGGGGTCACAGTGGGCATTATTACTGCGAAGGGGGCACAGTGGGCATTATTACTGTGAAGGGGGCACAATGGGGATTTCTACTATAAAGGGGACACAATGGGGATTATTACTATGAAGGGGCAAAATGGGGATTATTACTATGAAGGGGGCACAATGGGGATTATTACTGTGAAGGGGGCACAATGGAGATTATCACTGTGAACGTGGCACAGATAGGGAAATAAAACTGTGAAAAGGCACAGAGGGCATAACTACTGTAAGGGAGCACAATGTGGGCATAACTACTGTGAGGGGGCACGCATCTGTACAAAACTACTGTGAAGGTTGTACAATGAGGACAATACTACTTTGAGGGGGTACAATTTTTTTTAAAGCAGTGCCAAAGAAAGTACCCACCCTGGGTGCCGAACATCGTAGGCATGGCACTGAAGCAGGGAATTTTTCGCTCACCATTGAGCCGCCAGTGCTCCACAGCAGCAGCAGCATGATGTCCTGAAACATCGTCCTGCTGATCTGTGTGGGAGGAGGAGCGGGGCAGGCTGGGAATCAGACTCTGCTCCTCCTACACAGCAGCGCGATGTGTCACAGTATCCTGCTGCTGCTGATCGGGAGCACAGATCATGGGAGGAGAAGGGTGACTGAGGTGAGGAGTATTTATTGTTTGTTTTTATCACTTCCTGTGAAGGGGGCACATCTGGGCATAACCACTGTGAAGGGGGCACTGGGCATATACAGTATATTGGCATATCCACCATAAGAGGGCTCATATCTTGGCATATCTACTGTGAATTGGGCACACATCTTGGCATATCAACTGTGAGGGGCAACATATTTTGGGTTATTCACTGTGAAGAGGGCACATATCTTGGCTTATGTACTGTGAGGGGGCACATATCTTGGCATATCTACTGTGAGGGGGCACATATCTTGGCATATCTACTGTGAGGGTGCACATATCTTGGCATATCAACTGTGAGGGGGCACATATTTTGGGATATCTACTGTGAAGGGGCACATATCTTGGCATATCTACTGTGCAGGGGCACATATCTGTGAGTAGACCTGAGGGACTGAAACACTGGGTAGAGAATAAAGGTAGGCACACAAGGACTGATTCACATACAGTATATCCGCTCTGTAGCATGCTCTGTATAAGGTATTTCATCTATAATACATGCAGTTTCATTGCTGTACGCGGCGTGCAAAATGCCACAAGGGGGCCCACTGAGACTTTATCGCCCAAGGGCCCACATGAACCTGGAGCTAGCCCTGAAAGAAAGTATAACTTACTTAACCACCTCCGGACCGCCTCACGCAGGATCGCGTTCCGGAGGTGGCAGCCCTGCGCAGAGTCACGCATATATGCGTCATCTCGCGAGACGCGAGATTTCCTGTGAACGCGCGCACGCAGGCGCGCGCGCTCACAGGAACGGAAGGTAAGAGAGTTGATCTCCAGCCTGCCAGCGGCGATCGTTCGCTGGCAGGCTGGAGATGTGTTTTTAATATACCTGCTACCTGGTCCTCTGGTGGTCCCCTTTGTTTGGATCGACCACCAGAGGACACAGGTAGCTCAGTAAAGTAGCACCAAGCACCACTACACTACACCCCCCCCACGTCACTTATTAACCCCTTATTAGCCCCTGATCACCCCTGATCACCCCATATAGACTCCCTGATCACCCCCCTGTCATTGATTACCCCCCTGTCATTGATTACCCCCCTGTAAAGCTCCATTCAGACGTCCGCATGATTTTTACGGATCCAGTGATAGATGGATCGGATCCGCAAAACGCATCCGGACGTCTGAATGATACCTTACAGGGGCGTGATCAATGACTGTGATGATCACCGCATATAGACTCCCTGATCACCCCCCTGTCATTGATTACCCCCCTGTCATTGATTAACCCCCTGTAAAGCTCCATTCAGACGTCCGCATGATTTTTACGGATCCACTGATAGATGGATCGGATCCGCAAAACGCATCCGGACGTCTGAATGAAGCCTTACAGGGGCGTGATCAATGACTGTGGTGATCACCCCATATAGACTCCCTGATCACCCCCCTGTAAAGCTCCATTCAGATGTCCGCATGATTTTTACGGATGCACTGAT
Source organism: Bufo bufo (assembly GCF_905171765.1). NCBI lineage: Eukaryota > Metazoa > Chordata > Amphibia > Anura > Bufonidae > Bufo > Bufo bufo. Next base: position 264,610,976 of record NC_053394.1, on the reverse strand, counting down.
AGATGGATCGGATCCGCAAAACGCATCCGGACGTCTGAATGAAGCCTTACAGGGGCATGATCAATGACTGTGGTGATCACCCCATATAGACTCCCTGATCACCCCCCTGTAAAGCTCCATTCAGATGTCCGCATGATTTTTACGGATGCACTGATAGATGGATCGGATCCGCAAAACGCATCCGGACGTCTGAATGAAGCCTTACAGGGGCATGATCAATGACTGTGGTGATCACCCCATATAGACTCCCTGATCACCCCCCTGTAAAGCTCCATTCAGATGTCCGCATGATTTTTACGGATGCACTGATAGATGGATCGGATCCGCAAAACGCATCCGGACGTCTGAATGAAGCCTTACAGGGGCATGATCAATGACTGTGGTGATCACCCCCCTGTCATTGATTACCCCCCTGTAAAGCTCCATTCAGATGTCCGCATGATTTTTACGGATGCACTGATAGATGGATCGGATCCGCAAAACGCATACGGACGTCTGAATGAAGCCTTACAGGGGCGTGATCAATGACTGTGGTTATCACCCCATATAGACTCCCTGATCACCCCCCTGTCATTGATTACCCCCCTGTAAAGCTCCATTCAGACGTCCGCATGATTTTTACGGATCCACTGATAGATGGATCGGATCCGCAAAACGCATCCGGACGTCTGAATGAAGCCTTACAGGGGCGTGATCAATGACTGTGGTGATCACCCCATATAGACTCCCTGATCACCCCCCTGTCATTGATTACCCCCCTGTAAAGCTCCATTCAGACGTCCGCATGATTTTTACGGATCCACTGATAGATGGATCGGATCCGCAAAACGCATCCGGACGTCTGAATGAAGCCTTACAGGGGCATGATCAATGACTGTGGTGATCACCCCATATAGACTCCCTGATCACCCCCCTGTCATTGATTACCCCCCTGTAAAGCTCCATTCAGATGTCCGCATGATTTTTACGGATGCACTGATAGATGGATCGGATCCGCAAAACGCATACGGACGTCTGAATGAAGCCTTACACGGGCGTGATCAATGACTGTGGTTATCACCCCATATAGACTCCCTGATCACCCCCCTGTCATTGATCACCCCCTTGTCATTGATCAACCCCCTGTCTTTGATCACCCCCCTGTCATTGATCACCCCTCTGTAAGGCTCCATTCAGACATTTTTTTGGCCCAAGTTAGCGGAATTATTATTTTTTTTTTCTTACAAAGTCTCATATTCCACTAACTTGTGTCAAAAAATAAAATCTCACATGAACTCACCATACCCCTCACTGAAAAACCAAATGCGTAAATTTTTTTAGACATTTATATTCCAGACTTCTTCTCACGCTTTAGGGCCCCTAGAATGCCAGGGCAGTATAAATACCCCACATGTGACCCCATTTCGGAAAGAAGACACCCCCAGGTATTCCGTGAGGGGCATATTGAGTCCATGAAAGATTGAAATTTTTGACCCAAGTTAGCGGAACGGGAGACTTTGTGAGAAAAAAATTAAAAATATCAATTTCCGCTAACTTGTGCCAAATTTTTTTTTTTTCTATGAACTCGCCATGCCCCTCATTGAATACCTTGGGGTGTCTTCTTTCCAAAATGGGGTCACATGTGGGGTATTTATACTGCCCTGGCATTCTAGGGGCCCCAAAGCGTGAGAAGAAGTCTGGTATCCAAATGTCTAAAAATGCCCTCCTAAAAGGAATTTGGGCACCTTTGCGCATCTAGGCTGCAAAAAAGTGTCACACATCTGGTATCGCCGTACTCAGGAGAAGTTGGGGAATGTGTTTTGGGGTGTCATTTTACATATACCCATGCTGGGTGAGAGAAATATCTTGGTCAAATGCCAACTTTGTATAAAAAAATGGGAAAAGTTGTCTTTTGCCAAGATATTTCTCTCACCCAACATGGGTATATGTAAAATGACACCCCAAAACACATTCCCCAACTTCTCCTGAATACGGCGATACCACATGTGTGACACTTTTTTGCAGCCTAGGTGGGCAAAGGGGCCCATATTCCAAAGAGCACCTTTAGGATTTCACAGGTCATTTACCTACATACCACACATTAGGGCCCCTGGAAAATGCCAGGGCAGTATAACTACCCCACAAGTGACCCCATTTTGGAAAGAAGACACCCCAAGGTATTCCGTGATGGGCATGGCGAGTTCCTAGAATTTTTTATTTTTTGTCACAAGTTAGTGGAAAATGCAGATTTTTTTTTTTTTTTCATACAAAGTCTCATATTCCACTAACTTGTGACAAAAAATAAAAACTTCCATGAACTCACTATGCCCATCAGCGAATACCTTGGGGTCTCTTCTTTCCAAAATGGGGTCACTTGTGGGGTAGTTATACTGCCCTGGCATTCTAGGGGCCCAAATGTGTGGTAAGGAGTTTGAAATCAAATTCTGTAAAAAATGACCTGTGAAATCCGAAAGGTGCTCTTTGGAATATGGGCCCCTTTGCCCACCTAGGCTGCAAAAAAGTGTCACACATCTGGTATCTCCGTACTCAGGAGAAGGTGGGGAATGTGTTTTGGGGTGTCATTTTACATATACCCCTGCTGGGTGAGAGAAATATCTTGGCAAAAGACAACTTTTCCCATTTTTTTATACAAAGTTGGCATTTGACCAAGATATTTATCTCACCCAGCATGGGTATATGTAAAAAGACACCCCAAAACACATTCCTCAACTTCTCCTGAATACAGAGATACCAGATGTGTGACACTTTTTTGCAGCCTAGGTGGGCAAAGGGGCCCATATTCCAAAGAGCACCTTTCGGATTTCACAGGTCATTTTTTACAGAATTTGATTTCAAACTCCTTACCACACATTTGGGCCCCTAGAATGTCAGGGCAGTATAACTACCCCACAAGTGACCCCATTTTGGAAAGAAGAGACCCCAAGGTATTCGCTGATGGGCATAGTGAGTTCATGGAAGTTTTTATTTTTTGTCACAAGTTAGTGGAATATGAGACTTTGTATGAAAAAAATAAATAAAAAATAAATCATCATTTTCCACTAACTTGTGACAAAAAATAAAAAATTCTAGGAACTTGCCATGCCCCTCACGGAATACCTTGGGGTGTCTTCTTTCCAAAATGGGGTCACTTGTGGAGTAGTTATACTGCCCTGGCATTCTAGGGGCCCAAATGTGTGGTAAGGAGTTTGAAATCAAATTCTGTAAAAAATGACCTGTGAAATCCGAAAGGTGCTCTTTGGAATATGGGCCCCTTTGCCCACCTAGGCTGCAAAAAAGTGTCACACATCTGGTATTGCCATACTCAGGAGAAGGTGGGGAATGTGTTTTGGGGTGTCATTTTACATATACCCATGCTGGGTTAGAGAAATATCTTGGCAAAAGACAACTTTTCCCATTTTTTTATACAAAGTTGGCATTTGACCAAGATATTTATCTCACCCAGCATGGGTATATGTAAAAAGACACCCCAAAACACATTCCTCAACTTCTCCTGAATACAGAGATACCAGATGTGTGACACTTTTTTGCAGCCTAGGTGGGCAAAGGGGCCCATATTCCAAAGAGCACCTTTCGGATTTCACAGGTCATTTTTTACAGAATTTGATTTCAAACTCCTTACCACACATTTGGGCCCCTAGAATGCCAGGGCAGTATAACTACCCCACAAGTGACCCCATTTTGGAAAGAAGAGACCCCAAGGTATTTCGTGATGGGCATAGTGAGTTCATAGAAGTTTTTATTTTTTGTCACAAGTTAGTGGAATATGAGACTTTGTAAGAAAAAATAAAAAATAAAAAAAAAAATCATAATTTTCCGCTAACTTGTGACAAAAAATAAAAAGTTCTATGAACTCACTATGCCCATCAGCGAATACCTTAGGGTGTGTACTTTCTGAAATGGGGTCATTTGTGGGGTGTTTGTACTGTCTGGCCATTGTAGAACCTCAGGAAACATGACAGGTGCTCAGAAAGTCAGAGCTGCTTCAAAAAGCGGAAATTCACATTTTTGTACCATAGTTTGTAAACGCTATAACTTTTACCCAAACCATTTTTTTTTACCCAAACATTTTTTTTTATCAAAGACATGTAGAACTATAAATTTAGAGCAAAATTTCTATATGGATCTCGTTTTTTTTGCAAAATTTTACAACTGAAAGTGAAAAATGTCATTTTTTTGCAAAAAAATCGTTAAATTTCGATTAATAACAAAAAAAGTAAAAATGTCAGCAGCAATGAAATACCACCAAATGAAAGCTCTATTAGTGAGAAGAAAAGGAGGTAAAATTCATTTGGGTGGTAAGTTGCATGACCGAGCAATAAACGGTGAAAGTAGTGTAGGTCAGAAGTGTAAAAAGTGGCCTGGTCTTTCAGGGTGTTTAAGCACTGGGGGCTGAAGTGGTTAAAGGGCTTCTGTCACCCCACTAAAGAGATTTTTTTTTTTGGGGCTAGTTAAATTAGTTATATAGCGATATATGAAAATATAATTGTGTTACTTACATTGATCCAGCAGTTTATTCAAAAAACGAAGTTTTATCATATGCAAATTCGGTCTCTACCAGCAAGTAGGGCGGCTACTTGCTGGTAGCTGCTGCAGAAATCCGCCCCCTCCTCTTGTTGATTGACAGGGCCAGCCGGGATCTCCTCCTCCGGCCAGCCCTGTCGGCATTTCAGAAATCGCGCGCCTGTGTGGATTCGGCGCAGGCGCTCTGAGATGAGGAGGCTCGTCTCCTCAGAACTCCCTCAGTGCGCCTGCGCCGATGACATCACCGAAATAGAAGACGTCATTGGCGCAGGCGCACTGAGGGAGTTCTGAGGAGACGAGCCTCCTCATCTCAGAGTGCCTGCGCCGAATCCACACAGGCGCGCGATTTTTGAAATGCCGACTGGGCTGGCCGGAGGAGGAGATCCCGGCTGGCCCTGTCAATCAACAAGAGGAGGGGGCGGATTTCTGCAGCAGCTACCAGCAAGTAGCCGCCCTACTTGCTGGTAGAGACCGAATTTGCATATGATAAAACTTCGTTTTTTGAATAAACTGCTGGATCAATGTAAGTAACACAATTATATTTTCATATATCGCTATATAACTAATTTAACTAGCCCCAAAAAAAAAAATCACTTTAGTGGGGTGACAGAAGCCCTTTAAGGATCAAGGTGGAATGGATATTACTAAGTTGCACAGTGAAATGACAGACTTTCTCTCGCAAGGTAGACACCCTAGAATAGGTATAAAAAAACTCATGGCTCTCCGAATAAAGGGGGGAATGAATATGCCGAATATACGATTATATAACCTCTCCTGCCTATTCAGACAAATTATAGACTGGGTGCGACACCCGAGCTTCCACTCAGATTATGAGCTGGAGAAAAACTTCTGCTCCCTTTGGGACCCCTGGACCCTACCCCACACGGACCTGAAAGATATACCCATGTGTTTCAGGAGTTTAACCCTCTTCAGACACACCTGGGTAGCATGAAGAGCAATTAGGAAAGAATTCCATTTATGTCAAAGGGTTTCAAAACACCTACCGCCAGGGGCGTCGTTAGGTAAAAACATTCGGGGCTTGAGCGCTGAATGTTTTGTCCAGTGGCCTGAATGTTATACTGGCCTGGTAGCATATTTTTCTTTATTTGGCTATTCCAGGGTCCTTTAATATTGATTGGACCTGGGCAACCCACCACAGATCATCCCCCCCACCCCTCTTGTAGTTGTTCTGCTGATCCGCTACTTGCGGGCTGCGCGGGCATGAGTTCAGTCACTTATGTGCGCAAATACCGTCCTGCGGCGCGTGATCCCGCAAGACACGCCGCGGGAGGTCATGAGTCTCGCGGGTTCACACACCGCAGGACAGGATTGCGCACCGAAGTGACTGAACTCATGCCCGCGAAGCCCGCAAGTAGCGGATCAGCGTAAACAACTACAAGGGGGGTGGGGGTATGATCTGTGGGGTTGCCCAGGATCTACTCCCATCAATATTAAAGGGCCCAAGCAAAGATTTCTGCAGTGGTGAGGAAATGAAACATAACAGATATTGGAAAGTTACCGAATGTTGTAATATATAATGACTGCAGTCTGCAGTACTGCACTTCATTTGCGTAAACCAGAACACCCCTTTAAAGGGTTTCTGTCACCCCACAAAACTCATTTTTTTTTTTTTTGGATAGTTAGATTCCTTATAGGGCGATATTGGAGAATATAATAGTGTTACTTACTTTCATGCGGCCGATTCTTTATAAAACGAAGTTTTATAATATGTAAATGAGGGCTCTACCAGCAAGTAGGGCGTCTACTTGCTGGTAGCCGCAGCAGCAATCCGCCCCCTCGCCGTGTTGATTGACAGGGCCAGCCGTGATCTCCTCCTCCGGCCGGCCCTGTCAGTAATTCAAAAATCGCGTGCCTCTGGTCATTCGGCGCAGGCGCTCTGAGATGAGGAGGCTCGTCTCCTCAGTGCGCCTGCGCCGATGACATCACCGAAAGAGAAGACGTCATCGGCGCAGGCGCACTGAGGGAGTGATGAGGAGACGAGCCTCCTCATCTCAGAGCGCCTGCGCCGAATGACCAGAGGCGCGCTATTTTTGAATTACTGACAGGGCCGGCCGGAGGAGGAGATCCCGGCTGGCCCTGTCAATCAACACGGCGAGGGGGCGGATTGCTGCTGCGGCTACCAGCAAGTAGACGCCCTACTTGCTGGTAGAGCCCTCATTTACATATTATAAAACTTCGTTTTATAAAGAATCGGCCGCATGAAAGTAAGTAAGACTATTATATTCTCCTATATCGCCCTATAAGGAATCTAACTATCCAAAAAAAAAAAAAAGAGTTTTGTGGGGTGACAGAAACCCTTTAAGCATGCCTTTACTGTGCAATTTCAACACAGTGGGCTTGTGCCCCGAATATTTTCAGACCCTAGCAACGCCCCTGCCTACCGCTATCGAGTCACCTGGAGTTTGAGCAAGGAAGGAGCAGTGGTCTCTTTAAAGAATGGAGAGCAAAAGGGATCCTCACAGCCCAACATATGATGCATAATTCAGACCGTAGGTGGTTGACATATCAGGAGGTCAGAGACAAGTACAAACTAAGCCCCTTCCAAGGCAGAACAGCTTTGACAAGATCTTACTGAGAGGGACAGGCCCCCAATCTATATCTCTACTTTACTCCCAGGTTAGAGAAGCTTTAGGTGATAGACTGCCCCCACAGTCATTTAGGCCCTGGGTTGGTGGGCGCTGAGGAAATCAGTACTAAATGAAACCTGGAGAGACACAAACTTTAGGATAATGCATAATGCTATCTATGTTTTTAATTTGCCGCCAGCCCCTAGCAGACCAAATAGACTAACCAGTTGCCCAAAATGTCTCGCACCATGCAAAGATTTGTATCACGGTCTTTGGGCCTGCCTGCAGACCTATTCTCTATGGCAGGGGTACTCAACTAGTTTTATTAAAGGTCCACATACCAGGGTCTGCAGTCAGGTGAAGGTCCGAGCTGAACGCCAACAGTAAAGATGCCATGCGATCATGTGATCCATACACGTGGGGCGCTCTGACGTTATAGTGGAGCGCCTCGGGTAAGTCCCAGAATTAGTAATGGCCACATTAGTGCCCCAGTAAGAATAATGTCCCCATTAGTGCCCCCAGTAAGAGTATTGCCCCCATTAGTGCCCCCCTTCTCTGCTTTTGCAAAAAAAATAAAAATATTAGCATTCACCTGGCTGCGGTGAACATTCGCTGCTGACTGCACGCTCAGGACCGGTGCTCCAACGTGATGGCGTCTTGTAGGTCCTGTCCTGAGCTTCTAGTCAGCAGGGAGTGTTCTCCACAGCGTGAGCAAATGGAGGTGGAGGTACCGTAAGTAATATATATTTTTTTTTACTAGCACAAGTAGCGGTGGAGGTAAAGGCTGTACTAATGGGCGTTCCATGATGGAAGCGCTCATTAGTAAGGGTACTTTCACACTTGCAGCAGGACGGATCCGACAGGCTGCTCACCCTGTCAGATCCATCTTGCCACTACTTCGCCGTGCCGCTGCTCTGTGCCCATCGACTATAATGGGGATGGGGGCAGAGTTACGGCGCAGCACGGTGAGAGGCCGCCAGACTAAAAGTACTACATGTTCGACTTTTTCGTCTGGCGGCCCCCTCAATATAATAAACATTGGTGGCGCAGTGCGCCCCCCCTCAAAATAATAAACATTGGTGGCGCAGTGCGCCCCCCCTCAATATAATAAACATTGGTGGCGCAGTGTGCCCCCCAACATAATAAACATTGGTGGCGCAGTGTGCCCCCCAACATAATAAACATTGGTGGCGCAGTGTGCCCCCCAATAAAAAAAACATTGGTGGTGCAGTGCGCCCCCCTCAATATAATAAACATTGGTGGTGCAGTGTGCCCCCCAACATAATAAACATTGGTGGCGCAGTGTGCCCCCCAACATAATAAACATTGGTGGCGCAGTGTGCCCCCCAATATAATAAACATTGGTGGCGCAGTGCGCCCCCCAACATAATAAACATTGGTGGCGCAGTGTGCCCCCCAACATAATAAACATTGGTGGCGCAGTGTGCCCCCCAATATAATAAACATTGGTGGCGCAGTGTGCCCCCCAACATAATAAACATTGGTGGCGCAGTGCGCCCCCCAACATAATAAACATTGGTGGCGCAGTGTGCCCCCCAATATAATAAACATTGGTGGCGCAGTGTGCCCCCCAACATAATAAACATTGGTGGCGCAGTGTGCCCCCCAATATAATAAACATTGGTGGCGCAGTGTGCCCCCCAACATAATAAACATTGGTGGCGCAGTGCGCCCCCCAACATAATAAACATTGGTGGCGCAGTGTGCCCCCCAATATAATAAACATTGGTGGCGCAGTGCGCCCCCCCTCAAAATAATAAACATTGGTGGCGCAGTGCGCCCCCCCAATATAATAAACATTGGTGGCGCAGTGGGCAGTGCCAATGAGGGTTAAAAAATAATTTACTCACCTCCTCCAGTTGATCGATTAGCTGCCGGTCTCCAGTTCTTACTTCTTTCTTCAGGACCTGTGGTGACATCACTGAGCTCATCACATGATCCATCACCATGGTAATGGGCCATGTGATGAGCTCAGTGACGTCACCACAGGTCCTGAAGAAAGAAGTAAGAACAGGAGACCGGCAGTTAAGCGATCAACTGGAGGAGGTGAGTTAATTTTCTTTTATTATTTTTAACCCTCATTGGCACTTCCCACTGAGCCACCAATGTTTATTATAATGGGGAAGAAGGGGGGGGGGGGGCGCACTGCGCACCAGGGTTTCTTATACTGGGGGGGGGGGGGGGGGGCGCGCTGCGCCACCAATGTTTCCTTTACTGGGGTGTTGGGGGGGGGGGGGGCGCACTGTGCCACCAACGTTTCTTGTACAAATACAGGAGGCGGGTGCCGGAATCAAATAGCTGGCACCCGACCTTTGTGACAGGGGGCTGCGATCAGCTACAATTAACCCCTCAGGTACCGCACCTGAAGGGTTAACTCAACTGCAGCTGATCGCAGCTCCCTGTCACAGAGGTCGGGTGCCGGCTATTTGATTCCAGCACCCGCCTCCTGTATTTGTAATACAGGTCAGTTTTCTTCATTGGTGGCGCAGTGGCCACAGCCCCTCCCCTCCTCCTCCCGTCTCTTCTTATTGGCAGCGGTGGGGACAGCAGCAGCACAGGGGGGAGGGAGAGACTCCTCCTGCGCTGCTGAGAACTATCAGCTCCTGTGCCCCGCCGCTGTATTGAGCAGGGCTGCCAGAGTGTGCAGGAGGAGGAGCGCTACATGTGGAGGAAGCCCTGTCTCACTGCGCTGTGGGACAGGCGGAAGTGCGCCGGTAAGCTCCTCCTCCTGCACGGCACAGTGTGCAGGAGAGGAGCAGCGCTCTGAACGATGGCCGGGGTCCGGACAACTGGCGGCCGCGGTCCGTATTTGGACCGCGGTCCGCCAGTTGAGTACCCCTGCTCTATGGGGTCAAGTGGCGCAAATAGTCAAAGATATCTGGAACCTCAATATTCCCCTAAGACTTATGATCTATCTCTTCCATTACTGGGAAGAGAAGGGCAGTGAGGGCTCAAATGAACATAGGCTACCGGTCCTCTTTCATGCCATTTGCTTGGTGACTAAGAGATTCAAACAAGAGGGTCAATCCTACAAAACCTAAAGGGTTTATTGTCACTGGAACGTAGAGAAGCAGAAAGGAGTAAAGAGAGAATAAGGCCCTTTACTTTGACCTAATGGTATGTGAACGAGCAATTGAAAGGCACGTTAGGTAGGCTGCAGCAACAAAACTAGCATAACACCAGTATTAGGCTGAAAGGTACATAGCCAGCGGAAGACTCTCGCTAAATTAATATTTGAGTGTAACATTCAGACCAATGTTTCTGTCATGGAAGGTTTCTTTGTTCTTTGTTCTTGTGCAGGACATGTTTGGATATGTTTTGATGATGGTTGTACGATTTTGTGTACGATGTATCGTGTCTTAAATAAAGATATAAAAAAAAAACGAAAAAAAGTATCAGAGGATTATGAGAGGTTCTTAGTTCCCAGCTTTATGAGAACATCAGCCCATTTGGAAAATCCAGCAAAGAGAAATATGAAACATGACGTATGTTTCATGATCCTTTCTCTCTTTGGAACTTGCTATCAGTGATCCTTATATTGCATTCTTTTTCCTGGACTGTATGATAACAGTTTTGAACAAAATCTTAACTTAAATTTACCACAAAAATGTTAGAATCTAATAATAATAATAATTTTTATTTATATGTGTAGCGCCAACATATTCAGCAGCACTTTACAGTTCAGAGGTTCATGTACAAACAGTCATAAATAACATAGCAACAGACAAGTCAATAATTAGAACAAGAGGAATGAGGGCCCTGCTCGCAAGAGGAGATAGGGGTGACACGAAAGGTAAAAGTGCTTGTTTTGTACAATGGTACAGCCATCTTGGGAAAATAGGGGAGTAGATATAAAGCTGCATGAGCCAGTCACCAGCTGATATCTGTAGTTCTTCTGGGTGAATGGGTGTGGTGGAGAGTTTGGTGTAGGATCAGGTTCAGAAAAATGATAAATGGGCTATATATGAAAAGAAGTTAGATCATGGGATGTGCAGCAGACTACTCCCAGGCGTCTGGAGTATCCCTTGCCCCTTAGGAGATTTTTACGATATATGTTCCTCTTATAGAGCAAGTAGTCGTGAAGTTAGTTGCTGCTAAGCAACGAGGACATGGCGTCCCCTTTGTAGATAATAGTGTTGGTACCAAGATGTTGGATTGCCAGAGTGGTGTAGAGTGGCCTACAATCTCTCTGAAGGTGTTGTATGCAAGTGCCACGGTGCTCCTACCTGGATATCCTTGGATCACAGACATGGTAGTCCGAAGCAGTGCAAAAAGGGAGTTGTTGAACTTGGGTAGAGAATAAGTAGAATAAATTGAGTCAAGACTTTGTATTAACGTTGAAAACAGCTTTAGGCGGCTACATGCACACGACCGTATGTGTTTTGCGGATCCTTATGCCATCCGTTTTTTTGGGCGGATCCATTGTAACAACGCCTAAAACGGACAAGAATAGGACATTTTTTGCAGGGCTACGGAACGGGCATACTGATGCGGACAGCACATGGTGTGCTGTCCACATTTTTTGCTGACCCATTGAAATGAATGGGTCCACATCCTATACGCAAAAAAAACAGAACGGATACGGAAACAAAATACGTTCATGTGCATGAAGCCTTTCTTGAATAGATGGTAATCCAAACAGTTTCCAGACTTTACCTTGGTCATCAGAAGGTATTGGCTTAACTTCTGGCTCTACAGGGAGTGCAGAATTATTAGGCAAGTTGTATTTTTGAGGATTAATTTTATTATTGAACAACAACCATGTTCTCAATGAACCCAAAAAACTCATTAATATCAAAGCTGAATATTTTTGGAAGTAGTTTTTAGTTTGTTTTTAGTTTTAGCTATTTTAGGGGGATATCTGTGTGTGCAGGTTACTATTACTGTGCATAATTATTAGGCAACTTAACCAAAAACAAATATATACCCATTTCAATTATTTATTTTTACCAGTGAAACCAATATAACATCTCAACATTCACAAATATACATTTCTGACATTCAAAAACAAAACAAAAACAAATCAGTGACCAATATAGCCACCTTTCTTTGCAAGGACACTCAAAAGCCTGCCATCCATGGATTCTGTCAGTGTTTTGATCTGTTCACCATCAACATTGCGTGCAGCAGCAACCACAGCCTCCCAGACACTGTTCAGAGAGGTGTACTGTTTTCCCTCCTTGTAAATCTCACATTTGATAATGGACCACAGGTTCTCAATGGGGTTCAGATCAGGTGAACAAGGAGGCCATGTCATTAGATTTTCTTCTTTTATACCCTTTCTTGCCAGCCACGCTGTGGAGTACTTGGACACGTGTGATGGAGCATTGTCCTGCATGAAAATCATGTTTTTCTTGAAGGATGCAGACTTCTTCCTGTACCACTGCTTGAAGAAGGTGTCTTCCAGAAACTAGCAGTAGGACTGGGAGTTGAGCTTGACTCCATCCTCAACCCGAAAAGGCCCCACAAGCTCATCTTTGATGATACCAGCCCAAACCAGTACTCCACCTCCACCTTGCTGGCGTCTGAGTCGGACTGGAGCTCTCTGCCCTTTACCAATCCAGCCACGGGCCCATCCATCTGGCCCATCAAGACTCACTCTCATTTCATCAGTCCATAAAACCTTAGAAAAATCAGTCTTGAGATATTTCTTGGCCCAGTCTTGACGTTTTAGCTTGTGTGTCTTGTTCAGTGGTGGTCGTCTTTCAGCCTTTCTTACCTTGGCCATGTCTCTGAGTATTGCACACCTTGTGCTTTTGGGCACTCCAGTGATGTTGCAGCTCTGAAATATGGCCAAACTGGTGGCAAGTGGCATCTTGGCAGCTGCACGCTTGACTTTTCTCAGTTCATGGGCAGTTATTTTGCGCCTTGGTTTTTCCACACGCTTCTTGCGACCCTGTGGACTATTTTGAATGAAACGCTTGATTTTTCGATGATCACGCTTCAGAAGCTTTGCAATTTTAAGAGTGCTGCATCCCTCTGCAAGATATCTCACTATTTTTGACTTTTCTGAGCCTGTCAAGTCCTTCTTTTGACCCATTTTGCCAAAGTAAAGGAAGTTGCCTAATAATTATGCACACCTAATATAGGGTGTTGATGTCATTAGACCACACCCCTTCTCATTACAGAGATGCACATCACCTAATATGCTTAATTGGTAGTAGGCTTTCGAGCCTATACAGCTTGGAGTAAGACAACATGCATAAAGAGGATGATGTGGTCAAAATACTCATTTGCCTAATACTTCTGCACTCCCTGTATTAGGGTGAATAGGACTTCACACTCTCCCTGCTGCCCTGTGCATAGTACAAACAGTAACAGGGAGATTACCATGGTAACTGATCGGAGCTCCAGAATTACACTGCTGGGTCCCCGATCAGAAGCTGCCACTGCACCACCAATGAATGAAGAGGATGGGACCCTGTGGCCACTGCCACCAATGATTATAATACTTGGGGGTGTTGGGGGGGTGCACTGCGCCACCAAAGTTTTTAGTACTGGGGGAAGGGGGGAGCACTGCGCCACCAATGAAGATGAGTAACCTTTTAATACAAATACAGGAGGTGGGTGGCTGTGGCAGAATCACATAGCCGGCACCCGACCTCTATGACAGAGTGCTGCGATCCACGGCAGTTGACCCCTCAGGTGTCGCACCTGAGGGGTTAACTGCTGCGGATCGCAGCGCCCTGTAGAGCAGCCTAGTATCGGTAAATATTGTATATTGAAATAGACCAGGACTTAAACAGATGGGTACATGTAAGAGACCAAACAGGTAAATGTTGGAAAAAATATGGTGCAATTTATTTGATACAACTAAATGGCATAAAAACATACATAAAATGGGATAATGAATAGGTAAATTCCTATGTGGGATCGTAGATGAACTGTCGCATAGGTAGAGTCCGTAATGACGCAAATAAATATGTGCGTTGCAGCTGATAAATAGATAGGTGCGTTGCAGCTGGTAAATAAATAGATATAAGGATAAAGTCCTGCTATAAAGGTAAGTCTTATGCTGGTAAATCCTATTTGATAAAGTTCTATTTACTAAAGTTTGTAGCAATCAATCTCATAATATGACTTGAGTACTCACTGTTTGGTAGTGAGCTTCCTTGTGGCGTCCCACGTGTCAAAGCGCTTACCTCGGTGTAGATTGGATCAAAAACAAATGGCAGAGTATAGTTGCTTGCTGATAGCATAGATCGGAGCTCCGATGAATTACTCCTAATCTCGCGAGATGAGCTGTTACCTTTCTTTCGTATGGTATATAATACAGACTCAAAATCGCAGGCTGAAAATCGGAATGAATCTTCGATCTTTTTATCGCGGAGGTAGGAGTTTGCCTTACTTTCGTATATTGCTGTAGATAACTTGCCGTAGGTAAATTCGATCACCAGTGAGTCTTCACTCGTTTTCTTGTGCAGATATTTTCATGAATATCTTTCAACAGTGCATGGCCATGCTTGAAGTGTTGGACTCTTTATGAATAAACCATAGATTTCAGACGCGTTTCGAAATAGATCCCTATTTCTTCCTCAGTGGGTTTATTCATGTCGAAGAGTCCAGGTCCTTATATACCTATCTGTTGATTGCTAGGGCGGATCCCATCAAATTAGGAAAAGGCGTAAGACATAGGTAAGAGATGGACTGGAAGATCTTACACAGCCCTTTTCTCTATGATGCGACATTGCGGTAGTGATGCGTCTTTGATGCGTTTTTTCGGATACACATGCATTTTTTGGTAGATAATTGCTAAATATAATAGCAATGACAGCCAATGTTTTCAAAACACTTTCCCACTTTTAGATTAAAAAATATAGTCATATATATGTAATAAAATACAGTAATATGTATTACGAATAAAATAAATAAAATATATGAATAGAATATATATAAAATACATATAAAATGAGTTGCTGGATGCACAATATTAAACACGCTGTGGACGTTTACTGGATATATCAAATAATATCAGATAAGTAAAAGTTGAAATTTCAGATGAATTCTCAGATGAAATATTGGATGAAATATCAGATGAAATATCAGATAAAATATCAGATGAAATATCAGATGAAATATCAGATGAAATATAAGGGGGGTTTGCCCATCACCAAGGGGCCATCCCAGTGCTGATAAACAGCCAGACATGGGATATCCCATCGGTAAGGGGCACTTCCCCCATTGATACTTTGTTTCACAAAAAAACAAAAATTTCTAATTCGGCATTTAGCCCTGCAGGTGATAAACTACCAAAGTCAAAAATTCGTCTTGACTCCCTCCTTGACATTTTTGAAATATGGTTGCCGCCCCTCCAGTGTCAATCCACCTTCTCCAGTGCCGCAAATGCCAAACTACTATAATCCTGATTATGGAATTCTTTAAAATGCTTGGATAAAGGATGGTTAGTCATTTCTTTTTTAATATTGTTGATGTGTTCAGCCAAGCGTACCCTGAAAAGTCGCTTTGTTCTGCGAATGTATTGTTTTTGGCACGGACACTGGATGATGTAGATGACACTGGAGGAGTTGCAGGTGAGGCATTCCTTGATGTCAAAGACAAATTGGTTCTGTGTAGACGCAAACCTCTCAATCTTCTTTGTGGGGGTAGTATTCCTACAACCCACACACCTACCACATCTGTAAAAACCCTTCATTTGTACCCAATTTTGGAATGAGACAGTTTTTTTCTGATGATTTTTTACTGTGGGTGCTAATTTTAGACCTAAATTGGGTGCTTTTGTAAATGTTATGAGGGGAGATGTGTTTAATAGAGGTCCTATAGTCTTGTCTTTCAAAACAAAGTGCCAATGTAGATTGATAATCTGTCGTATTTGTTTAGACTGTGCACTATACGGTAAGATCATTCTTAATTCTGCATCTATTGATTTCTTTTCACTAGGTATAGGTACTGGTGTGAAAAAAGATTGCCTTTCCATATTTCTCACTCTCTCCAATGCACTGTCTAAAATATCAGGGTAGCTTTTACATTTGAATTGGTCTTTCATCTTTATGGCTTCCTCCTCAAAGGTGGTGTTGTCGGTACAGTTACGTTTGATCTGGCGGAACTGTCCGACCGGGATATTTAACAACCACCTTGGAAGATGACAGCTCGTAAAAAGGATAAAGCTATTCTATGCAGTTGATTTCTGATAAGTGTTACATACAAATTTTTCTCCCTCCATTTTAATTCATATATCCAGGAATTCGGTATACTCTTTATTAATATTTGACGTGAAAATTAATCCGTCTGAGTTATCATTGATGTTATTCAGAAAAGTTGTCAGTTGAGACTTTCCATTGTTCCAAATGAACAGGACATCATCTATATAACGTCTTCATAGGACCAGGTCCGTCCCCAGTTTGGGAGTGATGTTCAAATATTCCCATTTTGCCAAATAAAGATTAGCATAACTGGGGGCGAACCTGGTCCCTATGGCGGTCCCACGCTGCTGCAAATAATGATTACCCTCAAAGTAAAAATAGTTGTGATCTAGGATGTACTTGGCTCCTTCTACCAAAAAGTCAATTTGTTTGCCACAAAGTTTGCTATTCATCTCAAGTTGTGTTTTCATTGCAGAGGTGCCGCGTTCATGTTCGATAACAGTATAGAGGGAACGTCCAAGGTGCCCATAATCCAATGGGGTTGGACGATCAGGCCCTCCAATGTCTGGATAATATGTGTAGTGTCTCTTAAGTAGGACTTAATGTCTTTTACCACTGGTTGTAGGAGGGTGTCTATGTATTGAGATCAATTAGAGCTTAAGGAGCCTATTCCTGAAATAATAGAATGTCCAGGGGGGTCTTTCAAATCCTTATGGATCTTGGGCAAGCAGTAGAATGCTGGTAATCTACACTGCGTGCCCAAGATAAACATATATTCCTGTTTAGACAGGATCCCTTGTTTTAAGCCCCTATTACAGTAGTTGGTCATTTCTCTGCTAAATTCGTCTAAAGGGTCTCCTTTTAATTTCATGTAAGTGGTCTTATTTGAAAGTTGCCTTAGACACTCATTGTTGTAGTGTTGAGTATCCAAGACAACTATAGCGCCACCCTTATCTGCAGGCCGTATTGTAATATTGCCTTGCTGTTGTAATTGTTTTATCGCTCGAATTTCACTACATGACAAGTTTCCTTTGTATATTCTTTTATCTTTGATTTTCCGTAGATCATTTTCTACACATCTTTGGAACTTAGTCATTTCGTGGCTGATCTAGTTTCTTGGGAATTTTCTAGATTTATTTTTCAATTCAGTATGTTGGAACATTACATCTCCGGATTCTGGTATGTCACTAGGTATTGGATTTTTCTGAAAATGTTTCTTTAGACACATTTTTCTGATAAATTTTTGGATTCCTATATATGTGTCAAATTTATCAATATTGACCATTGGGGCAAATTTCAGGCCTTTATTGAGCAGTGTAACTTGGGCTTCAGTCAACGTTACAGAACTTAGGTTGACTATTGAGCTCAAGTTGTGATCTAGTGATATTTTTTGTGATCTACCCTTTTTTCTCTGTCCTCTCCTTGTCTTTTTAAATCGTGATTGTGGTTTGGGTAACTTTGGTGATATCTCCTTGAATCTGACCGAGTGCGATTGGGCATTAAGTGTGCAGGTGGTTGATAAGGTGTTGAGTATGGTGATATCTCTCTCTCCTGGTGATATCTCTCTCTCCTGGTCTCGATAAGTGTTATTTTGTCTTAGGTTGTATGGGTGTGTCGGTGACGACCGTACATAGTGATCCAATTGTGGTGAATGTGTTGATCTGTTTCTTATACGTGTCTTGTGGTGTGGCGGAGTCCAGTCTAAAAAATGTTGCTCGGATAAGGTCTCATATTTGTTGCTTACTGGTACATTATATTTGTTTTGGAAATATGGTTTGTCTCTTCCCTGTGTAGTTGTTTCACTTCGCTTTTCGCTTAAATGTTCTATCACATTAAGATGTCCAGGCTGTTTATCAGTTTGTTTCTGCAATAAATCAGATTTAAGATTATGATGTTTTTTAGTTTTTTTATTAATTATGTCTAATTCTGTCTTGTCCAAACCTCTACATAGTCTCTCCTGCCAAGAATCATATTCACTATTTTTAGGTAGCTTGTCTATCAGGTGTTTCATTTGGTCTATTTCAATACCCAAGTCCTCTAATATTTGTGATCTTCTGTTAATAATCAGATTAATAAATGTAACTGATTGTGTGAACAATAATGCTTCCCACTCTTTGTTGAAAACCGCACTACAGAGGTCTTGTGCGGGATTTTTTGACAACATGAGGCCTTTTGGAATTTTTCCTTGTTCAATATATTGTTTTAAGGAACGTATCTCCCAATATTGCCTCAGTTGTCTTTGTAATAATCCTTCTAATTTTCTAAATAATTCGGACATAGATTTTTCTTTCTCCATAGAGTTAACAGCAATTTCATCTTTATCAAAAAGAAAAGTCTCAGCTATTTTGCGTTTAGTCTCAGCGTGACTCCAAATGTCCATGATTTATAAATGGGGAGCTCTGTCTTACAAGTGGGTGAATAAACAAATGGAGGTTTAGTAGTAAGACGGCTCACTCTCTATATTCATGGATAGGTGCCAATGTCTATAATGAATCACCCTTTCCGACATTGCGGTAGTGATGCGTCTTTGATGCGTTTTTTCGGATACACATGCGTTTTTTTCGTAGATAATTGCTAAATATATATTTCAACTGATATTTCATCCAATATTTCATCTGAGAATTCATCTGAAATTTCATCTTATATTTCATCTTTTACTTATCTGATATTATTTGATATATCCAGTAAAAGTCCACAGCGTTTTTAATATTGTGCATCCAGCAACTCATTTTATATGTATTTTATATTTGTGGTCATGGCTACGGCCAAGATATATCAGAAGAACCCTAGGGAGAGAAACAACAGGAACAACCCAACCTAGCTAGGCGTGTCTTAGCTAACCTGACTAAATGGCTTGTTGTGTGCCCTAAGCCATGATCGTGGGTAGGCCTATAAGTGAGCATACCCTGTGGAAATGAGAAGATAAGGGAGGGAGGGAGGGAGGGAGGGTGGGGCACCTGAGAACCCACGCCTGTGGGTGAGGCTGTGGCTTGTATATGAAGAGCCTCCGCCCCTCCCACAAATGCAGGCTGACTAATCAGCCTTACCAACTTGTGGTCATGGCTACGGCCAAGAGATATCCGAAGAACCCTAGGGAGAGAAACAACAGGAACAACCCAACCCAGCTAGGCGTGTCTTAGCTAACCTGACTAAATGGCTTGTTGTGTGCCCTAAGCCATGATCGTGGGTAGGCCTATAAGTGGGCAAAAACCAAGCCAAGTAGTGTAGAAAAGGAACTCGAATGGCATGTGCAAACTGATCCCCAAGCCAACTGCAAGGCGTCAGAGTGAAAAATTCGGGGTGTATGAGGCAAGGCCAGAAGGAGACCTACAACCCATCTTGTGGATGACAAGGCCAGAGACATGATGCTCAATATTGCGGATACTGCCCCAAAGCGGAATGGAGGACCGGGAATACGTTGTGAAATGGATCATGAAAACCAAATGAACCTTGTAAAGTGATGGTTCTACGGAGTACTGGCAATGCCCTAGCCTCAGGAGATCGTGGGACCGAAACCTAACTGCCTAGACTATGCAGGAATGAGGGCCAAAAAGAACTATGTAGATAGAAAGAGGATCCTTGAATAGTTCCCCAGACCTCAGCTATCTGCTAGCCGTGGTCCGCGCGTTGTTCTACTGTGTGCCCCTGAGAATTGTTTTAACGCTTGAGACGAGAAGACCGACCTACTATCTGAATCTTCTACAATGAGGAAATGCTGAACTTTGTCCAAAACCCGATTCAACGTGGTTGTAGGGAGTCTGAGGTTAGTGCGGAAGAAGCTACGAAGCCATAATATACAAGATTCTGTCTATGCCCTCCCATGAGTGAGGGAATGCAATTGCAATGAAGCTACCGGCGAAAATGAATTCCTGGTCGTGGTAAAAAGGCAAAGACTTTGCGCGGGGACCTGGTTGACAAGATATGATCGACTACGATCAGAGACTGAAATGCTAGAGGGAATTACCCTACTTGTTCCTCCTCTGGCAGGACCTGAACGAAAGCATGAACAATTAAAGCAAGAAGAAATATCTGCGTAAGACATGACAATGATGCTGTAGGGCGAACCGGACCAGTTTGCGATCAACATGGATTATTAGGAAATTAGGGAAGCAGGTATGTATGTGATACATACGGGCCAAATCAGCCCAGATGCACAGATGGACAACCAACCAGGCAATCACAGGACTGAAAACAGTCATCGGGCCCCCGAAGCCATGGGGCCGAGAATTCTTGATATATTTTATAGCCGGCTTGATAATTCCTGGCCGCGTTGGAGGAGAGGGAAGGTTGTACCAGGTTCCTGGCGTGAGAAAGGAGGGACTCTAATCCATCACCCGGGAATTGAAGGCTGGGAGAGGGGACCCCGCGGGATCTGCTTCTGGCATCACCTGGAAAAAAAGGGGGTGACCCAGAAATACCGCACCACGTAGCTCGGTGAAGGACCAACCTGGTAGTGCCAGGAAAAAGTAAAGCAGGAAGGGACAGGCATGGGTGAGACGAGTGTGAAAGAGTAGGTGGGCCTGTGTGGATCATGGGGAAGTATTGTAATGGATAGGAGGCTAAGCCTGGACTGATCAGCCGACAGCGGGAGACCCTGGAAAAAACCCGGAATAGTAGACATGCAGGGAGACCAGACCTGAACGTACCAGGCAGAGAAGGAAGAACAGGGCCTGGACGGACCCGGGGTAATGATACATAAAAAATAAACCGAACGTACCCGTTCCCAGGAGAACAAAATCTAGTCAAGTCAGAAGGAGGAACAACTGAGGAGATGACAGCCTGGGCGATCCAGCAGACAGAGGTAGGTTTGAGCCTGGGCGAACCAGGAGACAGAGGTAGGTATGAGCCTGGGCGAACCAGGAGACAGAGGTAGGTATGAGCCTGGGCGAACCAAGAGACAGAGGTAGGTATGAGCCTGGGCGAACGAGGAGACAGAGGTAGGTATAAGCCTGGGCGAACCAGGAGACAGAGGTAGGTATGAGCCTGGGCGATCCAGGAGACAGAGGTAGGTATGAGCCTGGGCGATCCAGGAGACAGAGGTAGGTATGAGCCTGGGCGATCCAGGAGACAGAGGTAGGTATGAGCCTGGGCGATCCAGGAGACAGAGGTAGGTATGAGCCTGGGCGATCCAGGAGACAGAGGTAGGTATGAGCCTGGGCGATCCAGGAGACAGAGGTAGGTATGAGCCTGGGCGATCCAGGAGACAGAGGTAGGTATGAGCCTGGGCGATCCAAGAGACAGAGGCAGGTATGAGCCTGGGCGATCCAGGAGACAGAGGCAGGTATGAGCCTGGGCGATCCAGGAGACAGAGGCAGGTATGAGCCTGGGCGATCCAGTGGGAAACAGGAAAAAACATAGCATATGAATAAATGAACATACACATACAGAACGGCCCTGCTACCACTACATATCAGTACAGATGACGGCAGGCAAATGGTCAGCGTGCAGTGACTGTGCATAGTGTCTAGGCTGAAGCTGTGTATTTCCAACCCAGGTGAGCCGTATTCATGTAAAACACAGCCCAGCATGCGCTCCAACGTGAGGATTTTTTGCACTGTATGACCAGCTCCTAGCAACCACAACAAGGAATAGAGGAGCTGGTTTAGCTGCAAGCCACTATCAAGAGCGATGTCAGTGTGTGTGAACCTGATCTGCAAAAAGCCGCTGTAGGAAGCATAGAGGAACCAGGAGGAGCGAGCACTGGTAAGTTTGGGCAGCAATGACACAGTACTAACCAGGACACCACCTATAATTCAAAACACACAAGTCAGGCAGTGGTTCTCAACATGCGTTCCATGCTGGAACGCACGCCGACCCCGTGACTGGAAGCAGGGAAACACATGAGCGCTGATCGGAGGAGCCCTGTGGAGGGGATGGACTGAGGGAAGGAGCTTACCCGTCCTGGAGACGCGTACAGGCGGTGTACAAGCGGCGGACGACTCGGACTGCAGTAGTGAAAGCGAGTTTTTTTTTCTTCGTTTTTTTTAAAGGAGACCAGTCTGAGTGAATATGAACCAGGATTAAAGAAGACCAAAAAATAAATAAATTCTCCCTGAGGTGAACAAAAAAGTAGGCCTATGGAATGTAACAGACCACCGAGGAAAGGAACATAAGCCTGAAAATAACGCAGTTATGTTTGTCGGGAGAGAGGTCCAGACTGCCCCGGTGAGATTATTGAGTAAAACCATGACGTAGCAATGAACAGGAGAATGCAGCTTTGAGTGGAAGCAGAGTACAACACATGATGTAACAACAAATGGGGCTTTGGATGTGAGTGGTACCTAAAAAACATGGTATGGGCGCAGCTCTGAGTATGGGAATGGAGCATAGGAAAAGATGTAAAAGCAGACATGCGGACGCAGCTTTGGATGTGAACGGAATATTAACTTGATGTGACAGCAGACATGGAAAGAACCTGTAGTAGCATAGGACGTGTGAACGCAGCTCTGGGTGCGAGTAGAGTAAACCTGATATATCGATAGACGGATGAATGCAACTCTGGTCGAGGGTGGAGGTGAATGATTTGACAGCGTAGTGTGAATGCACCTCTGGGTGTGGCAGAGAATGAAATTGGTAGAACAGAAGCTCTAAATGTGAGTGGAGCATAAACATGATGTAACAGTGAAAGTGAATGCAGCTCTGAAACAAGCCTAGTATAACCATGTTGTGACAGCGGACGTGTAAACACAGCTCTCACAGTGAGCAGAGCAGACATGGTATATCAGTCGACGCATGAACGCAGCTCTGGTTGTGAGTGGAGCAAGGTGTGAACACCAGGGTGGTGCGTCCCGAGAATAAAAATGGAGTAACAGTAGCAGCTGTAAGCCGAGTACACAACATGTAATAACAGGCGTGTAATACGGATCCGGCTGTCGGCTGGGTACGGAATGAGATGTAACAGCCAACAGGTGACCGCAGCTTGAATGTGAGACCAATCTGAGTGAATACGAACCAAGAGTAGGAAAGTGCAGGACAGTAAAGACGTGCGGATGCAGCATAAAGACATGAAATAAAAGCCGAAAGTGTAAATGCCGCTCAGGATAACAGCAGAGCATAAAAGTGCGGCAGGGTTTTTAAGTACATGGAGCAGTGAAATACGTGAAGTCTAAGGATGGTGGTAGCAGGGGGAGGGGGAGACACGTGGCAAGGAACAGCTACAGCAAGAGGCCTAAACAATAAACGCTGCATCCGATCTCCAAACATGACGTCACGTGCAGCCCGGGTAACTCTTCCTTTACAGCAAACCGTCTGAAGTAACTTTTCATACGAGATGAACAAAGCGAAGTAAAACTTGTAAGATTTATAGGAACTAACTCCTATTACCAACGAACAAAGTTGAAAAGAAATAGAAGTATTTAGCCCCAACGAGCAAACCTGAGGTAGCAGATTCTGAGGCGAATGGCCTCCCGTTTGCTAGCAAAGTGGGTTCCGACCGGCCAGGAGAGACGGCCCCGACCCAACCTACTTACATAGTATGGCGCGTGCATGCTACGGTAGCAGAGAGCAAAATAACAAGCTCTATTCTGGCTCCATGCTGCAAAGAAAGACTCCTACCACCAGAGAAGCTAGTTTGCTAATGACACCCAGCGGCAGCTGTGCACCTGAGAACCCACGCCTGTGGGTGAAACTGTGGCTTGTATATGAAGAGCCTCCGCCCCTCCCACAAATGCAGGCTGACTAATCAGCCTTACCAACATATTCTATTCATATATTTAATTTATTTTATTCGTAATACATATTACTGTATTTTATTACATATATATGACTATATTTTTTAATCTAAAAGTGGGAAAGTGTTTTGAAAACATTGGCTGTCATTGAAATTA
Organism: Bufo bufo; assembly: GCF_905171765.1. Taxonomy (NCBI): domain Eukaryota; kingdom Metazoa; phylum Chordata; class Amphibia; order Anura; family Bufonidae; genus Bufo; species Bufo bufo. The sequence goes on along the minus strand of NC_053394.1, from coordinate 264,586,919 downwards.
TATTTAGCAATTATCTACCAAAAAAAACATGTGTATCCGAAAAAACACATCATAGAGAAAAGGGCTGTGTAAGATCTTCCCGTTCATCTCTTACCTATGTCTTACACCTTTTCCTAATTTGATGGGATCCGCCCTAGCAATCAACAGATAAGATATATAAGGACCTGGACTCTTCGACATGAATAAACCCACTGAGGAATAAATAGGGATCTATTTCGAAATGCGTCTGAGATCTATGGTTTATTCATAAAGAGTCCAACACTTCAAGCATGGCCATGCACTGTTGAAAGATATTTGCACGAGAAAACGAGTGAAGACTCACTGGTGATCGAATTTACCTACGGCAATATACGAAAGTAAGACAAACTCCTACCTCCGCGATAAAAAGATCGAAGATTCATAGCGATTTTCAGCCTGCGATTTTGAGTCTGTATTACATATCATACGAAAGAAAGGTAACAGCTCATCTCGCGAGATTAGGAGTAATTCATCGGAGCTTCGATCTATGCTATCAGCAAGCAACTATACTCTGCCATTTGTATTTGATCCAATCTACACCGAGGTAAGCGCTTTGACACGTGGGACGCCACAAGGAAGCGCACTACCAAACAGTGAGTACTCAACAAGTCATATTATGAGATTGATTGCTACGAACTTTATTAAATAGAACTTTATCAAATAGGATTTACCAGCATAATAGGACTTACCTTTATAGCATGACTTTATCCTTATATCTATTTATTTACCAGCTGCAACGCACCTATCTATTTATCAGCTACAACGCTGAAATAGAAATAGAAATAGACGTTTGAGTGCCGGTCTATTTCAATATACAATATTTATTCATTTTGAAAGGGTGATTCATTTTAGACATTGGCACCTATCCATGAATATAGAGAGTGAGCCGTCTTACTACTAAACCTCCATTAGTATCGGTAAATGTCGAATCCCGTATCGAATCGATACCGGTACAAAAGTATCGATTGGGTATCGATAATTCGATACCTGCTACAACCCTACTCTATATAACCAGTGCCATTTTATTTTGACCCCCGCCCCCACAAAAATGAACAAAACAATGCTTTCACGTTTTCAGCTGTAAAACAAGCACAATTTGTTTTAGCTGCCTTTAAATATAGGATGATTGTTGACAGAGCCTATTTATAGGGGGCATTGCAAGTCGCTAAACAACATTAATGCCCCCTACATAGCATGTAGGAGGTTGTCTGAAGGTTGCACCTAGTATTGCAGAAAAGGCACTGTCGCCAAACCTTGAACACGAGAGTGGCGCAGTGAGTAATAAGAGGCAGACACGGTATTGAACAAGTTGAGGTCAACTTTATTCCAAAGAGGCAATAAGCATAATGGATACTTCAGACCAGTTTACTTCATGTTGATTATCAGTCTCTCAGTAGATTGAGGATGCAATTCTTGAATATAAACTTTTTGCCCATGGCTCTGGAGACACGTACGACAACTAGGCTTACTTCAGCCATTGTATTCAATTGGGACCAGCTTCTCTTAGCCAGGTTGTCTGAACCCTACACACCACACATTAACAGACATGCACTACTAGTCTCCTGCACCTCTTGTCTGAGGTGACTGCTCAGAGGCCAACCTTTTCTTCTCTATGTCCAACTTCTCAACAGGAACTGTGGTGCAGACCTAACTTCCAGTCTACAAACCGAGTGTCACTCCTCAACCTCTCGTTAAAGCAGCTATATAAATTTACAAATGTACAGATACATCCAACACCATTTGGCAGGGACCATTCCTTGTATTAACTCTGCAGGTTAGTGCAGCTCCATCTCCTAATGGCATCATTTTGACAATTTTAAGCCATTAGGAGTTTGCCCTCCTTTTGCAGGTAAATAACATGTTAAAACAAGCAATGACTAGACATTTTGAAAAACTTTAGCCCTTCTCACCATGAAAGCTTGTCTTAACCAATGAAGAAACATACAATAAATAATAATCTATATACAGTCAGGTCCATAAATATTGGGACAACGATGCAATTCTAACATTTTTGGCTCTATACACCACCACAATAAATTTTTAATAAAACAAACAAGATGGGCTTTAACTGCAGACTGTCAGCTTTAATTTGAGGGTATTTACATCCAAATCAGGTGAACGGTGTAGGAATTACAACAGTTTGCATATTTGCCTCCAATTTGTTAAGGGACCAAAAGTAATGGGACAATTGGCTTCTCAGCTGTTCCATGGCCAGGTGTGTGTTATTCCCTCATTATCCAAATTACAAGGAGCCGATAAAAGGTCCAGAGTTCATTTCAAGTGTGCTATTTGCATTTGGAATCTGTTGCTGTCAACTCTCAAGATGAGATCCAAAGAGCTGTCACTATCAGTGAAGCAAGCCATCATTAGGCTGAAAAAACAAAACAAACCCATCAGAGAGATAGTAAAAACATTAGGCATGGCCAAAACAACTGTTTGGAACATTCTTAAAAAGAAGGAACGCACCGGTGAACTCAGCAACACCAAAAGACCTGGAACCCACGGAAAACAACTGTGGTGGATGACCGAATAATTCTTTCTTTCCCTGGTGAAGAAAACACCCTTCACAACAGTTGGCCAGATCAAGAACACTCTTCAGGAGGTAGGTGTATGTGTGTCAAAGTCAACAATCAAGAGAAGACTTCACCAGAGTGAATACAGAGGGTTCACCACAAGATGTAAACCATTGGTGAGCCTCAAAAGCAGGAAGGCCAGATTAGAGTTTGCCAAACGACATCTAAAAAAGCCTTAACAGTTCTGGAACAACATCCTATGGACAGATGAGACCAAGATCAACTTGTACCAGAATGATGGGAAGAGAAGAGTATAGAGAAGGAAAGGAACTGCTCATGATCCTAAGCATACCACCTCATCAGTGAAGCATGGTGGTGGTAGTGTCATGGCGTGGGCATGTATGGCTGCCAATTGAACTGGTTCTCTTGTATTTATTGATGATGTGACTGCTGACAAAAGCAGCAGGATGAATTCTAAAGTGTTTCGGGCAATATTATCTGCTCATATTCAGCCAAATGCTTCAGAACTCATTGGACGGCGCTTCACAGTGCAGATGGACAATGACCCAAAGCATACTGCAAAAGCAACCAAATAGTTTTTTAAGGGAAAGAACTGGAATGTTATGCAAGCATTTTGTCACGGGGTTACGAAGGTGCACTCGGTCCCCCATTGCCCGCAGAACTGTTGCTTAGCTTTTGGAATGGGGTTCTGTGTTTGACCTCATTCCCAGGGCGGCTTTACTAGCTGGGTGGCTCCCTGCTCCTAGTCTGCCTTGAGCGCCGAGCTGATCACTCGGTGCTCGACTGGTTGGTCTGTCGGTCATGTGACGCTGGCCACGTCACATGACCCTCACTCCCCACTATAAATACAGGCAGCCTGCTGGCTACAGGTTGCCTGTTAATTTCTAGGTTCCTGGCTATTTGTTGGACTGCTGAATACTTACCTGATCCTGTTCCCTGACCATCCTTTTGCCTGCTCCACCTGTACTGCGCTTCCGTCCTGGTATTGTGACCTCGGCTCCCACCTGACTACTCTCTTAGGACTCCTCTTGTACTTCTCTGCTCTCCTGGTATTTATGACCCTGGCTTCTCCTGACAATTCTCTGCTTGCTCCATTTGTACTTTGCAGCTTTCCTGGTATTGACTCGGTCCGTTCACGTCCTGTTGTTTGTCTGTCTGTCATCCCTGCACTTACTCCAAGTTAGGGATTGCCGTCCAGTTGTCCCCTGTCATTAAACTCGCGAGGCAAGTAGGCAGGGCCAGGGGTAAGGGTGGAGCGCAGTGGTCACTTCCCTTCCCCCTGTGTGTGTGTGTGCGCGACCGTTACACATTTCACTTGCTGAAGACAAAACTGAAGGGAAAATGCCCCAAGAACAAGCAGGAAGTTGCAGTAGAGGCCTGGCAGAGCATTACCAGTGATGAAACCCAGCATCTGGTGATGTCTATGCGTTCCAGACTTCAGGCTGTAATTGACTGCAAAAGATTTGCAATCAGGTATTAGAAAGTGAAAGTTTGATTTATGATTATTATTATGTCCCATTACTTTTGGTTTCTTAACAAGTGGGAGGCACATATGAAAACTGTTGTAATTCCTACACCGTTCACCTGATTTGGATGTAAATACCCTCAAATTAAAGCTGACAGTCTGCAGTTAAAGCACATCTTGTTTGTTTAATTTCAAATCCATTGTGGTGGTGTATGGAGCCAAAAATGTTCAAATTGTGTCGATGTCCCAATATTTATGGACCTGATTGTATATAAAGGATGTATATACTGTAGGTGTGTATGTATGTTCCGCGATCACTCAAAAGCGCAACCATCGATTTCAACGAAACTTGGTATACACATCCCTTGCTACCTGGAAATAAATCTTGTGGGGGTCATACGCCCCTACACAGCAGCTGCTGGGAAAGAATACTGTGGAGGTAACATGCCGGTACACAATGGGCCAGATTTATCATTACTCTGACAGCTCACTCCACTTTCACAGTTTTTGCCAAGTCAGATTTATGATTGTCCCTTTAAGACTGTGATAAATGTGGTTTGCCTATAGTCGGTTATTGTCTTTGTAAAGGGTTTTAAAAAGTCACATCTGTGGAAAAAGTCGCATTGTTGGTGAGATGGGGGCCTAAGTGTGACTCGTGCTTGTCCGTGGTACAGGCTGGGGTCTCAGTAAAGTCTGATACTTTACCCTCTGTTGTTAGAGAATATTCTGATGTATTCTCATCACCAACCCCGGAGGTTCTACCCCCCCATAGACCTTATGATTGTACCATAGAGTTAGTAGAGGGGGCCAAGTTTCCTAAAGGACGAATTTATAATCTTTCTATGCCCGAACGCAAGGCCATGGAAGATTATATTAAGGAGAGCCTTGGTAAAGGGCATATTAGACCTTCTGTCTCTCCTATGGGGGCGGGGTTTTTCTTCGTTAAGAAAAAAGATGGTGGTCTTAGGCCATGTATCGATTACCGGAGATTAAATAAAATCACTGTCCAGAATAGATACTCCCTCCCATTGATTCCGGATTTATTTAACCAGGTTCTGGGGGCAACCTGGTTTTCCAAAATTGACCTGAAAGGGGCATACAATCTAATCCGAATCAAGGAGGGAGACGAATGGAAGACGGCGTTCAATACTCCGGTAGGACACTTTGAATATCAAGTGATGCCTTTTGGACTCAGCAATGCCCCAGCTGTGTTCCAAAACTTCATGAATGACATTCTTAGGGAGTACTTAGGTAAATTTGTTATTGTCTATCTTGACGATATTTTGATATTCTCTCCTGACTTCGAATCCCATGTGTCTCATGTTAAACAAGTATTAGAAGTGTTGAGGGAGAATCAGCTATCCGCTAAACAAGAGAAATGTGTCTTTGGTGTACAGGAGATTCTGTTTCTAGGGCATGTTCTGACACCTCACGCCTTCAAGATGGATCCTGGTAAGGTACTAGCAATTAAGGAATGGGTAAGACCTTCATCCTTAAAGGCCTTACAACGGTTCTTAGGTTTCGCCAATTACTATCGTAAATTTATTATGAATTTTTCCGTAATTGCTAAACCGTTGAGCGACCTTACTAAGAAAGGGGCGGATTTGGAGAATTGGTCTACTGAGGCCATTTCTTCATTTGAAAAATTAAAAAAGGCATTTAGTAGCGCTCCCATTCTGATCCAGCCTGATCAGGAGAAATCTTTTATTGTGGAGGTGGATGCGTCCGAGGACGGCGTAGGAGCAGTCCTTTCACAAGGTCCTGCTAGCCTCACTAATCTGAGACCATGTGCCTTCTTCTCCAGGAAATTCTCTCCCACGGAGAGAAACTACGACATAGGGAATAGGGAGGTGCTGGCCATTAAATGGGCATTTGAGGAGTGGAGGCATTTCCTGGAGGGGGCAAGACATTGTGTAACTGTTGTCACTGACCATAAAAACCTTATGTTTCTCGAGTCTGCTAAGAGGTTGAATCCCCGTCAAGCCAGATGGGCTCTGTTTTTTACTCGTTTTGATTTTTCCATCACGTTCAGGCCGGGAAGTAAAAATGTGAAGGCGGACGCATTATCTCGGAGCTTCCAGGCTTTTCAACCTACTGAGGTACCACCTGAATCCATCCTACCAGCAAAGATCTTCTTAGCAGCTCTTACCCAGGATATCTCGGCTCGCATTAGGTCTGAACAACATCTGGCACCGGTATCCACCCCAACAGATAAGTTGTTTGTTCCCGTACAATTTCGTCTCCAGCTGTTGGGTGAGTGTCACGATTCTGCCTTTTGTGGACATCCGGGTGTTGAGGGCACTAAGGATCTGGTTTCTAGATCTTATTGGTGGCCCACTCTAACTAGGGATGTCAAGTCCTACGTGTCAGCCTGTGAGGTTTGTGCCAGGTCCAAGACACCTAGGACTCGCCCTGCTGGTAACCTACGACCCCTACCCATTCCCAGTAGACCCTGGTCCCATATCTCGATGGACTTTATAACTGACCTACCGCTGGCGGAGGGTAAGACTGTGGTTTGGGTAGTGGTCGATAGGTTTAGCAAGATGGTTCATTTCATTCCCCTGTCTAAACTTCCGATTGCTAAAACCCTGGCATCTATTTTTGTGAGAGAGATTGTTCGTTTACATGGCATCCCGGAAAATATTGTTTCTGACAGGGGTGTGCAGTTTGTGTCCAAATTCTGGAGGGCCTTCTGTCAAAGATGTAAAATTTCATTGTCTTTTTCTTCCGCCTACCATCCTGAGAGTAATGGGCAGACTGAACGCCTTAATCAGTCTGTGGAGCAATTCTTGAGGTTGTATGTTGCTGATGACCAGCAATTATGGGTCAAATTCCTTCCGTTGGCTGAATTTGCTTTGAATAACCGTGTCAATTCTTCTGCTGGGGTCTCCCCTTTCTTTTGTAACCATGGTTTTCATCCCCGTTTTCATTCTGGGTCGTCCGTCTCCTCCTCTAACCCTGAAGCGGATAAACTCTCCTCCGAACTGTGCACAGTTTGGGCCCGGGTTCAATCGAACCTAGAAAAGGCTCAATGTTCTCAAAAACTCAAGGCCGATAGGAGACGTTCAAGGGGGGTAAACTTTCAGGTTGGGGATAAAGTATGGTTGTCCTCCAAGAATCTATCTCTCAAGGTAACTTCTAAAAAATTTGCTCCTCGTTTTATTGGACCATATAAGATCACGGAAGTGATTAACCCAGTATCTTTTAGGTTGGAGCTGCCTGAGTCATTCCACATTCATAATGTGTTCCATAAATCTCTGCTTAAAAAATATTTTGAACCGGTAGTACCATCAAAAGCCTCGCCTCCGCCGGTTCTTGTTAATGATGCTGTCGAGTATGTGGTGTCTAAAATAGTGGATGTCAGGAAGGTGCGTAATTCCTTGCAGTACCTGATTCACTGGAAGGGGTATGGACCTGAAGAGAGATCTTGGGTACCTGCCAGGGAGGTTCATGCTCCTAGACTTGTTCGTAAATTTCATTTAGAACACCCTGAAAAGCCATCGCCTGAAGTCTTGGGTCCGGTGGCCCCTCGTAAAAGGGGGGGTACTGTCACAGGGTTCCGAAGGTGCACTCGGTCCCCCATTTCCCGCAGAACTGTTGCTTAGCTTTTGGAATGAGGTTCTGTGTTTGACCTCATTCCCAGGGCGGCTTTACTAGCTGGGTGGCTCCCTGCTCCTAGTCTCCCTTGAGCGCCGAGCTGATCACTCGGTGCTCGACTGGTTGGTCTGTCGGTCATGTGACGCTGGCCACGTCACATGACCCTCACTCCCCACTATAAATACAGGCAGCCTGCTGGCTACAGGTTGCCTGTTAATTTCTAGGTTCCTGGCTATTTGTTGGACTGCTGAATACTTACCTGATCCTGATCCCTGACCATCCTTTTGCCTGCTCCACCTGTACTGCGCTTCCGTCCTGTTATTGTGACCTCGGCTCCCACCTGACTACTCTCTTAGGACTCCTCTTGTACTTCTCTGCTCTCCTGGTATTTATGACCCTGGCTTCTCCTGACAATTCTCTGCTTGCTCCATTTGTACTTTGCAGCTTTCCTGGTATTGACTCGGTCCGTTCACGTCCTGTTGTTTGTCTGTCTGTCATCCCTGCACTTACTCCAAGTTAGGGATTGCCGTCCAGTTGTCCCCTGTCATTAGGACTCGCGAGGCAAGTAGGCAGGGCCAGGGGTAAGGGTGGAGCGCAGTGGTCACTTCCCTTCCCCCTGTGTGTGTGTGTGCGCGACCGTTACAGATTAACAGGCCCAATAACCACTGTATTATGAATCCTCTGGTGACCCTGACTGACCATGTCTCTAATCTGACGCAGAGGGTGCAGGAGTTAGGGGAAAAACTCAGTTCTTTTGAGTTAGGGCAAGGTTCTTCCACTCCTCAGGCCTCCAGTCCGCATTTTGAGCCCCAGATTAAGCTCCCAGAACCCTTTTCTGGAGACCGGAGGAAGTTTCTCTCTTCTAAGGAGAGTTGCAAACTTTACTTCCGTTTGCGCCCCGTGTCCTCTGGCCCCGAGAGTCAACGCGTGGGCATTATCATTTCCCGATTACAGGGTGATCCCCAGGACTGGGCGTTCTCTTTACCTGCTGACACCAGTTGTTTATATTCTGTGGAGGGGTTCTTTCAGGCCTCGGGTACCCTCTATGATGAACCAGACAGGGCTCTAGTAGCCGAGACGGCTCTAAAGGCACTGGTTCAGGGCAATTTACCAGCGGAGGATTATTGCACCCAATTCAGAAGGTGGTGTGTCCCCTCAGGATGGAACCAACCAGCCCTGAAGAGTTAGTTCAGGTCAGGTCTGTCTGATAAATTAAAGGATCTTCTGGTCAGTTATCAACTTCCAGAGACCTTAGAGGAGATGATGACCCTTGTTGTCCGACTTGACCGACGGGTTAGAGAGAGACGACAGGAACAACAGTTCTCTTCCCAGATGGTGGTCCAGCCAGAGGCCTATCCCAGAGACAATGCTGAGGTCTCCACCGAGGAACCCATGCAGGTTGGCATGACCCGAGGGAATCTTCGCCGCAGACGTGGAGAATGCTTTTACTGTGGAGATCCTGACCATTGGATCAACCAGTGTCCTAAGAAGGTCCTCTCTGTCAAGTCTCCTAAGACAAGGCAACCTAAAGACCAGGTACACCCTGAATTTTCTAAATGTAAGCTTTCGGTACCCATTACGATTTCTCTGGGAGTAGATAAATGGCCGGGTAAGGCCTTTATTGATTCTGGCTCAGCGGCTAGCTTTATTGACTCTGAGTATGCTGTAAGATTGGGTATTTCTATGTTTGCCTTACCAACTCCTATCCATGTCATGGCTATTGATGCTACTCCTCTTATTGGTGGTACGGTGAGCTTATGTACCTCAGAGATTTCTCTAACCGTGGGTGTGTGCCACTCAGAGAGATGTTCGCTTCTAGTCCTGGAGAACCTACCTGCTGAGGTGGTACTAGGGTTGCCTTGGCTCCGACTACATAACCCCACTATAGATTGGTCCAATGGGGAGTTGGTGAGATGGGGGGCCTAAGTGTGACTCGTGCTTGTCCGTGGTACATGCTGGGGTCTCAGTAAGGTCTGATACTTTACCCTCTGTTGTTAGAGAATATTCTGATGTATTCTCATCACCAACCCCGGAGGTTCTACCCCCCCATAGACCTTATGATTGTACCATAGAGTTAGTAGAGGGGGCCAAGTTTCCTAAAGGACGAATTTATAATCTTTCTATGCCCGAACGCAAGGCCATGGAAGATTATATTAAGGAGAGCCTTGGTAAAGGGCATATTAGACCTTCTGTCTCTCCTATGGGGGCGGGGTTTTTCTTCGTTAAGAAAAAAGATGGTGGTCTTAGGCCATGTATCGATTACCGGATATTAAATAAAATCACTGTCCAGAATAGATACTCCCTCCCATTGATTCCGGATTTATTTAACCAGGTTCTGGGGGACACCTGGTTTTCCAAAATTGACCTGAAAGGGGCATACAATCTAATCCGAATCAAGGAGGGAGACAAATGGAAGACGGCGTTCAATACTCCGGTAGGACACTTTGAATATCAAGTGATGCCTTTTGGACTCAGCAATACCCCAGCTGTGTTCCAAAACTTCATGAATGACATTCTTAGGGAGTACTTAGGTAAATTTGTTATTGTCTATCTTGACGACATTTTGATATTCTCTCCTGACTTCGAATCCCATGTGTCTCATGTTAAACAAGTATTAGAAGTGTTGAGGGAGAATCAGCTATCCGCTAAACAAGAGAAATGTGTCTTTGGTGTACAGGAGATTCTGTTTCTAGGGCATGTTCTGACACCTCACGCCTTCAAGATGGATCCTGGTAAGGTACTAGCAATTAAGGAATGGGTAAGACCTTCATCCTTAAAGGCCTTACAACGGTTCTTAGGTTTCGCCAATTACTATCGTAAATTTATTATGAATTTTTCCGTAATTGCTAAACCGTTGAGCGACCTTACTAAGAAAGGGGCGGATTTGGAGCATTGGTCTACTGAGGCCATTTCTTCATTTGAAAAATTAAAAAAGGCATTTAGTAGCGCTCCCATTCTGATCCAGCCTGATCAGGAGAAACCTTTTATTGTGGAGGTGGATGCGTCCGAGGACGGCGTAGGAGCAGTCCTTTCACAAGGTCCTGCTAGCCTCACTAATCTGAGACCATGTGCCTTCTTCTCCAGGAAATTCTCTCCCACGGAGAGAAACTACGACATAGGGAATAGGGAGCTGCTGGCCATTAAATGGGCATTTGAGGAGTGGAGGCATTTCCTGGAGGGGGCAAGACATTGTGTAACTGTTGTCACTGACCATAAAAACCTTATGTTTCTCGAGTCTGCTAAGAGGTTGAATCCCCGTCAAGCCAGATGGGCTCTGTTTTTTACTCGTTTTGATTTTTCCATCACGTTCAGGCCGGGAAGTAAAAATGTGAAGGCGGACGCATTATCTCGGAGCTTCCAGGCTTTTCAACCTACTGAGGTACCACCTGAATCCATCCTACCAGCAAAGATCTTCTTAGCTTCTTAACCAGGATATCTCGGCTCGCATTAGGTCTGAACAACATCTGGCACCAGTATCCACCCCAACAGATACGTTGTTTGTTCCCGTACAATTTCGTCTCCAGCTGTTGGGTGAGTGTCACAATTCTGCCTTTTGTGGACATCCGGGTGTTGAGGGCACTAAGGATCTGGTTTCTAGATCTTATTGGTGGCCCACTCTAACTAGGGATGTCAAGTCCTACGTGTCAGCCTGTGAGGTTTGTGCCAGGTCCAAGACACCTAGGACTCGCCCTGCTGGTAACCTACGACCCCTACCCATTCCCAGTAGACCCTGGTCCCATATCTCGATGGACTTTATAACTGACCTACCGCTGGCGGAGGGTAAGACTGTGGTTTGGGTAGTGGTCGATAGGTTTAGCAAGATGGTTCATTTCATTCCCCTGTCTAAACTTCCGATTGCTAAAACCCTGGCATCTATTTTTGTGAGAGAGATTGTTCGTTTACATGGCATCCCGGAAAATATTGTTTCTGACAGGGGTGTGCAGTTTGTGTCCAAATTCTGGAGGGCCTTCTGTCAAAGATGTAAAATTTCATTGTCTTTTTCTTCCGCCTACCATCCTGAGAGTAATGGGCAGACTGAACGCCTTAATCAGTCTGTGGAACAATTGACCAGCAATTATGGGTCAAATTCCTTCCGTTGGCTGAATTTGCTTTGAATAACCGTGTCAATTCTTCTGCTGGGGTCTCCCCTTTCTTTTGTAACCATGGTTTTCATCCCCGTTTTCATTCTGGGTCGTCCGTCTCCTCCTCTAACCCTGAAGCGGATAAACTCTCCTCCGAACTGTGCACAGTTTGGGCCCGGGTTCAATCGAACCTAGAAAAGGCTCAATGTTCTCAAAAACTCAAGGCCGATAGGAGACGTTCAAGGGGGGTAAACTTTCAGGTTGGGGATAAAGTATGGTTGTCCTCCAAGAATCTATCTCTCAAGGTAACTTCTAAAAAAATTTCTCCTCGTTTTATTGGACCATATAAGATCACGGAAGTGATTAACCCAGTATCTTTTAGGTTGGAGCTGCCTGAGTCATTCCACATTCATAATGTGTTCCATAAATCTCTGCTTAAAAAATATTTTGAATCGGTAGTACCATCAAAAGCCTCGCCTCCGCCGGTTCTTGTTAATGATGCTGTCGAGTATGTGGTGTCTAAAATAGTGGATGTCAGGAAGGTGCGTAATTCCTTGCAGTACCTGATTCACTGGAAGGGGTATGGACCTGAAGAGAGATCTTGGGTACCTGCCAGGGAGGTTCATGCTCCTAGACTTGTTCGTAAATTTCATTTAGAACACCCTGAAAAGCCATCGCCTGAAGTCTTGGGTCCGGTGGCCCCTCGTAAACGGGGGGGTACTGTCACGGGGTTACGAAGGTGCACTCGGTCCCCCATTGCCCGCAGAACTGTTGCTTAGCTTTTGGAATGAGGTTCTGTGTTTGACCTCATTCCCAGGGCGGCTTTACTAGCTGGGTGGCTCCCTGCTCCTAGTCTGCCTTGAGCGCCGAGCTGATCACTCGGTGCTCGACTGGTTGGTCTGTCGGTCATGTGACGCTGGCCACGTCACATGACCCTCACTCCCCACTATAAATACAGGCAGCCTGCTGGCTACAGGTTGCCTGTTAATTTCTAGGTTCCTGGCTATTTGTTGGACTGCTGAATACTTACCTGATCCTGTTCCCTGACCATCCTTTTGCCTGCTCCACCTGTACTGCGCTTCCGTCCTGGTATTTTGACCTAGGCTCCCACCTGACTACTCTCTTAGGACTCCTCTTGTACTTCTCTGCTCTCCTGGTATTTATGACCCTGGCTTCTCCTGACAATTCTCTGCTTGCTCCATTTGTACTTTGCAGCTTTCCTGGTATTGACTCGGTCCGTTCACGTCCTGTTGTTTGTCTGTCTGTCATCCCTGCACTTACTCCAAGTTAGGGATTGCCGTCCAGTTGTCCCCTGTCATTAGGACTCGCGAGGCAAGTAGGCAGGGCCAGGGGTAAGGGTGGAGCGCAGTGGTCACTTCCCTTCCCCCTGTGTGTGTGTGTGCGCGACCGTTACACATTTCACTTGCTGAAGACAAAACTGAAGGGAAAATGCCCCAAGAACAAGCAGGAAGTTGCAGTAGAGGCCTGGCAGAGCATCACCAGTGATGAAACCCAGCATCTGGTGATGTCTATGCGTTCCAGACTTCAGGCTGTAATTGACTGCAAAAGATTTGCAATCAGGTATTAGAAAGTGAAAGTTTGATTTATGATTATTATTATGTCCCATTACTTTTGGTTTCTTAACAAGTGGGAGGCACATATGAAAACTGTTGTAATTCCTACACCGTTCACCTGATTTGGATGTAAATACCCTCAAATAAAGGTGACAGTCTGCAGTTAAAGCACATCTTGTTTGTTTAATTTCAAATCCATTGTGGTGGTGTATGGAGCCAAAAATGTTCGAATTGTGTCGATGTCCCAATATTTATGGACCTGACTGTATATAAAGGACGTATATACTGTATGTGTGTATGTATGTTCCGCGATCACTCAAAAGCGCAACCATCGATTTCAACGAAACTTGGTATACACATCCCTTGCTACCTGGAAATAAATCTTGTGGGGGTCATACGCCCCTACACAGCAGCTGCTGGGAAAGAATACTGTGGAGGTAACATGCCGGTACACAATGGGCCAGATTTATCATTACTCTGACAGCTCACTCCACTTTCACAGTTTTTGCCAAGTCAGATTTATGATTGTCCCTTTAAGACTGTGATAAATGTGGTTTGCCTGTAGTCGGTTATTGTCTTTGTAAAGGGTTTTAAAAAGTCGCATCTGTGGAAAAAGTCGCATTTGAAATGCATTAAAAAGTCGCTAACGTTGGTTAGTATTGTCGCATGGTAAAAAAATCGTACGCCATTAATTATCCACTATTATAAAGTCGCATAGTCATATATTTCTGTTTAAAAAGTCGCATAGACATATATTTGTGAGGTAAAAGTCGCATCTATACCTTCATTCCCTGAGGTACATTGAAAGAGAACATGGCAAACATGGATCCATCGATGATGAATGATCTGTTTGTCAAATTTCTCCAAAATTATGGCCCACAGCTTAGCAGACATGTTAGTAATGATTCAAATCCTGAAGTAACAGCATCTACAAGCCAAAGTATTGTCCCTACAACCAATGCTTCAACAATATACGATTTTGAAGAATCCGAAAATAGAGATTCGTCAGACAATCAGGTGCCTGTGAATACTGAAGAAAAACAAAGGAAAAAAAAAATTTCACAGATGAAGAAAAAAAAATATTACTTGAAAAGGTAAAAAATTTTGGAAACCTTTTCTGTTGATAAAAAAAGGAATTGTGTATATGTCAATATATTACATTTAAAATATATGTAATAATGGGTAAATGTGTGCCTTTGAAACATTCTTTATGTCATGAGTTTGTGGGGCATTCACTTGCGGATAAAGGGCACATTCATGTGGTGTGTAATACTAATCCTAAAAACCTTTTAATTTTAAATTAATAATCAAGTCTAATTTCAAAGGAGTTTAATATACATGGATGGATAGTGGTTAACATGGATGGTGGGTGTTTTTTTTAAAATCTGCAATTGAGGGTCCATTCAGGGGCGTACATAGAAATCACTGGGCGCCATAGCAAGAATCTAAATTGGGCCCCCTAACCCCGCACTACCCGCCCCTGGCCCATTGCACTTTTTGTCATGGCTCCTCCCCTGCCACAACCTCATTTGCTAATAAAGAAATGTATGCATGACCTACTGAAACCGTTAGGGAAAAATCTTTTTCATTTTTTTTTTATTAACCAACTTTGTTACAGTAATTTAAAAAAATGTATACGTATTTTCCAATAAGGATTTATTCTGTGAAATAAAACAGAAATCAAATATTATAGATAAGGGTACTTTCACAGTAGCGTTAAAGTTTTCCGGTATTGAGATCCGTCATAGGGACTCAAAAGCGGGAAAAAAATGCTTCAGTTTTGTTCCCATTCATTGTCAATGGGGACAAAACTGAACAGAATGGAGCGCTCCAAAATTAATTTCATTCCATTTAGTTGTGCTCCTATACCGGAGAGCAAACCGCAGCATTGACTTT
This sequence comes from Bufo bufo, assembly GCF_905171765.1. NCBI lineage: Eukaryota > Metazoa > Chordata > Amphibia > Anura > Bufonidae > Bufo > Bufo bufo. Next base: position 264,571,753 of record NC_053394.1, on the reverse strand, counting down.
CAATGGAGTTAATGACGGATCCGTTATGGCTATGTTAAAGATAATACAACCGGATACGTTCAAACTGATGCAGGCGGTTGTATTATCAGTAACGGAAGCGTTTTTGCTGAACCCTGCCGGATCCAGAAAAAACGCTAGTGTGAAAGTAGGCTAAGCTAGATTTATAATATTCAAAAAAAATATATATATACCGTATATACTCGAGTATAAGACGAGTTTTTTGGCACATATTTTTGTGCTCAAAAAGCCCCCTCGTCTTATACTCGAGTCTAGGTCTGTATTATGGCAACTTACATTGCCATAATACAGACCATGACATGTTGGGGGCCGGAGAAGCTGTTACTTACCTTTACAGCTGCTACAGCTCTGTTAAGCTCCCAGTATAAATCTCGCGAGACACGCGGGCCGCGAGATTTACACTGGGAGCAGACCGCGAGATTTACACTGGCAGTAAGTACCGGCCCCTGCACAGCCTCCCCTCCCCCTGGACAGCCCCCCCTGTTAAAGTTATTGTTGATACCATATTGTTTTTCTTTGAAATAAATAACCTTTAACCTACTGATGCCTCAATTAATGTAATTTTATTGGTATCTATTTTTATTTTTGAAATTTACCAGTAGCTGCTGCATTTCCCACCCTAGTCTTATACTCGAGTCAATAATTTTTCCCATTTTTTGGGGGTAAAATTAGGGGCCTCGGCTTATATTCGGGTCGGCTTATACACGAGTATATACGGTATATATATCTAGATATATATAAAAAATTATTAACTTACTTTGAAGGTGACATGGTTCTGCATCTAAAATTCCAAGTCAAAAGAAGTAGCATGGCAGGGATCATAACTATAAAAAGAGTTATGGGGGTCAGAATATGGTGATGTAAAAAGTTTTAATTAATTTTTACACTTTTTTTTTTATTCTACCCCATTTGGAATTTTTTTGCCCGCTTTCCACTACATTGTATGCCCTATTAAAGTTCGACTTCTCCCGCAAAAAATAAGCCCTCATACATCCATGTGAACGGAAAAAAAAAAAAAGCTCAAGGAAACTAGGGAAGAACAAAGAAAATGCAAAAATGAAAAAACCTTTGGTATCCTAAGGGTAAAGAGGCTATCTAACCCCAAAATTCCAGGCACCACATATAGATAATACTTATGCCCAGTGGGGGGGTGCAGCCAATAGCAGGCCGCGTCAGAAATGAGCCTCCCTAGCATCACCCGCAATGCTAGGGAGGCTGGTTCCCATCGTGGCCTGCTATTGGCTGCCCCCATGTCGCTGAATGTTTTAATCTGCGTGACGGGAGGGGTTGGCAGGGGAACATTATAGGGATTGGATAACCCCTTTAACTCCATGCTGCTTATGCTGAGTGTGCACATAGCCACCAATCATATTCCCCCGCCCCGCAAAGGTGACTTCTGTGCTGGGGAAAAATATGATTGGTGGCTATGTGCACACTCAGGTGCACATAGTTAAAGGGGTTATTCCAATCCCTAAAATGCCCCCCAAAATGCCCAGGGTGGGGGTGAGGAGTAGCAGGAAAGCACACTGCCCTCCTGAGTCCTTTTTAAGCTTACAGCCCCCCCAAAAAAGAAAAAAACACTGCTTGCTGCTGCCCTCCCCCATCAAGACTTCTGACTGCTGACCTCTTACTGTGGCAGTGGCACACTACAGACAACAGTGTGTTTTGTCTGTGTTCACTGTCCGGACTGCAGAGCGGTGCTTTAGTCTGGGCGGCCGGGGGGGTGGGGGCGGCGTGTTGACAAGACTTGGGGCAGATGTGAGTGCACAGGACGCTAAAGCGGTGCGCACCTCTGTATGTGCGCCTGCTCCTGCAGCCTTCCAGCGATACACTGGCCAATCAGCAGCAGCCTCTTTGCGCTGCTAAATGCTGATTGGCCAGTGTGTAATTATGCAGCAGAGCAGACACAGTGCCTGGCAGAGAGGGAGCCCGGATCACGGAGGTTAGAAATGGAGCAGGGGGAGGAGGGGGGCCCGAGGGAGAACACAATTGGGCGGGGCACAGGCCGCCTCAATGCCTGTAGTGTATTAATAAACTGTCTGTGCAGAGACATAGGGGGCGGGGCCTTCCATGTGCTCCGGGCCCCCCTGTGCCGCAGGCCCCATAGCAACGGCGTGGTCTGCCTATATTGGCGGTACGCCACTGGGTCAATTCACATGTCCATAACGTGTTTTGTGGATACACTGATCTGAATAATTGCAAAACACAGACAACGGTAATGTCCCTTCCACATTTTTCTCACTGCACATCACTGCCACTAATAGAATATGCCTGTTCATGTCCCCAATTGTGGACACGAATAGGACATGTTATATTTCGTGCAGCAGAGGAATTGCGGAACCGGAAGTAACAATGCGCAATTCTGTGTCCAGGCAGCACATCATGCTGCACCATAGAAATGATTTGGTCTGCAATTCCATGCAGCCAAAAATCTAACAAAATGGCCGACGTGTGAATGGACCCTTATACGCCATTAGACAGCCACAAATGTGCAAAGGCTCTGTGCATGTGTCCTTATTACTCATTATCCCCTATATTCCTAGAGCGTTTCAAACATTTATTACTCTTCCTCCTTATTTGACAAAATTAAGCTAAATACATTTTTACAAAGGTTTGGACGAAATTTATTGACTTACCTTTGGCAATACAATATTGCATAAATGATGTGTCTGCTTGTCTCATTGCTATGGTGAATCTCTCATAATATTATATTAAATATTGGAATGTCCCAAAATACCTTTTTTAAACCTTTTGAAAAATTAAAAAAATAAAACCAATATCTTTTTTTTTTTATATTATTATTATGTAAATTTTTATTTTTTTTATCAACAAATGTTTTTTCATTTCTACAGGTGGTATCAAACTATGATTATTTGGCAAAAACGCTGATCGTCTTCCATTAGCCCTAAAAAATAAAATCTGGGCAAATATTGGAGTGCAAATCAACAGTTTAGGAATTGACAAGGGATCTATATCTGATTTAAAGAAGAAATGGCATGATTGTCGTCGACTTTGTAAATTAAAATTGTCAAAAATTCAAAAAATGGTTAAACAAACTGGAGGTGGTCCATGCAATACAACTTGTTTGAATGAAATTGAGGAACTAATTGCTAACACCTATCGTAAAGAGCAAATATGTGGCATTGGAAACATGGATACAATGGATTTGTATTTGCAAGAAGGTAGATTTATCAACTTTTATTTTAAAATTTTAGAATAAATTAATCTTTTGCAAAAAAATAGTCATTAACTGGAACTGTAAAGATTGTTGATTGTTTTTTTTATAAATGACATGTTATATATTATAATTTCTAAATTTACAAAAAAATAAACAAAAAATTGTCAAAACCAAAAGCATTAAAAATGTAAATTTCAATACTAAAACAAATTTTTATGTTTACATTTTTTAGAAGCACAAATAACGGATAACTTGGAAGAAGATTTGGAAATTTGTGTTGCTGCTGAAAATTCTTCTCCAAATGTAGACAACCCCAATTTTGAGACTAGACAGGAGGAACACAATCCACAGCCATTACATGATGAAAATTCCAGAAATATACTAAATAGGTATATGAATGCAACACAAATGTTTTATAATGATCTGATTCAAACCCAAAGAGACATAGCAATGTCACTGCAAAATATAAGAACTGATTTGAATGTTTCACTAAATGGAATTTTTAGGGAGGTTACAAAAATGTGTAACATAATGGAACAACATAGCACTTCCCCAAAAAGGCCAAGAACCAGTGCTTCAAGCCCATCTACATCTATTGTATATGATGTTAGTGAACTTGCAGATGAACCTCTGAACCTCAGTGTCTCTCAACAGTCATTGTACCAAGAAGATAGTGCTAGTCATTTTTCAATTTTGGAAAGCAATGTTCCTCAACCCTCTCCAAAAAAAAAAGTAAAAAAAAAAACATTAAACAGACAATCATTTCCAACGAAGTGTCTGATAAAGGAAAGTATCTGTTGAAGGTGAAAAAAGAATTATCTAATCCAAAAAAGTCATGTGAAAAAGCATAAATATGATCAATAGAAAAATGTCCAACAACTAGTCAATTTGACTACTTGCCTCAATTTTTTGGGCAATCCAATTTAAAAAAATTGGACATGCCTTATTTTGCAATAACGCTAAAAGCCCTCATGTTAGCTGGATATTTGCTACTGACACATTGCCTACAGTGGTGAAATGTTAATAGTTATGGTTTTTGAAAAAAAAAACATGGCAAGCGGTCTCTGGACACAAAGTGCAGCATCAATTTGTTCAATTAAAGTTGGATTTAGTCATGTTTGTTGGGGTGATGTGGTCCACAGGCATTTTTAAAATTTGGGATGGAATTGTATTTTAGATGTGTCCAGAAGGTTATCTCCCTGCCATAATTTTTCTGCAGCAAGAAAACATTTATGTCTGATAATCCATACCCATTTTCACTTTTATGGTGGCGCCAGATTGGCAGACACTGCAACGTCAACATGTCTCTAGTAGGACAGAGTAATATTGATAATTTTAAAAGTTTAAGCCTGAGTTCACAACAGCGTTCTGCCTTTTCAGTTCTCTTAATGCCTTATAGTGGCCGGAAAATGTAAAGGACAGAACCTGCATGTAACTGAGCAAAACCAGCTTAAGGACCCCATAGAGTGTAAGAGGCTGCGTTTGGATTAGACTCTGAAGATGATTTGGGAGCGGAGACAAAAGTAATGCATGCTTTTTTTCCCCATTTAAAAACACTTTCAATTTCTGAGAAACTAACGCACCCCATTATAGTCTACGGGGCTTGTGGGCTCTGTTCCGCTCAGTAATGTGCCAAATGCGTCCTTTCATTTTTTTACAGCTTCTAGAATGGAGTTGGAGAACTGACAGGCCAAACGCTCAATTTAACTAAGTGAGGTCCCCTCTTGGCATGTTTGCTGTGCCTCTTTGGGAGAAGCAGTGCAGGACTGTTGTAGTTAATGGTGCATAAGTGCATTTAACTCTGCAAGGGTGCCATAGCCTAACTTTTGGTGTGGGCGTAAAGTCACAAAATGGGCCCACACTGCTGAAGACCCGTTCTTTGTGGCCTATTTAATTAAATTTATTTTATTGATTAATTGTTTAAATTGCCTATGTATATTCTTTGGTTTGCCCAAATGCTTTGGGATGGCATTTTCTAATGTAAAATGTATTTGTGTTTAAACAAAAAAAATTATTAATAAAACTATTTGTTTCCACCAAAAATGTATTTGTTTTATTTATTCAAAAAATTAGGAAGAATGAATAATTAGAATAGAAAAATAGAAATGTGAAAGGTTTGTCTATACACAAAACAATCAATACATATTAGTCTTAAAATATTTTAACATAGACAAAACTAACAAACATTTGATAAAAACTATACTGTTTAAAATTAATATTGATATATATTGTACAAAATTAAAAATTTAAAATAAAATAAAAACGTGGAACACTATCACATTGCAAACATGTTGATTGTGAAGCAAAATTAAAATTTCAAGGCTATTAAATAACAAATTATGTAACCAAAGTTTCACTTTGAAAAAATAAACATCACTGTATATGATTTATTTATCCAAAAAATGATTGTGTAATTTCACGTGTAACAACATGACCATCATCATTCCCTTCTACAAGTTGTATACCTTGACTATTTATTTCCTCTCGTAGATTTTCTGCAATATCAATAGCTAAATTAAATTTGTTGGCTAAGTTGTGTAATATACAACAAGCAACAATAATTTTGCACACAAATTCAGGAGTGTACAAAAGTGCACCACTGGTCATATCTAAACAACGAAATCTACTTTTTAAAACACCAAAAACTCTTTCAATCATTCCCGTTGTTTTTTTATGCGCTTTGTTGAATCTTTTTTCCGCTTCCAAAGTTGGATTCAAATATGGCGTCATTAGCCATGTTTTCAGGCTGTATCCATTGTCTCCTTTATGAAATTAAAAAAATAATAATAATTTAAATATCCAAAATTGTGTATGCACAAAAACATTGTTAACTTTAATAAGAAACCTATATATAATTTTTTTTACTTCCAAAATTAAAAGTTTTATTAAAAAAATAATAATAATGAGCTCAGATACATATCTTGGCAATCCTAATTTTCAAAAACAAAAACAAAAAAAAAAAAAAAAAAAAAAAAAACACATAAAAATAGTGAAGGGTTAAAAGCAAATTTAAAAACAATACATTACCCAATAATAAGCCATTTCCAAAATCACCATCCATTAACTTTGTTCCCAAACAGCTATTTTGCAAGATAAATGCGTCATGTGTGCTTCCAGGAAACTTGGCAACAACATCAGTGATCTCCATATTGGGGCCACAACACATTTGTACATTAATAGAATGGAACATTTTACGATTGCGGTAGATCATCTCCACATCACTGGGTGGTATAAGAGCAACGTGAGTGCAGTCTATTAATGAAATTATGTTTGGAAATCCAGCCTTGAGAAAAAAATCTTGTTTGAATTTTGAAATTTCAACAGGTGATGTTGGAAGGTGAATATATGTTTTACACACAGAAATAATAGCCTTTATTACTTGGTGGAGTATTCTGGAAAATGCTGCCTGACTGAATCCAAAACGACCACCAATACAGTGTTGGAAGTTTCCAGTGGCCAAAAAATGCAACACAGATAAAAGTTTTAGTTTTCCACTTATAGCTTGGAATCTATTAGTTGTGTTGTTTATGATTGGTTTTATTTTTCCATACAGTTCAAAAAAAGCTTCTTCATTTAATCTAAAGGTTTGCTGAAAATTATCAACCGGTGTGGAATATAAAGAAAATCTGATTCGAAAACGTCTTTTTTTCCGTAATCTGGGGATAATTATATTTCCAAAATGTAGATTGAGATACCTTTGTAACAGAAGAGCATCCATTACAATATAGCCTGTGAGTGGTTTAAAAAAAAAGAAAAATGAGTAAAAAATACATACTAAAGCAATAACAATTACATACGTTTAACATAAAATACAATACACAAAACACCGTGTAATACAGTATGGGAACACAGTCCCAACTAAATGCATTTCGGCCCACTGTATATATACATTAGGCAAGCGGCTACATAGAAGCTGATTTGTGTTGGTGCATAAGTGGTAGTCTTATCGGGAATAAAAACAAAAACAAATGGCCGACACATGCGCCAGATTTTCAACAAAAAGAGGGACAGCTTGACGAGTTGAGCTCTACCTGCTCTCTATTCAATTTTGTGAGTCCGGTCAATATGCCAGAGACTTGAGGATGTAGGTGGGGGACAAAAGCACCACCTGCTCAAAGAGGCCAAGTAACATATTATGCAGGCTTAATAGATGTCATAACGTGCTTCTTGATTTAAGTGGAAAATTCTAAGTTTGAGGTACCTGACGTTAGGAAACAGCGAATGTCAGTGACAGTAGCACTAAAAGGAAGGCTATTCTCACACCTATGTTAGGCTGGGTTCAGTCTGGTATCTGCACAGATGGATCCGCACCTATATAGCAAACACTTGTATCCCTTCAGAATATGTCCATTTGCACTTTCATGTCCAAATAATGCATTATAAAAATAAAAAAAAAGTAAATATTTTCGATAACATGCAACCAATTTAATTTTGACTTACACAGGAACTCAATAGGAGGCGGATCCGTTTCTAATTGCACCAGATTGTCTCAGTAAAACAGATCTGGCCACAATAATTGTAAGTGAGGACTGATCCATTTGGCTCTGCATCGTTAGACGGACATCAAAATGCTGCTAACAGCATTTTGGTGTCCGCCTCCAGAGCAAAATGGGGCTTGCACGGGGGTAAATCGATGCCTTTGGAATGGATACTTAACCATTTAAAATGCATTTTGGTAAACTGTTCACTTTTAAACAGCTTACGAGCGCCCTGAAACGGATCTCACAAGGGGACCCTGAAAAGACAGTGTGAAAGTAGCCTAAGGGCACAGAAAACCTTTAAAACGTGTCATGGACCCTGGTTGGGGGGGGGGGGGAAACTCAAGGAGCTTAGGGGAAAAGCTGGTCTTGCCCATCAAGGCAACACATAGACCCCCTTCCATGTTCTGGATCTGAGAGGAAATGCTGGACAGACACACCCATCCATAGTAGAACAAGGCTAGTCCAAAAACTGGATCAACCCGTGTAAAACAGACATAGGCATGGCATACAAATATGGACATAAAGCCATATTGCAGAACAAAGCGGCACATTGAGTCATAGAAGGTTGAACCCATTGGAAAGCAATATAGTGAAAACCTTGAAAAAACATACAAAACATAAACAAGACTGAGCAAAAGGGTGAAACATACACGGCACTGACAGACGGACCCACAGCAAAGTACACACTAAAGGTGAAGGCCAATGTGCCAACCTGAGAGGACACAACCACTTAAAGGGGTTGTCTGTGACAGGGAACATAGCTATAATAGTCCAAGTGTGGCATACACATTACATAAAAGCATGTTTAATTTTGCACGGATTTCAGCAACCCCATTTTCAAGTTTGAAAATCTTAGCTGGAAGTTAATCGTTTCTACTCCACAATGATGTAGAGGGTCCATTGCAGGTAAGCAAAGCTTCCTCTTCCGTTGCTCAGGTAGCCGCGTGTCGTCACTGGCTGCATAAGTAATGTTTAAAAAATTGTTAAAGGGCAAGAATCTAGGCAGGCCAACATTGCACTAAACCTCACCCCTCCAGTCCGGTAACGTAAAGGGCCAATGAACTTGAGAATAAATGGGGGTGAATATTGATGAGGGGCCAGAGTTATAGCAGAGCAGAGACAGTTTTAGCCACCTGATGCTGCGCTGTCCCAGGACCCACAGGCCAGTGCAGCCCCAAGTTAGGGTAATTTAATCAGATATCGAATCATTGATTGCTGGAGCGTTGGAAAAGCATTGAAATGTTGCAAAATAGCTTTTTTCAAATGGTTGTTTAATTTTTAAATTTTACATTGTGAGAACACGTGTGTTTTTCAAAAACATCTAGTGCAGCACAACTCCCTTTAAGTTACTAGTGGTAGCTAACCAGTTTTGGATGTAACAGGGAGGTATGCAAACAGTTTAAAACAGCTACAGGACAACAGATAAGCCTCGATTGACCTTGAAACCAACCATAAATTCACACATGAAAATGTGATTAGCAAATTGTGATAAAAGTACATGGATTGTGCACTACTATGGCAAATCCCCAGCAGACTGCTGCATGCGGCATTCTACAAAGACACAGATGTAATGAGAATTTTTTGAACAGCATTATTTGCTAGTGACTAGTGTTGAGCGAACAGTTCGAGCATAGTTCGGGTCCGTACCGAATTTTGGGGTGTTCGTGACACGGACCCGAACCCGAACTTTTTCGTAAAAGTTCGGGTTCGGGTTCGTCGTTCGGCATGTATTTTGGCGAATTTTGAAAGGCTGCAAAGCAGCCAATCAACATGCATCATACTACTTGCCCTAAGATGCCATCGCAGCCATGCCTACTATTGGCAAGGCTGTGATTGGCCAAGTGCAGCATGTGACTCAGCCTCTTTATAAGCTTGTGCGCACGTCGGGACGTGCTCACTCCCGATGTGAATAGAACAGGGATAGACGCAGCTGATGCTAGGGCGAGAATAGGCAGGGATAATTGAATAACTGGAAGCAAATTTCTCTCCTCCACCTGTGATTCATCTGAACAACTGCAGCTGAGCTGCTTTTTTGATAGGGATTGGCTATTTTTAGAGTGGCCAGAGTGATTTTTCCATCCACATGTACCTGGGCTGACCGCCGGCCGCCATTTTGCGACTTGTAGTGCTGCAGCAGAAGCTGCCACAGTGTGCATTCCAAAGCTCCAAACAAGTCAGACATCTACACCTGGGATTCAGACCAATAGCGATTTAGCAGCACAGTCCAAGGCTATTTTTTTTAAAGGTTGTGCAGACCATTTTGTGGCACATGTTACTGGGCTGATAGGCGGCGGCCATCTTGGGACTAGTGCTGCAGCACAATCTCTCCCAACGTCCATTAATCACTTGTAATAGTGGTCTGTGCCATAGAAATCCTACATCAGGGACTTGGGTGTGCTTGTGTCACCCCTACTAATACCAGTCCACCTGTAATCCATACAGTGAAAAGCCATAAAGTATTCCAGTGAGGGAATTTTTTTTTTATTTAAAAAAGGCCAAGTTAGTTTATCTGGCGTTCAATATACTAGATACAGTTAGGCCTGCGTTTCATACATCTGGAATTAGCAAACTAATGTGCTGGGGTTGGGAAAACATATATGTACCCATACTAGAATCTGTCAAAGAAAGCGGTACTCACATATAACAGTCATTCCATCTGTAATCCATACAGTCAAAAGACTGAAAGTATTCCAGTGAGGGAATTTTTTTTATTTAAAAAAGGCCAAGTTAGTTTATCTGGCGTTCAATATACTAGATACAGTTAGGCCTGCGTTTCATACATCTGGAATTAGCAAACTAATGTGCTGGGGTTGGGAAAACATATATGTACCCATACTAGAATCTGTCAAAGAAAGCGGTACTCACATATAACAGTCATTCCATCTGTAATCCATACAGTCAAAAGACTGAAAGTATTCCAGTGAGGGGATTTTTTTTATTTAAAAAAGGCCAAGTTAGTTTATCTGGCGTTCAATATACTAGATACAGTTAGGCCTGCGTTTCATACATCTGGAATTAGCAAACTAATGTGCTGGGGTTGGGAAAACATATATGTACCCATACTAGAATCTGTCAAAGAAAGCGGTACTCACATATAACAGTCATTCCATCTGTAATCCATACAGTCAAAAGACTGAAAGTATTCCAGTGAGGGGATTTTTTTTATTTAAAAAAGGCCAAGTTAGTTTATCTGGCGTTCAATATACTAGATACAGTTAGGCCTGCGTTTCATACATCTGGAATTAGCAAACTAATGTGCTGGGGTTGGGAAAACATATATGTACCCATACTAGAATCTGTCAAAGAAAGCGGTACTCACATATAACAGTCATTCCATCTGTAATCCATACAGTCAAAAGACTGAAAGTATTCCAGTGAGGGGATTTTTTTTATTTAAAAAAGGCCAAGTTAGTTTATCTGGCGTTCAATATACTAGATACAGTTAGGCCTGCGTTTCATACATCTGGAATTAGCAAACTAATGTGCTGGGGTTGGGAAAACATATATGTACCCATACTAGAATCTGTCAAAGAAAGCGGTACTCACATATAACAGTCATTCCATCTGTAATCCATACAGTCAAAAGACTGAAAGTATTCCAGTGAGGGGATTTTTTTTATTTAAAAAAGGCCAAGTTAGTTTATCTGGCGTTCAATATACTAGATACAGTTAGGCCTGCGTTTCATACATCTGGAATTAGCAAACTAATGTGCTGGGGTTGGGAAAACATATATGTACCCATACTAGAATCTGTCAAAGAAAGCGGTACTCACATATAACAGTCATTCCATCTGTAATCCATACAGTCAAAAGACTGAAAGTATTCCAGTGAGGGGATTTTGCTTATAAAAAATAATATATTTCATTGTGGTGCGAGTTGAATCGCAACAATGAAGAAAAATACTATTAAGGGACGAGGACGCGGTCGTGGTGGTGTCCGTGGAGCCTCTGTTGCTGGTAGAGGACGTGGCCGTTCGGCCTCAGGCGCACACAGTAGGGAACGAACTCCCTCAACTAGCCGGCAGAATGTACCGCAATATCTCGTGGGGCCCAATGCCGCTCTTAGGATGGTAAGGCCTGAGCAGGTACAGGCATTAATCGATTGGGTGGCCGACAGTGCTTCCAGCACGTTCACCACATGGTCTTCCACCCAGTCTTCTGCGGAAAGCGCACAGGTGGCACCTGAAAACCAAGCCCATCAGTCTGTCACATCACCCCCAAGCATATCAGGGAAACGGTCTGAGCCACAAGTTATGCAGCAGTCTCTTCTTCTGTTTGAAGACTCTGCTTCCAGGGTTTCCCAGGGGCGTCCACCTAGCCCTTCCCCAGTGGAGGAAGACATACCATGCACTGACGCACAACCACTTATGTCTCCAGATGAAGAGGACATGGGAATACCACCACAGCAGAGTCACCGACTCTCTGATGATGACGAAACACAGGTGCCCACTGCCGCGTCTTTTTGCAGTGTGCAGACTGAACAGGAGGAGGTCAGGGAGGGAGACTGGGTGGAAGACGATGCAGAGGACGATGAGGTCTTAGACCCCACATGGACTGAAGGTCGTGGCGATGACTTTCACAGTTCAGAGGAAGAGGTAGTGGTGAGACCGAGACAACAGCGAAGCCAAAGAGGGAGCAGGGGGCCAAAGCAGACGAGCCGCCGCCCCCAGAGTTCGCCTGCTACTGGACATCGCCAACAGGGACCCAGCCCCACAAAGGCAGCTTCAAAGAGTTCCCTGGCATGGCACTTCTTTAAACAATGTCCTACCGACAAGACCCGAGTGACTTGCACGCTCTGCCATCAGAGCCTGAGGCGAGGCATTAACGTTCTGAACCTCAGCACAACCTGCATGACCAGGCATCTACATGCAAAGCATGAACTGCAGTGGGGTACACACCTTAAAAACCAGGCACTCGCTGAGGCTCCCCCTGCTCCCTCTACCGCTGCTGCCTCGGCTTCCGCCTCGAGAGGAATGTTGCCACCTGCCGAGCAGCAAACAGAGGATGTGCCACCGACACCACCACCACCGCCACCGTCAACTAGCGTCTCCACTATATCACACAGCAGCGTTCAGCTCTCAATATCTCAAACCTTAGAGAGGAAGCGCAAATTCCCCCCGAGTCACCCTCGAGCCCTTGGCCTGAACGCCAGCATTTCTAAACTGCTGGCCTTTGAAATGCTGTCATTCCGGCTGGTGGACACAGACAGCTTCAAACAGCTGATGGCCATGGCTGTCCCGCAGTATGTGGTTCCCAGCCGCCACTACTTCTCCAAGACAGCCGTGCCTTCCCTGCACATGCAAGTGTCCGATAAAATCAAGTGTGCACTGCGCAACGCCATTTGTGGCAAGGTCCACCTAACCACAGATACGTGGACCAGTAAGCATGGCCAGGGACGCTATATCTTACTAACTGCACACTGGATGAATGTAGTGGCGGCTGGGCCCCCGGCGGACAGTTCCTTGGCGCACGTCCTTCCGCCCCCTAGGATCGCAGGGCATCATTCTCTGCCTCCTGTAGCCTCCTCCTCCTACTCGGCTTCCTCCTCCACTGCTTCCACCAGCTCATCCGGTCAGCCACACACCTTCACCACCAACTTCAGCACAGCCCGGGGTAAACGTCAGCAGGCCATTCTGAAACTCATATGTTTGGGGGACAGGCCCCACAGCGCAAAGGAGTTGTGGCGGGGTATTGAACAACAGACCGACGAGTGGTTTCTGCCGGTGGGCCTCAAGCCAGGCCTGGTGGTATGCGATAATGGGCGAAATCTCGTGGCAGCTCTGGGACTAGCCGGTTTGACGCACATCCCTTGCCTGGCGCATGTGCTGAACTTGGTGGTGCAGAGGTTCATTCACCACTACCCCAACATGTCAGAGCTGCTGCATAAAGTGCGGGCCGTCTGTGCGCGCTTCCGCCGTTCACATCCTGCCGCTGCTCGCCTGTCTGCGCTACAGCGGAACTTCGGCCTTCCCGCTCACCGCCTCATATGCGACGTGCCCACCCGGTGGAACTCCACCTTGCACATGCTGGAGAGACTGTGCGAGCAGCAGCAGGCCATAGTGGAGTTTCAGCTGCAGCACGCTCGCGTCAGTCGTACTGCCGAACAGCACCACTTCACCACCAATGATTGGGCCTCCATGCGAGACCTGTGTGCCCTGCTGCGCTGTTTCGAGTACTCCACCAACATGGCCAGTGGCGATGACACTGTTATCAGCGTTACAATACCACTTCTATGTCTCCTTGAGAAAACACTTAGGGCAATGATGTTAGAGGAGGTGGCCCAGGTGGAGGAGGAGGAGGAGGATGAGGGCTCGTTTCTAACACTTTCGGGCCAGTCTGTTCGAAGTGGCTCAGAGGGAGGTTTGTTTAAGCAGCAGAGGACAGGTTCACAAGTCGCCAGCCAAGGCACTGTACTGGAGGACGAGGAGGATGAGGAGGAGGAGGTGGAGGGGGACGAGGATGACGCAAGTTCACAGCGGGGTGGCAGCCCAGGCCCATCACTGGTGCGTGGCTGGGGGGATACGGTGGACGATGACGATACGCCTCCCACAGAGGACAGCTTGTCCTTACCCATGGGTAGCCTGGCCCACATGAGCGAATATATGCTCCAATGCCTGCGCAACGACAGCAGAGTTGCCCACGTTTTAACGTGTGCAGACTACTGGGTGGCCACCCTGCTGGATCCCCGGTATAAAGACAATGTGCCCACTTTAATTCCTGAACTGGAGCGCGACCGTAAGATGCGCGAGTACAAGCGCACGCTGATAGAGGCGCTCTTGAGAGCATTCCCACATGTCACAGGGGAACAGGTGGAAGGTGAAGGCAGAGGAGTGGCAAGAGGTCGCCAACGCAGCTGTGTCACGGCCAGCTCATCTGAGGGCAGGGTTAGCATGGCAGACAGGGCCGTCTTTACCGCAGGGCAAAAGGGGCAGCTGCCCCGGGCCCAGTTGCTCCTGGGGGGCCCAAGCAGCCTTTTACTTGGATTTTACTTGGGCCCCCTATATTTTGTTGCCGCCGCCGCCCGCCGGCCCTGTAACAGCACGGAGGCCATGTAACAGCACGGAGTCACTGTCCGGAGTGAGGAGGGGGCGGGGCCCGCGGCCGCTCTGCGCTCCGCTCTGCTGCCTGGCCTGCCTGTCTCTTTAACAGAGCAGACCAGTGGCTGCTGGAGCGTGATGCAGCTGCCGCACAGGCAGAAAGAGGAAGGAGGCGGAGCCCCAGCCAGCAGCCACAGCCAAAGCCAAGCAACTAACAGAACTTACAGGTATTTGGTGGGGGTGGGGGGGCTCATATAGGACAGGGGGACAGTGTGTGCTTTCCTGCCTGCTACTACATCAACCCCCCCCCCCCCCGGGATTGTGGGGGTCATTAAGGGTTGGACTTGCTGCTGATGTTGAGTGTGCCAGTGTGTGTGTGTCCGTCCCTGTGTGTGTGTGTCTGTCCCTTTGTGTGTGTGTGTGTGTGTCCGTCCCTGTGTGTGTGTGTTTGTCCCTTTGTGTGTGTGTGTGTGTGTCCATCCCTGTGTGTGTGTGTCCGTCCCTGTGTGTGTCCGTCCGTGTGTGTCTGTCCCTTTGTGTGTGTCCGTCCCTTTGTGTGTGTGTGAGTGTGTCTGTCCCTTTGTGTGTGTCCCCGTCCCTGTGTGTATGTCTCTCCCTGTGTGTATCACCATGCCCACAGTGTTCCTATGTCTTGACGCAGCTGCTTCAGAACGTTCTGTGCGGGGGAAGAGGAAGAAGATGGAAGAGGAGGCAGCGCCAGCATGGAGTCCATGCGATAGACACAGGGAGGTACACTAAGGACAAAGGTAACACTTCCACATGATCTACACTAGTGTTATCTGTGGTTTTACATAGGACTGCAGGTAACACTACCACAAGGTTAGCTCACACAGGGCGCCTGAACACCTAAGGCCGGCCCTGGCTGCGCACCCCAGCGCCAAGGGATGACGTCACTGATGTAATATGCCTCTTATATGTGGAGAGCGGTGATGTCACAGATGTAATATATCACCTATATATGGACAGCGGTGATGTCACTGATGTAATATATTACTTATAAGTGATATATTACATCAGTGACATCACCACTCTCCACACATAAGTAATATATTACATCAGTGACATCACTGCTGTCCACATATACCGGTAAGTAATACATTACATCAGTGACATCACCGCTCATCACATATATGTGGAGAGCGGTGATGTCACTGATGTAATATATCGCCTATATGTGGACAGCGGTGATGTCACTGATGTAATATAACATTATATGTGGAGAGCGGTGATGTCACTGATGTAATATAACATTCTATGTGGAGAGTGTTCATGTCACTGATGCAATACAGCGCTCCAGATGGCGACCAAAATGGTCGCCAATGCGCCTTAAAATTTGCAGATGGCGACAAGACTTGTCATAGGCTACAGGCCTGAGGTCTATTTGGTAGTGAAATCCCAGCGCAGGCAGGCGTGATGATGTCATCACGCCCGCCTGTGCCAGGACGCGGTGAGGTGTGCGTGTCTGCGTTGCACCATCCCTCGCCGTACCAGCAGCTAGTGAGCGCCAGTGAAAGGAAACAGGTGAGTATAAGATTTTGGCTTTTTTTTAAGGTGTGGGAAGGCGGGATCCAGGGGGCCCAAGTAAATTCTTGCCCAGGGTCCAATCAATATTAAAGACGGCCCTGATGGCAGAAATGTGGAAAAGTTTTGTCTCCACGCCACAGCTATCTGCACCGACACCTGATACGGAACGTGTTAGCAGGAGGCAGCATTTCACTAACATGGTTGAACAGTATGTCTGCACACCCCTCCACATCCTGACGGATGGTTCGGCCCCATTCAACTACTGGGTTTCGAAATTGTCCACGTGGCCAGAGTTAGCATGTTATGCCTTGGAGGTGCTTTCCTGCCCGGCGGCCAGCGTTTTATCTGAACGCGTATTCAGCACGGCAGGGGGCGTCATTACTGACAAGCGCAGCCGCCTGTCCACAGCCAACGTGGACAAGCTGACCTTCATAAAGATGAACCAGGCATGGATCCCACAGGACCTGTCCCTCCCTTGTGCAGAGTAGTCCTTATTAACTGCCTAAAACATGTCTTGTTGTGCTGCGGGCCACTTCTTTATTTGATACAAATTTTATGAAACCCACAGTTGAATGAAACTCTTCTCTGTCTGGGCGCCGGGGCCTAACCAGATGAAAGTGGCCGGTTAAACTAACGGGTGACATGAAGCCATAACCTCTGCCATGCTACCTCTGTCTTCTGTCTGGGTGCTGAGGCCTAAGTCAAATAAAGCGGTCTTCTGCTGTGCTGGGGGATATGAAGCTAATCTCTGACCTCTCTCCTCTGTCTGGGTCCAAAGGCCTAAATCACTGAAAGAGGCCTTCTCCTGTGGTGTGTGATATGATGCCAGAATATGTGCTGTGGGGCCTCTCTCCTCTTCCTGGGTGCAGGGGTCAAATAAACTAAATTGTGGCCTACTCCTGTGGTGGCTGATATGATGCCAGAATATGTGCTGTGGTGCCTCTCTCCTCTTCCTGGGTGCGGGGGTCAAAGTAACTCAATGGTGGCTTCTCCTGTGGTGGCTGATATGATGCCAGAATATGTGCTGTGGTGCCTCTCTCCTCTTCCTGGGTGCAGGGGTCAAAGTAACTAAATGGTGGCTTCTCCTGTGGTGGCTGATATGATGCCAGAATATGTGCTGTGGGGCCTCTCTCCTCTTCCTGGGTGCAGGGGTCAAAGTAACTCAATGGTGGCTTCTCCTGTGGTGGCTGATATGATGCCAGAATATGTGCTGTGGTGCCTCTCTCCTCTGTCTGGGTCCAAAGGCCTAAATCACTGAAAGAGGCCTTCTCCTGTGGTGTGTGATATGATGCCTGAATATGTGCTGTGGTGCCTCTCTCCTCTTCCTGGGTGCGGGGGTCAAAGTAACTCAATGGTGGCTTCTCCTGTGGTGGCTGATATGATGCCAGAATATGTGCTGTGGTGCCTTTCTCCTCTTCCTGGGTGCAGGGGTCAAAGTAACTAAATGGTGGCTTCTCCTGTGGTGGCTGATATGATGCCAGAATATGTGCTGTGGGGCCTCTCTCCTCTTCCTGGGTGCAGGGGTCAAAGTAACTCAATGGTGGCTTCTCCTGTGGTGGCTGATATGATGCCAGAATATGTGCTGTGGTGCCTCTCTCCTCTGTCTGGGTCCAAAGGCCTAAATCACTGAAAGAGGCCTTCTCCTGTGGTGTGTGATATGATGCCTGAATATGTGCTGTGGTGCCTCTCTCCTCTTCCTGGGTGCGGGGGTCAAAGTAACTCAATGGTGGCTTCTCCTGTGGTGGCTGATATGATGCCAGAATATGTGCTGTGGTGCCTCTCTCCTCTTCCTGGGTGCGGGGGTCAAAGTAACTCAATGGTGGCTTCTCCTGTGGTGGCTGATATGATGCCAGAATATGTGCTGTGGGGCCTCTCTCCTCTTCCTGGGTGCAGGGGTCAAAGTAACTCAATGGTGGCTTCTCCTGTGGTGGTTAGTATGATGCCAGAATATGTGCTGTGGGGCCTCTCTCCTCTTCCTGGGTGCAGGGGTCAAAGTAACTCAATGGTGGCTTCTCCTGTGGTGGCTGATATGATGCCAGAATATGTGCTGTGGTGCCTCTCTCCTCTTCCTGAGTGCGGGGGTCAAAGTAACTCAATGGTGGCTTCTCCTGTGGTGGCTGATATGATGCCAGAATATGTGCTGTGGGGCCTCTCTCCTCTTCCTGGGTGCAGGGGTCAAAGTAACTCAATGGTGGCTTCTCCTGTGGTGGTTAGTATGATGCCAGAATATGTGCTGTGGGGCCTCTCTCCTCTTCCTGGGTGCAGGGGTCAAAGTAACTCAATGGTGGCTTCTCCTGTGGTGGCTGATATGATGCCAGAATATGTGCTGTGGTGCCTCTCTCCTCTTCCTGGGTGCGGGGGTCAAAGTAACTCAATGGTGGCTTCTCCTGTGGTGGCTGATATGATGCCAGAATATGTGCTGTGGGGCCTCTCTCCTCTTCCTGGGTGCAGGGGTCAAAGTAACTCAATGGTGGCTTCTCCTGTGCTGATTGATATAAAGCTGATGGTTGTGCCATCTGACATGGTTGCCAGGGTCTGATTCAATGGGGGCCTACTCCTGTGGTGGGTGATCTAAATGCCTGATTCTCTGCTGTGAAACCTCTCTCCTCCGTCTGGGTGTAGGGGTCAAAGTCTTTCAAAGTCGCCTTCTCCTGTGCTGATTGATATGAAGCTGATGGTTGTGCCATCTGACATGGTTGCCGGGGTCCCATTAAATTGTGGCCTACTCCTGTGGTGGTTGATATGATGCCTGATTCTCTGATGTGGAACCTCTCTCCTCTGTTTGGGTGAAGGGGGCAAAGTAACTAAATGGTGGCTTCTCCTGTGGTGGCTGATATGATGCCAGAATATGTGCTGTGGTGCCTCTCTCCTCTTCCTGGGTGCGGGGGTCAAAGTAACTCAATGGTGGCTTCTCCTGTGGTGGCTGATATGATGCCAGAATATGTGCTGTGGTGCCTCTCTCCTCTTCCTGGGTGCGGGGGTCAAAGTAACTCAATGGTGGCTTCTCCTGTGGTGGCTGATATGATGCCAGAATATGTGCTGTGGTGCCTCTCTCCTCTTCCTGGGTGCGGGGGTCAAAGTAACTCAATGGTGGCTTCTCCTGTGGTGGCTGATATGATGCCAGAATATGTGCTGTGGTGCCTCTCTCCTCTTCCTGGGTGCGGGGGTCAAAGTAACTCAATGGTGGCTTCTCCTGTGGTGGCTGATATGATGCCAGAATATGTGCTGTGGTGCCTCTCTCCTCTTCCTGGGTGCAGGGGTCAAAGTAACTAAATGGTGGCTTCTCCTGTGGTGGTTGATATGATGCCTGATTCTCTGCTGTGAAACCTCTCTCCTCCATCTGGGTGTAGGGGTCAAAGTCTTTCAAAGTCGCCTTCTCCTGTGCTGATTGATATAAAGCTGATGGTTGTGCCATCTGACATGGTTGCCAGGGTCTGATTCAATGGGGGCCTACTCCTGTGGTGGGTGATCTAAATGCCTGATTCTCTGCTGTGAAACCTCTCTCCTCCGTCTGGGTGTAGGGGTCAAAGTCTTTCAAAGTCGCCTTCTCCTGTGCTGATTGATATGAAGCTGATGGTTGTGCCATCTGACATGGTTGCCGGGGTCCCATTAAATTGGGGCCTACTCCTGTGGTGGGTGATCTAAATGCCTGATTCTCTGCTTTGAAACCTCTCTCCTCCGTCCGGGTGTAGGGGTCAAAGTCTGTCAAAGTCGCCTTCTCCTGTGCTGATTGATATAAAGCTTATGCTTGTGCCATCTGACATGGTTGCCGGGGTCTGATTCAATGGTGGCCTACTCCTGTGGTGGGTGATCTAAATGCCTGATTCTCTGCTGTGTAACCTCTCTCCTCCGTCTGGGTGTAGGGGTCAAAGTAACTAAATGGTGGCCTACTCCTGTGGTGGGTGATATGATGCCTGGTTCTCTGCTGTGGGACCTCTCTCCTTTGTCTGGGTGCTGTGGTCAAAATAATAGTAAGTGACCTTCTCCATTGGTGGGTGACTTGAAGCCTGATTCTGTGCTATGGGACCTCACTCCAATTAATATTGTTTAATTTTTATTTATTTTATGTTAACTCATCATTTCCCTATCTACATTTGTTTGCAGGGGATTTAACTACATTTTGCTGCCTTTTGCAGCCCTCTAGCCCTTTCCGGGTGTGTTTTACAGCCTTTTTAGTGCCCAAAAGTTCGGGTCCCCACTGACTTCTATGGGGTTCGGGTTCGGGATGAAGTTCGGGTCGAGTTCGGATCCCGAACCCGAACATTTTTCGAAAGTTCGGCCGAACTCGTCGAACCCGAACATCCAGGTGTTCGCTCAACTCTACTAGTGACTAAATTTTGGAAAAATTAAAAAAACAAAAATTTCGGGCTGTTCAGCCACATCATCTGCTATCAAGCATGCATCTTAATTCACTTTAGTGTCGATTGAATGGATGGGTTTAGTTGTAAATGGCTCATACATCATAAGCAGTAATATTTTTATACTTTTGAAGTAATGCATGATAAATCCAAGCTCTATTACACAGCCCCTTTTGAAGTTAAATGGGGACCGAATCAATGCAGGAGGATAAAGTCCAAATCACACAACTTGTTTAGTAAACTCCCAGGTCTGAAAGGGTGCAAAATGTCTATATCCAACGTTGTCAGCCCACCATATTACATAAAGGAAAGGAAGCCACACCAAACTTCCGTGTGGATATTGTTTTGAACCAGTTTGGCCAAACCATCATAAATTACACAGTAAAGTTCAAAATGTACCTACCAAATGAAATGTCAATTAAAGATAGCAAACAGACTTGGTTTTCCAATAAAATTCCAGGGTTGAAACGCACGCTAAAGTCCAGAAACATGCATAGACCCCCACAGAAAGCCACAAGCCAAAGAATCAAGCCATCTAACTAACAAGCTAGGATTGGCTAATGGGGTTTATACTCCTCCCTGATTACATGGATCTGCACCTGCGTGGTGAATGACTTTGCGCTCCATCAAACAGGTGTATATCAGGTAATTAATCACCCCTCAGCAAATGTCCTCTGATCCACATCCAATTTTCATCTGTTACGCCTCAAGTACACGGCCGTGTTCCGTGGCCGAGAGCGGACTGTGGAAACCCGGCTGGGATTCCTGCTGACTGCTGGAGCGCACGGCGTCATTGCTTGCTATGATGCTGTGCGCTTCATATAGCCGCTGCTGGACAGTAATACACTATACTAGTGTATTACTGTACAGCAGCGGCTGCATGAAGCACACGGCGTCATAGCAACCAATGACGCCGTGTGCTCCAGCTGTCAGCAGGAATCCCGGCCGGGTTTCCACAGTCCGCTCTCGGCCACGGAACACGGCCGTGTACATGAGGCCTTAAATTAATAAACTGTTGCTTTTGACACTGCTGTTTCACCTTTTTTATTGAAATCTTTAATGTACATGATGCATCTTTAAATGTAATCCAAACATATGTTTCAGTTGACTTTAGATATAGGTTTTTCCTGTAACCTTATTCATTGACCAGTTTGACAGAACTTGTCACCACAATAAGTACTGGAACCTGGCTTCAGTGATGATGTGATCGGTTTTCATTTGTATCCTACTGTCCATATCATTGCTTTTTAAAAGTCGCATGGTTTTAAACTTAACGTGCGACTTTTTGAAGTATCGTGTGACATATTGAAGCATCGTGCGACTTTAAAAAAACAAAAAACAGCCAGGACCAATCAGAAGGCTTAGGCCCCTTTCACACGGGCGAGTATTCCGCGCGGATGCGATGCGTGAGGTGAACGCATTGCACCCACACTGAATACCGACCCATTCATTTCTATGGAGCTGTTCACATGAGCGGTGATTTTCACGCATCACTTGTGCGTTGCGTGAAAATCGCAGCATGCTCTATATTCTGCGTTTTACACGCAACGCAGACCCCATAGAAGTGAATGGGGCTGCGTGAAAATCGCAAGCATCCGCAAGCAAGTGCGGATGCGGTGCGTTTTTCACGCACGGTTGCTAGGAGACGATCGGGATGGAGACCCGATCATTATTATTTTCCCTTATAACATGGTTATAAGGGAAAATAATTGCATTCTGAATACAGAATGCATAGTAAAACAGCGCTGGAGGGGTTAAAAAAAATGATCTTTTACCATGGTGACGTACCATGTGATGACCGGAGTGACGTCATCAAAGGTCCTGTTCCTGTAATTAATGCTCACCACAGGTCCTATTCAACAAAGGAGACAGAAGGAGATTCCGGGCTGCGATCAAGTGGACTAAGGTGAGTTAAATATATATATTTTTTTAACCCCTCCAGCGCTAGTTTACTATGCATTCTGTATTCAGAATGCTATTATTTTCCCTTATAACTATGTTATAAGGGGAAATAATACAATCTTACAGAACACCGATCCCAAGCCCGAACTTCTGTGAAGAAGTTCGGGATTGGGTACCAAACATGCGCGATTTTTCTCACGCGAGTGCAAAACGCATTACAATGTTTTGCACTCACGCGGAAAAATCGCGGGTGTTCCCGTAACGGACCCGCACATTTTCCCGCAACGCCCGTGTGAAAGAGGCCTTAATATTGCTACGTTGCACTGGGAGTTCCTTGAATGACGCAGCAAAGACAGAATAGAGTGGCAAAGCTGAAGAGAGGTTGTTGCTGGTAAGTTTGCTTACATGTGAGATGTTTTAATGTATTGAGCACTGTTCAAAGTACCTGGTAAAAGAAAAGCTGCTAATTTAACACAAGAATAAAGGTGCAGGTTGTTGTGTGGTCAACATGGGGAGATGGCTTAGAGCATTCATCCATATTAAACCTATATTTAATTCAAGGGAGTATAACATCTGTCTCCTGTTAAAAGTTGTGAACAATCACACAGCTTAGGTTAATTTCACACTTGTGGAAGGTTGTGCAAGTATATAAATTCAGACTTTGAAACTGGACACCGGATAAGCCAATCTAGATGTGACAGTTTAAATTTATTCCACACATTTGGATGTGGATCGGTCGTGCAAATGCATTTCAAGAACGGATCCATCACTCCGCATGTCATGCGGACAGACTGATCTGACTTTGTTTTTTTATTAACTATTTCACTGGTCTGCTCATGGACATGCTCTACTGGAAAATGTGTCTAAGGCCTCTTTCACACTTGCGTTGTTGGGATCCGGCATGCACTTCCGTTGCCGGAGGTGCCTGCCGGATCCGTAACAACGCAAGTGTACTGAAAGCATTTGAAGACGGAACCGTCTTCCAAATGCTTTCAGTGTTACTATGGCACCCAGGACGCTATTAAAGTCCTGGTTGCCATAGTAGGAGCGGGGATCGGGGGAGCGGTATACTTACAGTCCGTGCGGCTCCCGGGGCGCTCCAGAGTGACGTCAGAGCGCCCCATGCGCATGGATGACGTGATCCATGTGATCACGTGATCCATGCGCTTGGGGCGCCCTGACGTCACTCTGGAGCGCCCGGGGAGCCGCACGGACGGTAAGTATACTGCTCCCCTGCTACCCGCTACACTTACCATGGCTGTCAGGACTTTAGCGTCCCGGTAGCCATGGTAACTATTCAGAAAAAGCTAAACGTCGGGTCCGGCAATGCGCCGAAACGACGTTTAGCTTAAGGCCGGATCCGGATCAATGCCTTTCAATGGGCATTGATCCCGGATCCGGCCTTGCGGCAAGTCTTCAGGATTTTTGGCCGGAGCAAAAAGCGCAGCATGCTGCGGTATTTTCTCCGGCCAAAAAACGTTCCGTACCGGAACTGAAGACATCCTGATGCATCCTGAACGGATTACTCTCCATTCAGAATGCATTAGGATAATCCTGATCAGTATTCTTCCGGCATAGAGTCCCGACGACGGAACTCTATGCCGGAAGACAATAACGCAAGTGTGAAAGAGCCCTTAGTTGTTATTTTGAGTCAAGATCTGGCAATACTACATTTTTTAGCTTGCATTTCAAGCAAGTGTTCCGTTTTTAGCCACATAGAAAAAAAAAGGTTGCATGCTATAGTATTAATTATTTCTCAAACAGACAGATATACTGAACTGAAGACATCCTTGTGCATTCTGAACAGATTACTCTCCATTCAGAATGCAAGGGGATATGCCTGAGCAATTATTTTTCAATATTGAGCCACTGTGATGTAACTGTATGCCGGGCTACAGTTATTCTGACAGTTTAGGCTACTTTCACACTGGCGTTTCTGGATCCACAGGGGAAATTTTTTACAGGACTCTCACTAGTGGACAATAAACGTTCATATTTTCACCAATGCATTCAGAATGGATAAGAAGTCACTCTCAATGCATCTGTTTGCCTCCAAACAGTCTCCATTCCACTCTGGAGATGCACACCAAAAAAGGTGCTTTTAGCGTTTGCCAGGCCCTCCACTAAAAATTAGCCAAATGGATCTGAACATACTTACAATGTAAGTTAATGTGGACGGGTCCATTAACAATGACACTATATGGTGCCTTTGTAAACAGACCCGCCTCCAATTGCCTTTATGTTTAAGTCAAAAGGGATCCATTTGTAATTTGCTGTTTCAATGTTTTGTTGTTTTAAAAAAATAAAAATAAATTCCAAAAAAAGAAAAAACAAACAGATCCTTTCACAGTGGATCAAAGCATTTGCATTATCAGTGCGGATCCGTCTGTGCAGATCCCAGACGAATCCACACTTAATGCAAGTGTGAAAGGTCAGTGTATTTAAACCTTACATTTAAAGGCTTATTACAACATTAATGTAGGCTATATTAATATATTTTTTTTTTTTTGTTTGTTTATTTTTTTTAATTTACATTGGTTCTAAAAATGATCTTCTATTGGCACAGGAAAATATAAAAAGAAAAGAGCTGCACCTTTTACAAGAAAGGAACTATTTACAATGGTAAAATATATGGATGAAATGGGTTATGAGGAAGCGTGTCGTGGAGAAGTGCATGAGAAAAAATGTCGAATCCTACTGGAACTTTCAAGCCTTCTCTATAATGAATATGGCACAAAACATGCAAGATGACAAATTCTAAAACACTACTCTGATTTGAAAGTTAGACAGAGAACTATGTTGGCATCAATCCGAAAGTCCATAGCTCTAGGTAAATATTTTTTACGTTTAACTTTCAAAAATTAAATCATCGACATATATTTGTGTAAAATAAAAAAAAATAACACCTGTTTTTTTTAAAATCCATAGTTGATAAATCTGTTTGAGTTTTTTTTTGTAAAACACACAAAACCCAACAAAAAGAGGATTAAGACTAGCATTATGGCTGCCATGGTTGTGTAGGCCTCCGGCACACGGTAGTTATGTTTTTTGGGGAAATGCAATCCACAATTCTGTCGAATATGAAAGCCCCCCGGTGGTTTCAACAATTTTACTAACCCATCGGCCAGGCAAATGTCCAAATGCCTAATTTTGTCTGCAAAATGTGTAAGATTATTTTTTAAAAATCTTTTCAATGGTTTTATTGCAAGCACTTCGGAAGGGGGCAACGGATGTGAACATAATACGTAGTGGTAGCCGCATCTTTGATGGCCCTATTGAAGTTAATGGTTCTGCATTTGAGTTTAAAAAATGTTGTCTCAGATGCTGACCCAAACAACGGCCGTGTGCATGTGGGCCAAATGTTTAAACAAGATATAAACTTTAAATTTATTATTGAAAGAAATTGAAGAACATATCTATTCTGCGCCCCACCACTTATATTATAAGTGATGCCTTTAAAAGCCATTACATTAGCTATTAAGCCTAATTGATGTCTATTTTAAGTGTATTAACACAGATCTATCTTGGTGCTGTTTTGAAAGTTGGATAACAATGGCAAATATACTGTTTTTTTATTTTTTATATGATGCATTTAGCTTTTCCGTACACTTTGATTAGGCTTGGAAGCCAATGAAATGGTTTTTGCAAAGCTGTCATTTCGCATGCCAATTCCCAAATTTCACTATATAACCTTATAAACATGTTTCAACGGAAGTCCGAACTGATATCCATTTTGATAGTGTAACATTATCTTGAAGTTTAAACTCATCAAATAAAAACACATTTAAGATTATATGATTGAGTTTTTGGAGTCACCGTTGTTCCACAACAACATATGTGTACTACAATAGATGCTTGCTTAAACTGTAAAGTACTTTTTTAGTGGGCTGACAGGTTACAGTGCAACATGGCTGAATCCAAATCCTAGAACCTTTCAAATCCTTTATGGTGGCCAAGTGTTTAAAATTTTAAAAGGAGCATATTCAAATTGAATATTGGCCCTTTACATACATTAGTTGCATAAAAATTATTTAATTTGTGTGTATCTATATATATATACATACACTCACCTAAAGAATTATTAGGAACACCTTACTAATACGGTGTTGGTCCCCCTTTTGCCTTCAGAACTGCCTTAATTCTACGTGGCATTGATTCAACAAGGTGCTGATAGCATTCTTTAGAAATGTTGGCCCATATTGATAGGATAGCATCTTGCAGTTGATGGAGATTGAGGGATGCACATCCAGGGCACGAAGCTCCCATTCCACCACATCCCAAAGATGCTCTATTGGGTTGAGATCTGGTGACTGTGGGGGCCATTTTAGTACAGTGAACTCATTGTCATGTTCAAGAAACCAATTTGAAATGATTCGAGCTTTGTGACATGGTGCATTATCCTGCTGGAAGTAGCCATCAGAGGATGGATACATGTTCTCATTCTGTTTACGCCAAATTCGGACTCTACCATTTGAATGTCTCAACAGAAATCGAGTGGGGTCTTCTGCTGTTGTAGCCCATCCGCCTCAAGGTTGTGCGTGTTGTGGCTTCACAAATGCTTTGCTGCATACCTCGGTTGTAACAAGTGGTTATTTCAGTCAACGTTGCTCTTCTATCAGCTTGAATCAGTCGGCCCATTCTCCTCTGACCTCTAGCATTCACAAGGCATTTTTGCCCACAGGACTGCCGCATACTGGATGTTTTTCCCTTTTCACACCATTCTTTGTAAACCCTAGAAATGGTTGTGCGTGAAAATCCCAGTAACTGAGCAGATTGTGAAATACTCAGACCGGGCCATCTGGCACCAACAACCATACCACGCTCAAAATTGCTTAAATCACCTTTCTTTCCCATTCTGACATTCAGTTTGGAGTTCAGGAGATTGTCTTGACCAGGACCACACCCCTAAATGCATTGAAGCAACTGCCATGTGATTGGTTGACTATATAATTGCATTAATGAGAAATAGAACAGGTGTTCCTAATAATTCTTTAGGTGAGTGTATATATATATATATATATATATATATATATATATGTATATATATATTTTTTTAAATATTAACATTTCTATTTTTTTATTTTACACTCAACATTAATATTTTTATTAATACTATTTTTGTCAATACAGATGGGAAAAGTGGCGAAAAAATAGTTAAAGTTACCAAGAAAAAAAAAAAAGGTGAATCCAAACCAAGCAGAGGAACAATTACAGGTTAAGTGATATCTATTGTTAAATTTAAATTATTTTGATTTAATTTCCACCCCAAATAGGAAGTAGAATATCAACCAGAAGATATTATAACTTTGAATTTGGAACCAGTTGAGATTGAAAATGCACTGGGAGTTACCCAAGAATGTCAATTGGCAACCATCACAGCAAAGTTTGAGGAAAAAATCGAATCTGAATTTCTGAAGCTAACTCAACTTTTCCAGAACCAATTTAAATCTATAATGGAGGCCATAGATGATTTAAAAAAACACGTTGTTCAATTAGAGCAAAAAAGCATTTTATTCAGCACTTAAAAAATGTTCATGTAATGTTTCAACATTTTTACACGGTTAAAGGGCTTCTGTCACCCTTCAAAAGTAAGTTTACATTTTTGGGTGAATTTAAGCCATTATAGTGCAATTATTCCATCTATAGTACTCTTACCTTTTTCTGTTGCTTAGTTTTTTAAAAAACACACTTTTATTAATATGTTAATTAGCTCGCTACCAGCAAGTAGGGCGGTTGCTAGCTGGTACCCGCCACATCCTCCTTTCCAATAAACGCCACCTCCTCCTGTTAATTGACAGGGCCAGCGAGCGCTCTCCTCCTCCGGCTGGCCCTGTCTGTGTTCCAAATATTGGGCCAGCGCTGTACCGGTCTTCAGTCGGTGCACTGAGAGGAGGAAGCTTGCTCTGACACTCCTTCCTTAATGCGCCTCCCAGGATGATGTCACATCTACACCCGGGGAAGGCGCACTGAGGAAGGAGCGGCCGATCGAGCGTCCTCCTCTCAGTGCGCCTGCGCCGACTGAATACCGGTACAGCGCAGTCGCATTATTTGAAAAGCATACAGGGGCAGCCCGAGGAGGAGATCGCTTGCTGTCCCTGTCAATCGTCAGGATGAGGGGGATTTTAATTGAAAGGAGGATGCAGCGGCTACCAGCAAGCAACCACCCTACTTGCTGGTAGCAAGGTAATTTTCATATTATAAAAGTGTGGTTTTTAAAGAAACTAAGCCACAGAACAAGCTAACAACACTAGAGATGGAGTAATCGCACTATAAAATTTTTATTTCGCCCCGAAATGTATACTAAAATTTTAGAGGGAGACAGAAGCCATTAAAGTTAAATTTGGAAGCTCAATATGTTGACATTTCTAAGTTTAAACAGTTTGATTGGCAGAACATCTGTGAAAAATAATGTTAAGTTATTGAAGTTATATTTTTTTTAAAATAAGAATGGCTATCTGATTTCCGTTTAATAAACTGAATTTTTTTGGCCATCGATCATATGTTGGTTTTCCTTTATAAATTACAAACTGTGCTTATTTTTTTAAAGCAAATTCAGGTGGAATCACACAACAGAAGCTTTTGTTTGTTAGGTAGTTATTTAGTCTTTAAGGTAAGTGCGTATTTGTAGTTTTTCTTTACACAAACAAAACAAATCACCAACTTTTCACAAAACATGGTTTGGTTTAATGAATGACCGATGTTTCTTGACAATCATAGTGTTAGGTCTCATGCACACGACCATTTTGAATTTGGTGTTTGGCAAACCACGGATGCACCCAAAACATAAATCACCCGTGTTTCCTTTGCCCATTTGCCTATTGGAACAGGCTAATGCAATCTAAATGCCTATTCTTTTTTTCAAAGCGTAGACAAGAATAGATTTTTATTTTTTATTTTTTAAGGGGGCCCCAAATCGGAGCCACAAATGGAGACAGCACACGGAGTACACATTCGAGGCGCCAAAATGCTGCATCGGATGCGGACGCACCCTACGGTCGTGTGCATGAGGCGTAATTCCAAACATCACCACATTCCACAGTCAAATATTTTGAATATTAACTTTTAATGTGCCATCTAATTGCAAGTACTTTGCCTATTTTTAAATGAATGGGCCGCCCTCATAAAGTCAGACTTTCAACTTCTGCCAAGATGTACATTCCCAGTCAGGGGCTCACATATTTTTATTTTTTAATTTTTTTTGATGTAAGATACCCTTTTCAATTATTGGTTCACTACCAAAACACAGGCATAATTTTTTCACTTTTATTTAATACATTCTAAAACTGTGATGGGTACCCTGGATCTGTAATTATTATACCGCTATGTTACCCTCAATAACAAGGTCAGGGCGGGTGCTGCCACAATGACTTAATGCTGGAGGAAATCGAGTCTGCAAGGTACCTTAGTGCATGGCCGTATCCCATTTCAAGTCAATACTTTCTTTACAAAAGTAATGGTTTAATTTACCCCACTATGAATACTGCATTTTATTTTTATTACATTTTTTTTAATTTTTTTAAATGAAAACATAAGGGGGGAGATTTATCACACTGGTGTAATGTAGAACTGGCTTAGTTGCCCATAGCAACCAATCAGATTCCACCTTTCATTTTCCAAAGGAGCTGTGAAAAATGAAAGGAGGAATCTGATTGGTTGCTATGGGCAACTAAGCCAGCTGTACATTACACTAGTTTTGTAAAATCTCCCCCAAGGTGTAAAGGCAAGGACAAACTTTAGCCAGTGCCACTAACATCAGGCAGTGCCGGGATTAGCATCAGGCATGGGCCGAAAGCTGCCGGAGCAGATAGGCATGGGCAGAGAGCTGCCAGAGGCCCACTGAACAGCTAGGAGCAGTTCCATCAATACAGACTGAATTACTCATTGCTGTCATGTCACTCACATTACCCCTTTGTAGAGCACCATCTGAGTCTCTCAAGGCAGGTGCAGGTTAAGACACCACCCCTCTACAGCAGACTGAGGAGAGAGACCATCATGTTTGTAGTAGCAAACTGAGTCCAGGCTCATGTCCTCGACCATGAGCCCTCCGAGAGATATGGTCCGTCAGCGGCCCCTTTGTCTTGGAACAACATACATTGTGTGCTTGCTATCACATAGCATGTTAGATTGCTATGATGCTGTGCACATTGGGCAACCCACAAGACTATTATTCGGCACTCAAAAGATCAGATGAGTGCTGGACATTAGTCTGGTGGGCGGGCAGATGTGCACTGCATTATAGGCATCTATGATACTGTGTGCTACCGTGTGCACAATGTATGTCGCAGAGGGACGTTCATGGACGTTTTAGCTTGGATGTGATACGGTCGTGGTCATGTACCCGAAGGCTGAAAGCACACGACCAATGATCATGGGCCATGGGGTACAAGCATCAATTCAACCTTAATGAAGGAGTAAACTCTTGTGGCTTGCCCTAGATTTCCTGCCAAGTGTCAAATTAATATACACTCAGCCACAATGTGAAGAGTATGTTGTAGCCGTCCATGTGTGCTACCATAATTTCCCTATTTTACCGAGAAAGCCATGAGTCACTACTTGATTGTATACAATTGAGTTCTTAGGCAATTGCAATTTAGCAACGTTTAAATCCTCTCCCTTTGTGCTATAGTTGTAGATCAGGCAGCCTCAAACGGCGGTCATCGAGCAGCTGTAAAGCTCAAACTCCCACCATGCCCTGCAGTAGGCTGATAGCTGTAGGGTGTTTAAGCATGCATGGAGTTGATGTTTTGCAACAACAGGAGGGCCGCAGTTTGTGAATGCCTGGTGTAGATTGCAGTGCAGAGACCCGCTATGATATCCAAGACAGGACACTGCTGGAGGGTTGAAGGAGTACTGTGGCCCCAACTACACCAAGCAGAATATGAAAGGAAGACAATAGGATAGTGTGGCGAAACCAACCTCGCCACTGGGTTTTGGAGGGGCCTATCTACCCGCCTCTTGCCCCAGGATTATGGGCCCTCTCATCAGCCAGGCTTTCAAGGACAAGGACTTGTACTGACTTGAACCACTGGTCTAATTAGTGCCATTTTGGGAGCTTACATGTCTATGTGTATTGTAAAGGGTGGGACATTGTATACGTTGAGTAGTGAGGTCTGTTCCATTGTCTCTCTGTGTTTTGGGAAAAATGTGTGTTCTCTGTCTGTGAGTGATTAAGTTAGCCATTTGGTTTGGTAATTGTATTTTGTTGATTGAGTCTCAGACAATGCCAGTGTGTTAGTTAATTGCGTCTCAGACAGCCCAGTGTGAGGTAATTGGATCACAGCCAGAGGGGAGGATTCTGTGTGGGAGTGTATGAGTATATTGTACGTGGTTTTTGGCTGTTTTTACAAAACCCTGTTGGTGCTAACGATGGAAAATGTATAAAAAACAATGCTTGCATGTTCAATTAAAGAGATCCGGTTTTTACCCTTTACCATGTTGAGGCTGGTGTTTGGGTAACTGTTAGACACTGGTGGATTACTACAGGGAGTGCAGAATTATTAGGCAAGTTGTATTTTTGAGGATTAATTTTATTATTGAACAACAACCATGTTCTCAATGAACCCAAAAAACTCATTAATACCAAAGCTGAATATTTTTGGAAGTAGTTTTTAGTTTGTTTTTAGTTTTAGCTATTTTAGGGGGATATCTGTGTGTGCAGGTGACTATTACTGTGCATAATTATTAGGCAACTTAACAAAAAACAAATATATACCCATTTCAATTATTTATTTTTACCAGTGAAACCAATATAACATCTCAACATTCACAAATATACATTTCTGACATTCAAAAACAAAACAAAAACAAATCAGTGACCAATATAGCCACCTTTCTTTGCAAGGACACTCAAAAGCCTGCCATCCATGGATTCTGTCAGTGTTTTGATCTGTTCACCATCAACATTGCGTGCAGCAGCAACCACAGCCTCCCAGACACTGTTCAGAAAGGTGTACTGTTTTCCCTCCTTGTAAATCTCACATTTGATGATGGACCACAGGTTCTCAATGGGGTTCAGATCAGGTGAACAAGGAGGCCATGTCATTAGATTTTCTTCTTTTATACCCTTTCTTGCCAGCCACGCTGTGGAGTACTTGGACGCGTGTGATGGAGCATTGTCCTACATGAAAATCATGTTTTTCTTGAAGGATGCAGACTTCTTCCTGTACCACTGCTTGAAGAAGGTGTCTTCCAGAAACTGGCAGTAGGACTGGGAGTTGAGCTTGACTCCATCCTCAACCCGAAAAGGCCCAACAAGCTCATCTTTGATGATACCAGCCCAAACCAGTACTTCACCTCCACCTTGCTGCGTCTGAGTCGGACTGGAGCTCTCTGCCCTTTACCAATCCAGCCACGGGCCCATCCATCTGGCCCATCAAGACTCACTCTCATTTCATCAGTCCATAAAACCTTAGAAAAATCAGTCTTGAGATATTTCTTGGCCCAGTCTTGACGTTTCGGCTTGTGTGTCTTGTTCAGTGGTGGTCGTCTTTCAGCCTTTCTTACCTTGGCCATGTCTCTGAGTATTGCACACCTTGTGCTTTTGGGCACTCCAGTGATGTTGCAGCTCTGAAATATGGCCAAACTGGTGGCAAGTGGCATCTTGGCAGCTGCACGCTTGACTTTTCTCAGTTCATGGGCAGTTATTTTGCGCCTTGGTTTTTCCACACGCTTCTTGCGACCCTGTTGACTATTTTGAATGAAACGCTTGATTGTTCGATGATCACGCTTCAGAAGCTTTGCAATTTTAAGAGTGCTGCATCCCTCTGCAAGATATCTCACTATTTTTGACTTTTCTGAGCCTGTCAAGTCCTTCTTTTGACCCATTTTGCCAAAGGAAAGGAAGTTGCCTAATAATTATGCACACCTAATATAGGGTGTTGATGTCATTAGACCACACCCCTTCTCATTACAGAGATGCACATCACCTAATATGCTTAATTAGTAGTAGGCTTTCGAGCCTATACAGCTTGGAGTAAGACAACATGCATAAAGAGGATGATGTGGTCAAAATACTCATTTGCCTAATAATTCTGCACGCAGTGTATACGCTGAAGATTTGCTATACTCCCCTGGCATAACTACTAGCTCTTGTAAGAGCTGTTCCTGCTCTCTGGATTTAGGAGAGGTTCACCCACTGGAGCCTGGAGCCTTGTCGTAGATCCAGGGTGGGTAGGAGACAGTGAGACCTCTACCAAGGTTTGGCGGTTTGTGGGGTCTGCAGCGCTTACGGTGTCAAGTGGAGTGTTTGGAGACCTCGGGAAGCACTAGGAGCATCTATCAACGGAGGTACCCGGTTGGGGTGCTAGGAGATCTGTTACATATAGCTCCACGCATGGCCGTCTGCTCACATGCATTATTATTGAGACTATAGATCTAGCCTTCAAAGCGTACTTCAATATTCTCCAGCTCCTGTGGAAACCAATAAATTGACAATACACATGCACAATACTTCCTTCTTTTCTTTCTGTTTTCCTAAAGGGTTCAATTTTTGTGTGCCAATGGTCTGTGTAAACTTAGTCATTGTCTATGATGAGACAAAAACTTTGATATCAATGGTGAATTTAAATATTAAGGAATTTAAGTGTAAATTTAGTGATTCCTAAGTTGCGTGGAGTTTTCATTTAAATTTTTTTAAAAGGGTTAACACGATTCTGCTACAGCAACCCCATCTGCCACGTCTCACAGTGTGAATACTATTACCCTGCTCCATGTGCTGCTTATATGAGGACACTGTATATAAGTTTGGTTTGGAGCAGCCAAGGAAGCTTACATTGCGACCAGCTTTTACATGTGTTCATTTTGGCCAATATTGTGTTAAAGAAATAAAATACATAAATTAATAATTTGAATTTTTTTTTATTTAAAAAAAGCGATTTTTTTACAATCACATCAAAATTACTTACATTCTATTCATAAATGTAACAACTTAAAAAAACCAAAAATGCATGGAATTTCAAAAACAATCTAAAGTTATATATAGAAACACTTTTCACATTTCATAGATTTCAGCTGCTAAACTTTAAAAGGTAATAAGAATGTAAAATAAGAAGTCTT
This sequence comes from Bufo bufo, assembly GCF_905171765.1. Lineage (NCBI taxonomy): Eukaryota > Metazoa > Chordata > Amphibia > Anura > Bufonidae > Bufo > Bufo bufo. The sequence continues at coordinate 264,537,180 of NC_053394.1, read as the reverse complement.
CAGTTCAGTATCCTAGCAATGTTAATTGCAATGGACAATTATTCTCAAATTAAGCATGGTATGTAGTGGAGTGGATTTGCACATTTTTTTGCGACTTTTATGCAAATTTAAAAAAAGTCGCAATAGTAAATTTGTCTAGCCAACCATTTGCATAAGCCAAAACGCCCATTTACTCAAAACTGGAGTGCTTAGCGCTTGGCTTGAAAAAGTCGTAAAAAAATGCGCAAAATATTGATTTGCGCAATTTTTTGCAACTTTTTCACTTCACAATAGTGACTTTGCCTAATGATATATCTGGCCCAATGAGTTTCTGTATTTCCCGACGTCTGTCTGTCTGTTCTTTATGCGCGACCAAATGACTGGACCGATCGTCACTAAATTTTAAACACAGGTACATCAGGTGTCCCGGAAGGTTTTAGACCGGGTCTCATCTCTCTAGGATGTAGTGTTCCTGAGATATTCCCAAAAAATGACCTGCATTAGTGAATAGAAGCCTGCAGTTCTCTCTCTTCATATCCCAATTGCCATACACATGGTCACATGTCCCTTATCAGCCAATAGAAGCTCGCAGGCCCATAGTCTCCACATACACACAGCTTTACTCCCAGTTTCCATAACAACCCAGTCATTTTTCTTCACTGCTGTAGGTCAGCTTTAAGCTAGGGCTACACGATGACAATAAGTCGCACGACACATAGGGCACAACTACACTGCTACATGTGTCGCGCGACATTGATGTCGCACCAATGTCGCGCAACAGTTTTTATAATGATAGTCTATTGTGTTTGTGACACAGTGAGAGGTTTGGTCTGGGAAAACAGGTATTTTCCTCCCAGCATGTGCAGCTGGGCTTATTTACAGCCAGATGAGGTCAAAAACCGGACCGGTTTTTAAATACTGGTCCAGTTTTTGGCAGCACCTGGCTGTCCTCAAATAGGCAGCTGGGCTCAGAAGCCAGGTCTCTGTGTTGGGATCTGGGACCCTTGTGTCTGGATGAAGGCTTGCTACCTGTTTGGTGTGAAAACAGGTTGGTGCTGCTATCAGCAAGAACTCTTTGAGGCAGAATTGCTGCATAGTGTGAATTACTACCAACACCGCAAGGTGACTTTTTGTTTGAATATGACTGCTTGTTTTGTCACTTGCCTAAAGTGTATATAAAACACTGAACTTTTTGATCCAAAGAAGTCCCCACATGCTGCACTGCGACACGTGACATGCCGCGACTGCCACGCGACAGTTGCAGAAAAATCCATCTTGGTTGGATTTTTTGCGACTGTCGTATCGCAGTCGCAGAATGTCACATGTCGCAGTGCGACACCATAGCCTATCATTATAAAAAATGTTGATACAAAATGTTGCGCGACACATGTCGTCGTGTATCCCTAGCATTAAAGGGGCAGGGCACTGTGGAGGTCACTGTTAAAGGGGTGGGCACTGTGGAGGTCACTGTTAAAGAGGCGTTCACTGTGGATGTTACTATTAAGGGGGAAGGCCACTGTGGAGGTCACTGTTAAAGGGGGGACACTGTGAAGGTCACTGTTAAGGGGGCAGGGGCTACTATTAAAGTGGCAACTGCTGTGGAGGTCAATGTTAAGAGAGCAGGGTACTGTGAGGTCACTGTTAAAGGGTAGATATAAGGCAGGGAGATATAAGTCATGCAGTTATGTTCTGCTGACATTAGAACATCACTAATGTCAGCCAGCTACATAACGATTTTTTTGATGACAGAAACCCTTTAAGGCAGCGGGGTACTGTGGAGGTCACTGTTAAGGGGACAGTCCCCTGAGGAGCTCACTGTCAAGGGAGTGGGGTGCTGTGAAACTCACTGTTAAAGGGGCGGGCTTCTGTGAAGGTCAAAGTTAATGAGATGGGCTGCTGTGAAGGTCCCATTTTAAAGTGGCGGGGCACTGTGTGGGGGTCAGTGTTAAGGGGTGGGGGACTGTGGAGTTCTCTGTTAAAGGGGTGGGGTGCAGTAGAGGTCACTGTTATGGGGCATACTGTCGATATCTTTTAATGACACACACAAACATTAAATGAAATAGATGAAATATACCCGTGCGAAGCCGGGTCCTTCTGCTAGTCTAATATATAAAGCTGAGTGTATGTATGTATGTATGTATGTATGTATGTATATCCGCTAAAAGAATCCGCACCGTCGCATTTACAATCACGAAATTCTGCACACAGGTACATAAGGTGTCCGGAAAGGTTTTAGACCAGGTCTCAGCTCTCTAGCACGTACAGTTCCTGTGATATTCCCAAAAAATGCATTAGCCAATAGAAGCCTGGTCACATGTCCCTTATCAGCCAATACAAACTTGCGGGTCCTTAGTCTCCACATACACACAGTTTTACACCAGGTTTCCATAACAACCCAGTCATTTTTCTTAACTGCTGTAGGTCAGATTTAAAGGGGCAGGGCGCGGTGGATGACATTGTTAAGGGAGCGGAGTGCTGTGGAGTTCACAGATAAGGGGGCAGGTAGGGTGGCCATTCAGGCCATCCTCAAAAGACGGACTTAAAACCCCACCCCCAGGTCCCACACAGCCACGCCCCCAACCTGGTTAGGTCACGCCCATCCCACTCTGCAGCCGAAGGGGATTGGAAAAATGAAGGTAAAAATAAACTGACTTTCTTCCTGAAGCTCACGCTCAGACAGCACAGTGCTGCTGTCTGAGAGTGAGCTGTTCAAAAGGACATCCCTTTGTCCGTCCAGGCCCTGCGCCGGACGGAGGACAGGGAGTCTTAAATCCGGACTGTCCAGCCTAAAACTGGACCTCTGGCCACCCTAGGGGCAGGCTGCTGTAGAGGTCACAGTTAAGAGGACGGTCCGCTATGGAGGTCAGTGTTTCTGTAGAGGCCACTGTTAAGGGGACGGGGTGTTGTGGAAATCACTGTCAAGGAGATGGGGTACTGTGGAGGTCACTAAAAAAGGGGCGGCCGCTGTGGAGGTCACTGTTAAATGGAGGTCACTGTTAAAGGGGTGGACTGCTGTGAAGGTCACTGTTAAAGGGCGGGATTCTGTGTAGGTCACTGTTAAAGGGGCGGGCTGCTGTGGAGGTCACTGTTAAAGGGGTAGGCACTTTGGAGGTCTCTGTTAAGGGGGCAGGGAACGGTGGAGGTCACAGTTAAGGGCACGGTCCGCTATGGAGGTCAGTGTTAAGGGGCAGGGTGTTGTAGAGGTCACTGTTAAGGGGGCGGGGTGTTGTAGAGGTCACATTTTAAGGGAACGGAGCTTTGTGGAGGTCACTGTTAAGGGGGCGGGTTATTGTGGAAA